>NC_080092.1:33773561-34077508 GCF_950005125.1 Chionomys nivalis | reverse complement strand
CCATTTATAAATGCAACTCAGGCCTTTCCATCCCCCTGAGTGCTGAGATCTTTTTCCAAGCTTCTTAGAGCCACTTCAGTGGCTTATAACCCATGTCCTGAGAAAATGTCTCAAAATCAATGAATTGTCTTTATCTAGGGGTACAGTCTCTAATGAAAGACCCTAAAAAACTAATTCCAAGAGTTCTTTCTCCTGTGGCTCCCGCCGCACGCACGCTACCTCTCTCGATTCTTTGGTTGTTTCCTTCCCCATCTGGCCCAGGATGAAGCCACTGACACAGCAGATGAAGTCAGGGCAGCAACTGAAGCGAATCTGCAGCACCCAGCAAGGTGGAAGAACTAGTTCTTACAAAGAAAACTGCCACCTCTGCCAGCCCACAGGAACTGGCACCAGCATCCTTATGCGCATCCACCCAGATGTTTCCATTCTGTTTCTCTTCCATTTATTTATTTATTTATTTATTTATTTATTTATTTATTTATTTATTTATTTGGTGATAAGGTTGGGACAGGGTTTCTCTGTGTAATAGCACTGGTTGTCCTGGAACTTGCTTTGTAGACCAAGCCAACCTCGAACTCTCTGAGATCCACCTGCCTCTGCCTCTCCGAGTGCTGGGATTAAAGACGTGAGCTACCATTCTTAGCTTACCATTCTGTGTTTCTGACGTCTGGGCTTTCCCTCCTCTGACATGCTGGGCTTTCAGAGTCCTCAAGTCCTGCAACTGTAACAATCACACGTCCCCTACTGCACAGTTGAGTCTGTTCTTCTGGTGAGATTTCATCAGACCCCGAGGCCGCTGGGGCTGACATCCAGCCTCAGCTCTGTAAGGACTAAGTCTGGGGCTGGAAGCCACCTCAGCACTTTTAAGGACACTTTCTGCTCTTTGCAGGGGACCTGAGTTCAGTTCCTAGCACCCATATTGGATAGCTCAAAACCACCTGTAACTCCAGATCTAGGGAGTCTGATGCCTGATTCTAGCTTCTGTGAGCCCCTTCATGCAATGTGCCCACACAAATCTTCAGAAGAGCTTTCGGTTTCTGCCCCTATGTCAGGGTCAACACAACACAGTGAGCAGTCAACGCCGTCCCTGTAGCATTCTCCCTCTCCTGTCTTTTGCAGGCCTTCCTCATCACACAGACAGAGAATCTCTCTAACAGAACACCCTTCAGGCGATCCACTATGAAACAGTTGTTGAGCTCCAGTTTGTGCCAGGATCTATTTATGGTTCATGTGACCATCAAAATGATGTCCTTGCTGCCTAACAGAGGTATGACAGTCAGTCTCAGAACGTAGCTTAACTAACATTTGTGTCTTGGCACCACTGTGTTGGCCCAAATAGTCTGAGGAATAGATCAAAAGAAAGAATTAGGAATTCGGGAGAGCTGCCAGGGGAAATACCTGTAACAAAAACTGGGAAAGGATCTGGGCTGTCAGGCAGAGGCAACACACTGCAAAATATGTTGGGCTTTGTGAGAGAAAGAAAAGTGGAAGCTCTTTCAAGCTTCTATGCATACTTCACCTCAGCAAACACCCAGGTTTTCTTTGGGTCACCACTGTGGTTCAGCAGCTGCTTCTAAGTAGAATCCATCTGTGACCAGAAGGCTAACCTCTGCCCTGAGGCAGGCCTCAGGCTGACTCTCCACCCAGTGCCTGAGATACTCATGTCAGATACTCCTCAGGTCAGTTTGTTACCAAGCAAGACTAAGTGTCACACAGTCGCTCCCTTGTGGTCGAAACAAAGTTCCTTAGTGTTCTCAGGAAAATATGTGTTTTCTTAATTTAGGAATATATTTATCATGTTTTCTTGTTAAGTTTCTTTTAGAGTTTACTGTTTTTGACTGGCTTCTTGAGGTACAAACTTAGGTCCCTGGTTGGTTGCCTTGTGGTGTAGGAGTTCCTTCTGTTTGTGTGGTACTTTCATTGGGTAATGAATAAAGAAACTGCCTTGGCCTAGTTGATAGGACAGAACTTAGGTAGGTCGAGGAGACAGAACGGAATGCTGGGAAGAAGGGCAGAGTGTCAAATGCCATGGATTTCCTTCCTGAGACGGACACTGGTTAGAATCTTGCCAGTAAGCCACAGTCACATGGCGATACACATATAAATAGAAATGGGTTAAATTAAGATGTAAGAATTAGCCAATAAGAAGTTAGAGCTAATGGCCAAGCAGTGTTTTAATGAATACAGTTTCTGTGTGATTATTTTGGGTGTAAGCTAGCTGGGAGGTTGGCATGACAAGCAGCCCCCTCCTCCTGTTACAGCCTTGGATTCAGTAAGCACCCCCAAAGGACTATGTGTTAAAGGCTTGGTCTTCAACTATTGTGCAGGAGGTGGGTGGGTATGGATTCCCACTAGGTAGGGCCTGATGAGACGAAACTAACTCACAGAGATGCCTTTGAAAAGCATCCTGGGAGGCTGCCACCAGGAAAGCTTGTGTGTGGCAGGCAAATGTTCCAGGAAATCCCAAGTACATCTCTTCATCCCATATCCATTGGCTGTGTTGCAAGCACTTCCTAAGTTCTACTCTTTGAACATGTGGGTTTTTTTTTTTTTTTTTTAACTTTACTGGTACCTGGAGGGACAGCTGTGGGTGCTGGGAAGCGAACTCATATTTTTGGTTGTAAGCCTAGCCTTTAACAGCTGAGCCATCCCTTCAGGACCATGTGGGTTATTTTTTAAGTGCACTGGTTAAACCACTTTTTATAGTTATTAATTTCTATCTTAATCCTAGTGCGGCCAGATAACACATTTGGATGTTTTGAGACTTCAGTTTTGATGAACTGGCCACATGCTGTTCTGATCCTGTATGCAGTGCTCTGCTGTGTCGATAGGGGCTCGCTCATCAGCTGCTAGTTCTGCCTTGCATGTCATTGCTGATTCATGTGTGCTTGTCTTATAAGTTACTGGGAGAAGTGTGTTGACTTTTATCACTGCAGACAGGTCTGTTGTCTCCTTCCAGTTCTATTTCTGCATTCTGTGTTCTGAAGCCATGCTATCCAGTGAACATGAACTTTTGGCAGATGCCTTTATCGTGGTGACAAAATATCCCTTGTGTTCCCTCATTCTTGCCTTAAGATCTACTGTCAGTTTTCTTTGGCTTATGCTGGACACTAGATTTCTCCATTTTTTTATTTTCGACAATTCAGTGTCTCTTATGCAAAGCGTTTTTCAGAAGGAGCAGGGGGTGGATAGTTTTTTATCTACCCTGATAATGTACTATCCTAGTATTTACTTGGAGTATTTGTTCCATTTCATATAACAACTAATATAGTTGTGCTTATTCCTGGAAAACCCTCAGCCACCTAACTCTGGCTTTCCCAGTCTTCTAGATGTCACTCTATCAAGTCATACTGACAACCATATTAGCCATCAACATTTCCTGAAGAGCTAGGCGGTGGTGGTGCACGCCTTTAATCCCAGCACTCGGGAGGCAGAGGCAGGTGAATCCCTGTGAGTTTGAGGCCAACCTGGTCTACAGAGAGAGTTCCAGGACAGACTCCAAAGCTACAGCAAAACCCTGTCTCGAAAAAGCTAAAAAAAAAAAAAAAATCCCAAAGAAAGGATAAAATTACAAAAAAAAAAGATATAGAAAATGGATGGATCACACAAAATAGTGGCATAAATTAATTCAATATGTCAGTAAATAAAAAAAATTATCTAGGGCTGGTGAGATGTCTCAGCAGATAAAGGTACTTGCTGCCAATCTGACAACCTGAGTCTGATTCCTGGGAGCCACGTGGTGAGAGGAGAGAATGGACTCCTACAAGTTTTCTTCTGATCTCCACATACATACTGGGACATACATGTGTGCACATGCAGACACACACACACAATGATAGATAGATGAGAAAAAATTTTGCAACTAGATAAGGTATGAATATAAAATGCAAGGTATTAATAGATACCTACTGCCCAATTCATGAAATACTAGAACACAAAAATAGAGAAAACAGCCGGGTAGTGATGCACACACCGTTAATTCCAGCACTCAGAAGGCAGAGGCAGGCAGATCTGTAAATTTGAGTCCAGCCTGGTCTACAGAGTGAGTTCCAAGATAGCCAGGGCTAAGAATCCTGTCTCAAAAAAAAAAAAAAACTAGAGAGAGAAAAAGAGAAACATTTTTAAAAAAATACAGGGCAAATACTGAGGAAAGTAGGCTTTTTTTTCTAAGCTATTATGGAACTTGCTTTGTAGACCAGGCTGACGTTGAAACTCAGAGACTTACCAGCCTCTGTCTCCTGAGTGCTGGGATTAAAGGTATGTGCCACCACTTCCCAGTTCATTATCTTTTTAACCATACTAAGCTGAATTGACTACATTGCGAACTGTGGAGGCTTTGTATCTGATCCTACCCTCCATTGGCTTACCATCACATCAGAGACATACATAGACACATGCAGGGGACTGTAGGGCACATACTCAAGTCCCACAGACTGTGTAGTTGGAGAATACATGTTCAGAAGTCATAAATGAGGCAGTCAGACCTAAGGGCGGTGAGGCTGTATCTGTTTTCTGTTCAAGTTAACAGTTGCTGAGGAGTTAGTCACTTAGCTGGACACAGGAAGGTATTTTAGACCCAACTTAACCTTTGCCTTTCTTTGGGATTTTTTTTTTTTTTTTTTTTTAGCTTTTTCGAGACAGGGTTTTGCTGTAGCTTTGGAGTCTGTCCTGGAACTCTCTCTGTAGACCAGGTTGGCCTCAAACTCACAGGGATTCACCTGCCTCTGCCTCCCGAGTGCTGGGATTAAAGGCGTGTGCCACCACCACCTAGCTCGTCGGGAAATGTTGATGGCTAATATGGTTGTCAATATGACTTGATAGAGTGACATCTAGAAGACTGGGAAAGCAGAGCTGGGGTGGAGTGAAGTTCTTTCTAGAGAGGATTGGTGTGCAGGTTGGTGACATGAGAAGTCTGACAATGAATGAACATGGGGGATCTCTAATAGGCAGGCAAGCAAACACGAGGCAGAAGCGGGGAGCTGGCAATGGCATGTTCAATCCTTATGAAAGGATGTTGTTTTTGACATTACTGTCTCCCATGGACATCAGATTCTTCAGTCTCTAAGAACAGATCTGTACCAGTGGCTCCTCAGGGACTCTCAGGCATCTGGTCTCAGACTAGGGCTACATCCTGTCTTGTGTGCTGAGGCTTCCAGCTTCCTAGACTGAGAGCCACCAGTTTTCCCTGGCTTCTAGTGTACAGATGACCATTGTGCAACTGGTCAGTCTCTGATGATACAAGTCAATCTAATAGCCCTCCTCTTACACTCATATTCTGTTACTCCTGTTATTCTATTTGTTCCGATTCTCTAGAGGTCTCTAATACAAAAACTAAGCAGAATAATGTAGGTGCTTATCTCACATGGATAGGTTTTAAAGTAGGCAATTGAAGGCTGGTTTGGTTGAGGACAGACATAAATTAAGATGCAACTCGTATAACAAGACAGGTTGTAAATCAGTTAAAAATTTTATAAAGTGAAAATCTAGAGGAAAGAGACTATTTATCTCTTTTGTGGAAATGCGGAAAACTTCATCATTTAGGAGAGTCAGAATGTGACAGCAAGAACAAACTAAGCAGGCCTACTGCCTGTACAGCTCCTGGATAGACACACAGACTGAAAAGTATAAAGCTGAAGCTAATGCCAAGTTCCAGGCTAGGGAGAGCCCTGGGACTGAACAGGAGTCAGCTCCCATGGGAAGGGAAGGGGCAGGGCTTGTCAAGCAGCCTGGAAACAAAAAAATGGTCACCATTTACAACCATTCCCCTGACTGGACAAGCAATACACGATCATCTCTCTGGTTAAACCAAGCATGCATAGGGTGTATAGACTCCTCAGAGGTGCAGCCCATGATACAAATGACCAACCAAAAATAACCAATCTCAGAAAAGATCACCTAGGTCTCCACCCAATTCCTACCACACAACAGGAAAGCACTAGGCAGGTCCGTAGCAGTACCTTGTTGGATCCCGTCCCCATCCATTCTCAGGAGTCATTCTCATTTGCCTTAGTAATTGCCTCTACTCACTTTCTGTTCATGATTCCTTATTACTCTCAGGCATAAGACAAAAACATAATAAAGAAAAGCAGAAGCCAGGGGCGGGGGCAGCTTTGGTGACTGGTGACTATCCAGCATCCATGTTCCCTGGGTTAGGCTGCTCAAGAGGAGACAGGTCCCTTCACACTCAAGAAATCCACATCAGTTCCAAACAAGAAAAGCTAGAAGGAAAACATGGCGTATGGATAGACCAGTCCTGTTTAGAACTGTACATCTGTGGGGACCTCAAGATGAAGAAGTGGACACGCTAGCAAACAGACAGGGCTTCACAGTCAGCGTGAGAACACAAAGTGCTGCTCTGGGAACCTGAGACGTGGCAACCGAGCTAAGCTCTCAGGAAATGGGAAGAACAAAAACCTGTACTCCAGAAAATGCCAGCAGGGAAACAGGTGGGAAGATAAAATTAGCAGAAAAGCATTAGGTGGTGAGGAGAAGATGATGACGTGTGACAAAAGAGAAGAGAATGGTTCCAGAGAGGGAGGGTGATTCACGTGTCAAACATGACACAAAAGTCAGAGGGAAAGTCATGAAGAAAGCCACTGACTGAATGATTTATGAGGTAACTGGAGCACAGCCAAAGTGGGGTTTCATGCCGGGTGAAACAGGAGTCAGACCCACTCATTCAGCAGCCAAATCTCATTCTGTAAGGGTTAGTGCAGCAGGGCATGCCCTGACCTCTCCACCACAGCCTCTGTTTCTTTTTAAAAGGAAGTGGGTACCACACAGCAACACTTTTGTGTTGTGTGGCATCATTTATCACCCTTTCTGCCTGTGACAACTCTGGGCAAAGGACTGTAGCCAGGACTTCTGCCTTCATCCTATGAATGCCTGCCCCACAGATTTCAAATCCAAGCATACAGTTATGGATTCTGCTGCGCTGAGACAGCATGCTGGCAGGAATGAGCTGGTGGTCAGAGACTCAAGTGGCAGCAATCCTGTCAGCAGAGCCCTACCTGCTGAGAGACCACGTGACCCATGCCTGCCCACATGTCTTCCAGGGCCACAGAAGCAGCACAGAATTTTTAAATGTGAAATTCTCTTCAAAAAAGAACTCTCCTTTAAAAGCTTCAAACTCTGTAAGGCCTGGAGATGCCTAAATTAAGTGGTAACTCATTAACCATAGCCCTGTTCCACCTTAAGAACTCCATGAGCAGGGCGGTGGTGCACACCTTTAATCCCAGTGCTCTGGAGGCACAGGCAGGTGGATTCTGTGAGGTTCAGGACAGCCAGGGTGAGACCCTGTAAAACAAGCAAACAAGGAACAGCAATGAACTCCATGAATGGACAAAACTTCTGAAGGAAAAAAACAAAACAAAACAATGCAAATTCAAAAAAAGAAAAACTACGATCTGTGGTCTTAATGGAAAATAACTACAGCACTAACATCTTCCCTGTGAGAGGAGGCACAACACTGAAGAGCCACTGTCTCTTCACACTGACTTTCTTTCCAAGAACAGTAGGAGACTTTCAAATTAATCTTTAGGATTGTTATTATTTATGCATACGGGTGTTTGACCTGTGCACCACTTGCATGCCTGGTGCTGGCAGAGAATAGGAGAGGCTGTTAGATTTCCCTGAAACTGGAATTACAGGTGGTTGTGAGCCACCATATGGGTTCTGGGAATTTAACCAGTTCTCTTAAACTCTGAGTCGTCTTTCCAGCCTCATCTTTTAAAATTCTAAATTCATGGGCTGGAGAGATGGCTCAGAGGTTAAGAGCACTGGCTACTCTTCCAGAGGTCCTGAGTTCAATTCCCAGCAACCACATGGTGGCTCACAACCATCTGTACTGAGGTCTGGCGCCCTCCTCTGGCGTGCGGGCATACATTGAGGCAGAATGTTGTATACATAATAAATAAATCTTTTAAAAAAATAAATAAAATAAAATAAAATTCTAAATTCATATGGGTAGAGTAGCTCAGACCTGCGCTGTAAGAAATTCTTCAGCCAGTAACCTTTAAGTTACCTGCCCGCTTGGGCATGGCCTTTTATCATATAAATGCTGATATAAAGCGTGTGTTCCCTCTCTTCCAGCTGCTGGATTCAGTTCCTGTTCCCTGTTCGTGCAGAGGACTGTAATCTGTGAGTCTATCCCTAAATAAATAAGCCTTTAACTTTTTTTTTTTTTTTTTTTTTTTGGTTTTTCGAGACAGGGTTTCTCTGTGGTTTTGGAGCCTGTCCTGGAACTAGCTCTTGTAGACCAGGCTGGTCTCGAACTCACAAGAGATCCGCCTGCCTCTGCCTTCCAAGTGCTGGGATTAAAGGCGTGCGCCACCACCACCTGGCTTTAAATAAGCCTTTATTATACTCAATTCTGAGCTAGTGCGGGATTTCTTCTTAGCGTCCGTCTTCACCTGGCGCCCCATGTGGATATGAATTCCACACCTACTTAGTAGACCAGTCTAAATGGCCCAAACGGTCCAGAGCCCAGGTTTCCCACCCCCGCCTACTTAGCTTGCTTTCACCTACTAAGGAGTTTTTTGTAAAACCCCACCACAGCAGAGCTAAGTGCATCCAACAACTTGGAAATTTCCCAAGCTTGGGCACATTCCTCCCCCACACTGCTGTGTTTCCTGCCATGTGGAAACTTGCACAGCTTCTGGTTTGTGCTCCCTGATCCTGAGTTCTGCGCTCCTTGCTCTGTGTACAGAGTTGATTTAATTACTTTTAATTTGTCAAGCAAAGCATATTTGTCAGTATTTAACCAGTACCAAGGCAGAAAACCAAAGACGCACAGAAATGTTCATAGTGCCACTGGTTGTGCTGCTGGTCACAACTCTGCAACCTAAAACAATTTAACAGACCTCATAACACAGGTATTTTATTAATTAATAAATCAATAAATTTGAAAGTTATATAATGACAGACACATTACATAGAAAATTTTGGTAACTTTTTTGCTGATACTATTGATTGTATTCTGCAAGGCTTATATGGTTATTGTGATACATCCATTTATTGGATATTTGGACTCAATTTTTTCTTCATATTATATCCTTACGAAAATGGTTTGATAACAGAGCCAAAAATGAGGTACTTTTAGAAATGATACAGTCTTTACAGACTAATGATGAACAGATAGCTGACAGGATTAATATCATAAAAATCAAAAGTTACCTGAAAATTAATAATATTGAAAAGGATAACATTAATTTGACAGACAAAATTCAATCCATCTCAAAAGGTACTGAGAAATTATCTGAAAGAATTCATACTGTTGAATTTGACAATCAAAATCTGTTAAAAAGTTAGGATAGGTTAGCAGATAGACTATCTCTCCAGGAAGGCAATCTGCACACTATCCAAAATAACGTCCAAGGATGAGATGTTATCTTTAAAGGAAAAACTTCAGACCTTGGAATCATATGAGCAGAATGAGGACCAGAGGCTAGATACCTCAATGAAATCACTAGAAATATATACAGGCCAGGAGATTCAGACTTTACAAAAGACAGTAGTAAAAAGGTTTGAAACGATTGAGGAAATTATTGGACTGATGAGCAGGAAAAGAAGGTACAAGGACAGGATTTAACATTACTAGACCCTGTCAGAGATGACTTACCCAGGGTTTTAGCTTCCTACCCTGTAATTTACTTTGACAAAGTACCAAGTTCTAAATGTACAAAAGGATCCAAAGAAGGTAAATAGATATCTATAGGAATGAATGACCTAAAAGAAATTAAGCAAGCAGTAGTAACTTATGGCTTGCATTCCTCATTTGTTAGGGAAATGGTAAAGTCATGGGCTTCAAGCATTAAGGCCACCCCACACGACTGGCTTCAGTTAGTTTCAGCAGTCCTGGATGATACGCCCCAATTGCTGTGAAGATGTTATTTTAGAGAAGATGCAAAAATTTTAGAACAACAGGGAAAAGCAAAAGGAATTGAGACTTCACAAGATCAAATTCTTGGTGAGGGTACTTATGCTGACCCACATGCTCAAGTTCTTTACGATGAACAAATGTTCCTATGCCACAAAGCAGTCTTAAATGCTTGGGACAGGATTCAAGAATTGGGAAAATGAATTGAATCATATACCATGGTTAAACGGGGCGGAGAGAACTGTTTAGTGACTTTTTACAAAGATTAACTAAGGCTGCACAAATAGGAGTAACAGACCCAGATGCTAGATGAGTACTTATTGAATCTCTGGCTTTTGAAAATGCCAACTTAGAATGCAAAAAGATACTTGGGCTTTTAAAGGTTATATCAGCACAAATGGGTGAATGGATCCTGCATAGAATTAACTTTGAGACATTTCACTATAATACTGAATCTTGGGTAGGAGAAGCGATTTCCAAAGGTATGAGGAGACATCAAAATGCCAAATGTTTCATTTGTGGACATATGAGAAGGGATTGCAGACAAGGAATTCCTATAAATAATGTCTCCTCTGAGAATGGCAAAAATAAAAAGTATCAACCTCCTGGATTATGTAGAAGGTGTGGCAAAGGTGACATTGGACCAATGAATGCAGATCAACAAAAGACAAACAAGGCAACCTGATACCATCAGGAAACTCCCTGGGGGGCCTCTCACAGGCCCCCAAGTCAAAAGTGGTCCAGTCACTCCAGTCACTGTGGAAGACATGTCTCACCAGGAAAATTAAAAAATCCAGAGCCTTCTATAAAAAACTATACTGTTCTGGATGATGGGATAAACATGGAGAATGAATAAAAAATTCTAACAGGAAACAGGAGATCTATATTCTGGAAGACTTCTATAAATGATCAAAAACCAAAGCTAAGAGTGCATATAAATGGCATTGTAATTGTGGGTTTGATAGATATAGGTACAGACATGAGTATCACTACTCCAGAATCTTGGCATCCAGACTGGCCTCTTCAAGAGGCAGATGCTCAATTCCTAGAAATTGGGACCCTATGTCAAAAGCACGAGATGGGTTGAATGAATAGGGCCAGAAGGACAGAGAGGAAGGCTGAAGCTGTATGTGGCTAACATTGAATTTATGGGGTCATGACCTGCTGCAGCAATGGAATACCCAGATTAACATTCTTACAGTCCCAGAAACTCAAATTTCTGGAAAAGATATTATAAGATACTATACACAAAGGTCACAGGCCATTCAGGCTATACAAGAAAACAAAGCAACTAGCAAACCTTTAGAGGTACCAACGGCCCTACCTTTAAAATGGTTAACTGAGAAACCAATATGGGTTAAACAGTGGCCTTTAACAGAAGACAAACTGCAGGCTTTTGAACAGCTGGTACAGGAGCAACTAGATGTTCACTATATTGAAGAATCAACAAGCCCTTGGAATTCTCCTGTATTTGTTGTTAAAAAGAAAACTGGTAAACAGAGAATGGTTGTAGATCTAAGAGCTGCAATTCAACCTATGGGTCCTCTACAATCTGGAATTCCTCTGCCTTCTCTACTACCAAACAGATGGCCTCTTACAGTTATTGATCTAAAAGATTGTTTCTTCACTATATCTTTACAAGAAAAAGAGAGAGAAAAATTTGCCTCCACAGTGCCTACTTAAAATAATTCTCAGCCTACTAGGAGATACTAGTGGACTATCCTTCCACAGGGAATGTTCAATAGCCCTAGCCTATGCCAATACTTTGTAATTCAGCCATTGGAAATAATTCATAAAAAATTCCTAAATCTATAATTTACCATTACATGGATGACATTTTACTAGCTGATTCAAACATAGAAACTTTAGAAAGAATGTTTGAAAAAGTAAAGAAAGTTTTATCAAAATGGGGATTACAAATTACTTCTTAAAAAATACAGAGAGGAGATTCTGTCAACTACCTTGGTTATAAAATAGGTTTACAGAAAATTAGAACACAAAAGGCACAAATTAGGAGAGACCAATTGTGGACCCTTAATGAATTTCAAAGATTGTTAGGAGACATTTCCAGTCCACAACCAGCTGTTGGGATAATACCTGATCTAATAGTTCATTTAAACAAAATCTTAGATGGCGACAAAGACTTAAATAGTCCCAGAGAATTAACAGCTGAAGCAGAAAAGGAACTGATTGTCATTGAAGAAAAATTACATGAGGCACATGTGGATAGGGTGAATCCAAATCCTAACTGCATTCTAGTCATATTGCCTTCCAGCATCTCCCATACAGGAATTTTAATAAAAAGGGAAGTTATTATCTTGGAATAGATCTTTTTACCACATAAACCAAGTAAAAAATTAAAAACTTATATGGAAAAAGTCTCTGAATTAATTATAAAAGGAAAATTGAGACTTCATCAACTGGCAGGTAAAGACCCAGCAGAGATTATAGCGCCTTTTACTACTGATAAAATTAAAAAAATTATGGGAAGATAATGACCCTTGGAAAAGAACTTGTGCTATTTTTTTAGGAGAGATTAATAGCATTTATCCCAAAAGTGATAGAATTAACCTTATAAAGAGAACTACTTGGACCCTTCCCCACATTGTATAGGACACACCAATAACTGAAGCCTGAACGTTCTATACTGATGGAAATAAAACAGGAAAGGCAGGTTACAAATCAGAAGATTTAAGTAAGGTGGAACAAAGCCCCTATAATTCTGTCCAAAAGGCAAAATTATATTCTATTCTCATGGTACTAAGGGATTTTAAAGAACCTCTTAATATAGTTACTGATTCACAATATGCAGAAAGAGTTGCTTTGCATATTGAAACTGCTGAATTTATACTAGATGACACAGAATTAACTTCATTATTCATACAGGTTCAAGATATAATCAGCAATAGGCTTTGTCCCATATACATAACACACATCTGATCCCATACAGGTCTGCCAGGTCCTCTAGTACAAGGTAATGTAGAAATTGATGAATTACTGATTGGAAGCGTGTTGTACACCTCAGAATTTCATTAAAAACATGTCAATAGAAAAGGATTAAAGAAAGAGTTTTCTATTACATGGCAACAAGCTAAGCAGATTATAAAGAGATGTCCTACTTGCTCTTTCTATAACCAAACACCACTACCTACAGGAACTAACCCAAAGGGTACTCAAAGGAATTAAATCTGACAGATGGATGTGCTCCACTTTGCAGATCTTGGAAAATTAAAGTATGTACACCACACCATTGACACTTATTCGGGTTTCAATGGGCAACTGTTTTGAGCTCAGAAAAGGCTGATTCAGTAATCACGCATTTATTAGAAGTTCTGGCCATCATGAGTATACCTGAACAAATAAAGGCAGATAATGGTACAGTATATGTCTCTAAGAAAATGAAACAGTTTTTGTTTATTAAAATATAAAGCATATTACAGGTATACCAAACAATCCTACAAGTCAGGCAGTTATAGAAAAATCAAATTGAAATATAAAGGATGTGTTAAACAAAGGGATGGAAAATACCCCCCAAAATAGATTACGTAATGCTTTATTAACCTTGAATTTTCTTAATGCCAATGAGAAAGAAACAGCAGCAGCAGAGAGACACTGGATAATAGCAAAGTCTTCCAAATTAAATCAGCTGGTGTATTTCAAGGATATATTGACCTCACAATAGAAGCCAGGAGATGTGCTACGTTAGGGAAGGGATTTTGCTCTTGTTTCAACAGGAGAAAAGTTATGGATACCATTAAAATTAATAAAGATTTGGTTTGAAAAAGAGAAATCTCTTGAGAAAGAGAAATGACAGCTCATCCACAGAGGTGACAACCACACAGATGGTAAGGAAGCCTAATAAGAACTGGGGCAGGGTTCTGTTCTTGTCTTTGCAGGAAAATACTCATCTTCAAAAAGTCAAGATATTGAGGCCGGAGAGATGGCTTAGTGGTAAAGAGCACTAGCTGTTCTTCCAGAGGTCCTGAGTTCAATTCCCAGCAACCACATGGTGGCTCACAACAATCTGTAATGAAATCTGGCGCCCTCTTCTGGTGTGTAGGCATACATGGAGGCAGAATGTTGTATACATAATAAATAAATCTTTTTTTTTTTTTTTTTAAAAAGTCAAGAGACCTTGGACATCTAGATGCCTAAAGAGGAAAAGATAATTATCCAGATAGGATCACCAAGCAAAGAGAATTATGACTTATGAGGATAGGTCATCTGAGGGTAAGAATATCTAAACTTGGGGTTGGAGAGATGGCTTAGTGGTTAAGAGCATTGCCTGCTCTTCCAAAGGTCCTGAGTTCAATTCCCAGCAACCACATGGTGGCTCACAACCATCTGTAAAGAGGTCTGATGTATACATAATAAATAAATATCTAAAAAAAGAATACCTAAACTTAAACTAGAATAATAGTCATGATTCACTTAAAAATCAAAGCTGGCTTTGGAGTTGGACAATGGCTCTGTCCTTCTCTAAATCCAAGCATGTTGTTAAAAGAAAAATTCAGAATTTCTCTCTCATGTCAGGAGCCAGCTGGTATGGGATAAAAAGAAGAAAGAATTTAGAAAAAAATTTTACTTTTCTTCATACCTATTTTTGTCTCTATTGTCCCTTTCATTAAATACATGTCTGTATAAATAATGTTTTAAGTTTTCCACAATGAACAATGAATTTTCCTGCAGTAATCTTTGAAGTTTCCAGGAAGAAAATGGGGCCCCACAACAACAACTTCACCTGATTGATATGATGTCATGATGCTGATAGTGCTACTATAAGACCTGTTTTGGGTACCAGATGCTCAAGATGGTTTCAACTTGGTTAGCTGAAATGGTGCACTTTTTTACAATGTTCTGGCCAGAACTCCAAATAGGAACCTCAGAAAAACCCTACTGAATACTCAGAAATTGTCTGCAATTATACCAGACAGTAATCTTGAAACTTAACCATCATTTTACTTTCATAGAATTTCATAGAAAAAACATCGCCCCATGTCAGCTGGAAGCAATTCTAGATGACTTCCCTTCTCTCAACAAAGTTTGTCCTCAGGGTTAGGGACATCATTTAGGGGTTGATTATAATTGGTATAGGGTTGGAGGTTGGGGGAAAATTATGTAGGCTCACGGATCTCTTTGGGGAAAAAGGGGGAAATTGGATGGGATAAATTATTAGTGTGAACTTGCACTAATAATAATAGTAACAGAGTTAATACTTGTGAGCGATTATTTATAGGCAATTTACATTGGTATAGATTCTTGTATATTGATATAAACTTAAATTACATTAAATATGTTCCTATTTTTGTCTACAATATTTGCATACCTAGGCAAAGTTATTTTGTCATATTGTATGCATGCATGCTTCTACCTCTGCTTAAGACATTTTGTATATTGATACAATTTTAGGATATATTTATCATATTGCAATGTACATTTCTACCTCTGATCAAGATACTTATACATTGTTTACATTTTGAAGTCATTGTCCTCATTTGTTGCACAGCTGTTTGAAGAGTGTTTAATATTCTAATATGAAGTCCTAGTCTTATGTAGTGGGAGCTGTGGGGCTACGTTCCTGCCACCCAGCTCCCAGCCACTGGCTAGCTTTGCCCAAAATAACATGGAAACAGTATTCTTTTAAACACTGCCTGGCCCATTAGCTCTAGCTTCTTTTTTTTTTTTTTTTTTTTTTTTTTTTGGTTTTTCGAGACAGGGTTCTCTGTGGTTTTGGAGCCTGTCCTGGAGCTAGCTCTTGTAGACCAGGCTGGTTTCGAACTCACAGAGATCCGCCTGCCTCTGCCTCCCAAGTGCTGGGATTAAAGGCGTGCGCCACCACCGCCCCGCAGCTTTAGCTTCTTAATGGCTAATGCTTACATCTTGATTACGCATTTCTATTAATGTGTGTAGCACCCCAAGGTGCGCTTACCGGGAAGATTTTAGCCTACGTCCATCCTGGGTCGGAGCTTCATCACTTCTGCCCTAGAGAGGAGAGCTATTGAGTCTAAGCTCACTTCCTCTTCCTCCCAGCATTCTGTTCTGTTTACTCCACCCACCTAAAGGCTGGCTTATCAAATGGGCCAAAGCAGTTTCTTTATTAGCCAATGCATCAACCATTGACAAAATGTACAATGTCCAGACAAGACAAGGAGGATACAATAAAAAAAGAATGTCAAACTTGCCAAGACAGGGTAAGATGCTTTTGAAAAATTTCCTGCCTCTGAAAATGGTCTGTCAGTTACTCTAGGCCTTAGTCAAAGTTGGTTGCTCCAACATTGCAAATGAGACTTTGGGTGATTGCCCAGGTAGCCAGTTGTCTCTGTCCATTATTGCACATTTTAGAAGTTGCTTGACTGCACTTCCTGCTTACTCTAGTAATATTATTTCCCTTCTCAGGTCTTCAATGGGATTGAAGATTAGATAGTCATAGTTACTTTCCTCTCATGACCTGGCTAAGTTATTTATAATACAAGACTTAGACTCCTTAGGATAGGATAATTATTGAAACATTTACCACGTTTCTTACTTGCTATTGTTTATGCTAGTTGTAATTCTAATTTTTATATCTGATATTTGTTCTTATTGTATATAATTTTGTATTAGGCTTAGAACTCTCTTATTTAAACAAAAAGGGGAGGTGCTGTAGGAAATCCTACAGCCAGTAGCCTTTAACTTACCCACCCACTTGGTACTATAAATGCTGATGTAAAGCACACAATTCCTCCCTCTTCTGGCTGCTGGATTCTGTTCCTATTCCCCGTATGAGCAGAGGACTGTGATCTGTGAGTCTAGCCCTAAACAAATAACCCTTTATTATACTCAATTCTGAGCTAGTGTGGGATTTCTTTTTAGTGTCTGTTTTCAGACCTGTGCTCTCAAACACATGGGAAGGTGAGACAGGAGGATTGTGAGTTAGAGGCCAGCCTGAGCTACACATTGAGTCTGAAGTCAGCCTGGATTACATAATAAGACTCTGAAAACAAAATTAACCAATCAACTAAACAAACACTCCCTCTCTGAAAACAGTGTTTCTTCTTATATTTAACTAAACACTGTACATACACAGGGCAAACAGTAGATATGTTATCACTTGTGCCAGCTTCATGTCTAAAGCCAATGGAACAGAGCAGAGGGCACTTCTGGACTGAATTTATCCCCATAGTAAAATGTACTGATAACTTAGACATCAGAACAGAACCAAAATAAAATAAAGACCAAACACAGTTCCACCATCTTGAAGGAAATCCTGCAGGCCCTGCGAATAACTGACTTTGATTGGTGCAAGCCTACTATGCCTTATGTCTGTCAAGCCTTCACTCAGGAATCCTCACAACAGCTCCAAGAAATGAAGCTCAGTGCTGCTCTTCCAATGGACCCAGGTTCAGTTCTCAACACTCACATGTCAACGCATAACTGCCTGCAACTCAGGCCCCAGGGGATCTGATGCCCTTTCTGGCTTCTGCACGAGGCCAGCACATGGTGCACATACATACATGTAGGCAAAACACTCACATACACTAAAATAAAAACCAATGCATAATATTTCCAGGGAAAAATCTATTCTTTGTATGTTAGTTTATTTATTATTATGTGTGTATGTGTGTAAAAAAACTATTGTCCCCTTTTCCAACTGGGAAATCTGAGGCAACACAATACACACACAACACACACACACAATTCCCAGTGAAGAAATGGTAAAGAGTGCTGGAGAGATGGCTCAGCAGTTAAAAGCACTGGCTACTCTTCCTGAGGATCTAGGGTTCAATTCACAACACCTACATGGTGGTTGATTACCATCCTTAACTCCAGTTCTAGATCAGATGCCCTCCTGCAGCTTTGTGGGCATTGGGCAAACACCTATACACATAAAATTTAAAGAAATGGCAAAGGTGCTGACCACTTTTCACTCAGTCATTCTGATAATCATCTAGACTCTGAAAATTATACTTTTTATGGCTTTTAATAAAAATGAAGCATTGGTTCAACAGGATTTTTCAATGAGAGGATCTTCAGCATTGTATAGGTATAGTTTCAAGGACTATTCTGATCTTGCTAAATCGTTTCTTTGGAGAAGATAGAAAGATGAAAGAAAATGGTTTTCTAAACTGGACAATAATCCAAGGCTATTGATGGCAAAATGATTATATGATAAATCTTGCTTTTCATGGGGCATCAGACACTTTTAGCATGATAATAACACATTTCAATGTAGTACTTAGTAACCACAAAGAAATTACCCAAAGGAGCTGCCCAAGTGTAAACACAGTCTGAACTGCATATAAGTTGTTGTAGGGCTTGGCTTGAAATATCCCAAGATTAGGGATCATTCAGCTGAGGAAACCAATCCCAAAGGTTGCCTTTTATTATATCCTCATTTAGGGAATTTTGAGCAAAAAGCATTGATGCATTAGGTACCAATCTTCATAGCTTTGTCCGGTCCAAAGAGACCGGGAGCCCTCAAATGCTGCAGGTTTACGCTAAGAAAGGAAGTTCTGACAAAGCAACACATTTGACGTGGGTTTTTAGGAACATCCTGGCCATGCGCTGGGAAGAAACTGAAGGTTGAACAAGGATAAAAGCATGAAGACCTCTTGGGGTTTTTCTACAAAGCCTGGGCAAGAGACGGCATGACAAACTATCAGGAGCTAAGTGATTAGACCCTGGAAATACTTCAGAAACAGACCTCAAGGATGGAGGCGGGAAGCAGGAGAGGAGTAGAAATTTACTTCACAGTTTTTCTCCTGAGCAACAAAAAGAAAGGAGCTGATGTCAACTGAGATGTGAAAATCTCTGAGGGATTGAGGAACGTGATCAGAGACCTTCTTCCTCTTACATGTTTCCATAGTACTGAAAATCTGAATGCGCAGTTTTGGGATCACTTAGGCTAGAGAGGAAGAAATTTGTTCTTTTGTTCTTTTTGTGAGCTAAGACTTTTTTTCTTTTTTTTTTTGTTTTTTATTTTTTTTTGTTTTGTTTTGTTTTTTGGTTTGTTGAGACAGGGTTGCTCTGTATCCTCGCTGTCCTGGAATTCACTCTGTAGACCAGGCTGAACTCTAACTCACACTGCCTCTTGCCTCCTGAGTGCTGGGATTAAAAGTGTGCACCACCATCACCGCTCAGTAATCTAACCCATTTTTAAGAAGAGTGATATGCTAGCTTTCCCCTGAAATGTTCCCAAATAAAAATTTTAAACTACAGGCATACATGAGAGTCTGTCTCAAAAACAAAACAAAATAAAAACAATGACAACAACAACACCCGGAGAAGAAATGAAAACTAACCTGTAACAACTTGTTTTTACCAATTCTAAAATTAAAAACTAACATCCTGAATGAGCCTAAGCAAGTCTGAAGAGCTTGCTGAGTAGTTTTCTTGTCAGCATGGCCTGCGTGTAACCTGTCACGATGCACACGCCTGATTATCTGACCTCAGAATGACCTTTTTGGAAGAGAAGTGCTGTAGACGTCTCCATGGTCAGGTCATCAGCTTTCCCACCTCTGCAAAGAGAGCTGGGGAGTTAGCAGACTGGTGACAGAGAATATTTTCTTTCTGTGCTTTGCCTTCCGATAATACAAAGAGTGCTTTCTTGAAATTACATGGCAGTGCATTAGTGTGTTTGTGTTTTTATGTGTAGTCTGTTTTTAAAAATAAATTTTTAAATGTTTTAAAGAATGCTTTCTTGTTTTTAATCATCTTAAACCACAGTTCTTGTGTCACCTAAGATTTCTTGATTATTTCCCTATACAATTCTGTTGACTGTTTTAGTAACATGGCCCAATTTCCATTTAGGGCCCTTTAATTTGCACTTCAGACAGTGTGGTCCTCAATTTGGGCAGCTTTTCTATACACTGGTGTAGTGTGCTCCTACATCTGTGCACCGATGCAGTGTATTTCTATGTTGGTACACTGATGTAGTGTGCTCCTCTGTCTGTGCACTGATGTAGAGTGTTCCTATGTCCATGCACTGATGCAGTGTGCTCCTATGTCCACGCACTGATGCAGTGTGCTCCTACGTCTGTGCGCTGATATAGTGTGCTCCTATGTCCATGCACTGATATAATATATTCCTACGTCTGTGCACTGATATAGTGTGCTCCTACGTCTGTACACTGATATAACATGCTCCTATGTACATGCACTGATATAATATATTCCTACCTCTGTGCACTGATACAGTGTGCTCCAGTGTTTATGCACTGATATAGTATATTCCTATGTCTATGCACTGATGCAGGCCAGAAGAAGGGGTCAGATTTGGAACAGGCAATTGTAAATCTCTGTGTAGGTGGTAGGAACCAAACCCAGATTTTCTGCAAGAACCGCAAATGCTCTTAATTACTAAGATATCATCCAGTCTTTTACAGAGTGAGAGGTATGTTTTTTAGATAGGGCCTCATGTGTGCCACATGGACCCAGCGTTTCATACATGCCAGGCAAGTACTCACCCAACTACACTACATCCCTATCCCTGAATCAAAACTTTTCTAAGACTCCAAAACCATACAAGCTATTGTCATTGTTCTTGGTTGCACACTAGAACTTAATGATAAGCTCCTAATTTGCTAAAGACATCACACACTTTTGTCCCAGGCCATGGAAAATTAAAGCTGGGACTTTCCAAGGAAGTTTCTTTCAAGCTGACTAGTTACTACAGAACTAGAAAGTGTTATGTAGGCTGCTGGGGGAAAAAGTCATCAGCAGTCTCACCTAGGTATGAAGCCAGTGCACTACAATAAAGAAAGACTGGCATGGTAAGATAAGCCAGTGAGTGCAACAGCAGCATGGATGTTATGGGGATAAACAGCAACTGCCTTCTGATCGCACAGAAGGCCTGCAAAGGAGGAAATGTATACCTGCTACTGCAAATGTGCTAGGAATCCACAACTGGGGAGTTCATCGACCCCAGGTTGGCCCTACTATTATTCTCCTAAATGGACACAGTATCAAACCGCCCTCTAAATTCATGCCTTTATACCCATAGATTAGTGTGGCTCTCAGAAGTCATCTGAGAAGTTGCTTTGTGCAGTGGATGGAGGCTGATGCAAAACCCACAGCAGAGAATACATATCAGTGGAGTGTTCAGCCACAAATGAGACATCTGTATCATCCAGCCTCTTGCAGGGCTCAGAGAACATTATGAAAGAAGGGGTAGAAAGATTGCAGGAGCCAGAGGTCAGGAAGGACTGGAGAGAAACAGTATCTCCTAGACATGTCAGAATCTCTGCTCTCAAGAACTCGGGCAGCTATGGATGTCTGTACAGGATCAAGCCAATCATTTTAGCATGGAGGACAAGGGGGCCCCCAAGTCCTTACCCCAGCTGTGTAGCTTTGGACAACTGGAGGCTTCTGGGGGAAAAGGAGTCAGTTTTCTTTAAGGGTGTGGCCCCTGGTGAGTTGTTCATTCTCCAGTGGATTACCCTATAACCCAGGAGAACACAGGCAGCACAAATTGAACCTGATAGATTATTGAAAATAAAATAAATATTTGACATGAAATTTGGAGTGGGATAGGAAGGTGGGGTGGATCTGGGAGGAGTTATGGAAATGAGTAGTGAGTGAGTATGATCAAAACACACTGTGTGAAATTCTCGAGGAATAAAAATAATACAATAGAAATAATTGCCTGGCTGGGAGGTGGTAGCGCAAGCCAAGCCTTTAATCCCAGCACTCAGGAAGCAGAGGCAGAGGCAGAGGCAGGTGGATCTCTGTGAGTTTGAGGTCAGCCTGGTCTACAGAGAGAGTTCAAGGCCAGCTAGGGCTACACCACAGAAATCCCGTCTTGAAAAACCAAAATAGATAGATAGATAGATGGATGGATGGATAGATGGACTGATAGACAGACACACAGACAGACAAACATAAATTAAAAATACAGCACAGCAGTATACTAAATAGTGTTTTCTTGCTGGGTGTGGTGGCATGTGCCTTTAATCCCAGCACTCAGAAAGCAGAGGCAGGTAGGCAGCCTGGTCTACAGAGGGAGTTCCAGGACAGTCAGATCTACACAGAGAAACGGTGTCTCAAAAAAATGTGTTTTCCTTTTCATGTTTATTTAATAACTAGAAAACTAGATTAGACACTTGGTAAAATGCCAACTAAGACAATTTCATAATTTTTACAGAGTGAAAAAATGTAGAATTTTGGTAGTACTTTGGTTTAAATATACCCTTCAAAAGTTCATGTGTGGAACATGGCTACACTACATTCAGGAGATGAAGGCAGGAGGATTGCTCCAAGTCTGAGACTAGCCTGGGCTACATATAGAGTACTAGATCAGTTTAGGCTGTATTTAATAAGAAACTGTCTTAAAACAAAACAACAAAAGGTCCATATTCTAGCTCAAAGGTAGAGAGCTGCCCTCTCATGTGTGCATCCTGAATTCATTTCTCAGCATTCCCAAGAGCAGGGGTGGGGGGCGGGGATGAGGAGTTAATGTGCTATAAACTTAACCCCAAGCTAAGATGTCAGTGGCCTTAGGCAGCTGGGGCCGTTAGGAGGTAACTCAGAATAGATGAGGACATGAACTGGTACCTCCAGG
This sequence comes from Chionomys nivalis, assembly GCF_950005125.1. Lineage (NCBI taxonomy): Eukaryota > Metazoa > Chordata > Mammalia > Rodentia > Cricetidae > Chionomys > Chionomys nivalis. The sequence continues at coordinate 34,055,093 of NC_080092.1, read as the reverse complement.
TATTAGTGGCTTGCTCTCCCTCTCTACGTGGTGACCTCCACCATGCTTGACTGTAGCAAGGCCCTCTCAGATGCCCAAAGAAGTCAGCCTGTGGCAGTGGACTTCTAGCCTCCAGAACCACGAGCTAAATAATCTCTATTTTTTTTATGTTAACATCCAGTCAGTATTATTCAGCAACAGAAAACAGCACAGCAGAGAAAGTAAACCTCTCCCAGGTTGTGCATAGTTTCTTTAGGGAAATTCTCCCAGCTAAATGGAAGGCACTATCAGTCTAGGGAACTGGGAGAATGCTCGCAATTGATTGATTTACAGGAATTTAACCCTGGAATATCACATCACTGTAAATGTTATATAAGTATTATAAACGCTTCACTGCTGACCAACAGAACATCTTTCGTCATGCGATGGTAATGGATAGTTACTAATACAACAGACAGGAGGTTCATCGAGCATTCACTTGAAGAAGCCAGCGCTTTCCAGGAGACAACTGCTTGGAGGCCTGACTCTCAATGGGCAGAGAGCAGGGGAGCAGGGCGCATCATGTGATGCTGTGCTACCCACTCAGTAATCATGGCAAGGAAGGAGCAGTCAGAGGGAAGGTGATGTTATAATTCCAGATTGCAGCATCAAAATACCAGTTTTTAGAAGAGAAAAATGGTTAAAATTCTGCTAAAAAAATGTAGATGATGCTGATGCAGACGGGATGGATGGCTATCTTAACAGCAACCTATGTTACATTCTGTTGTGTATAAAATAAAAAGGGAAGAGTTGTCAAGCTTGTATTTTTAAGATTACTTAAAAGACAAAACACTATCGGGAAAAAAAAAATCTGTTCCTCTTCAAATTCTTCCCCTCACAATCGCCATCTCCACCCTAAAATTAAAAACCAAGCCAGTAAGAATCAGGGATAAGAAATCTGCTGTCAAAGCCATGGCTGTACTAATGTTACACTACAGGTGATCTACTGAGTGGTAAGAGCTGCTCTGTTTAAGTCCCATTCTTTCAATCAATCTACGGGACACGACTCAATGTTTGGCCAGCATGTCCATCGTGGAACCCAACATCTGCTTATGCTTATCTTCCTTGCTTAGGAATCTCTGGCAACTAGAAATTGGGACCCTCTCTCTGTATTACATATTTATATCTGGACTCTGTGTTACATATTTACATGGGACTCTCTGTATTACACATTTACACTGGGACTCTCTGTATTACATATTTACACTGGGACTCTGTATTACACTGGGACTCTCTGTATTACACATTTACACTGGGACTCTGTATTACACATTTACACTGGGACTCTGTATTACACATTTACACTGTGACTCTGTATTACACATTTACACTGGGACTCTCTGTATTACACATTTACACTGGGACTCTGTATTACATATTTACACTGGGACTCTCTGTATTACACATTTACACTGGGACTCTGTATTACATATTTACACTGGGACTCTGTATTACATATTTACACTGGGACTCTCTGTATTACACATTTACACTGGGACTCTGTATTACACATTTACACTGGGACTCTGTATTACACATTTACACTGGGACTCTCTGTATTACACATTTACACTGGGACTCTGTATTACATATTTACACTGGGACTCTGTATTACACATTTACACTGGGACTCTCTGTATTACACATTTACACTGGGACTCTGTATTACATATTTACACTGGGACTCTCTGTATTACACATTTACACTAGGACTCTATTACATATTTACACTGGGACTCTCTGTATTACACATTTACACTAGGACTCTCTGTATTACATATTTACACCGGGACTCTGTATTACATATTTACACCGGGACTCTGTATTACATATTTACACTGGGACTATGTATTACATATTTACACTGGGACTCTCTGTATTACACATTTACACTGGGACTCTCTGTATTACACATTTACACTAGGACTCTATTACATATTTACACTGGGACTCTCTGTATTATTTTATATTTACATGGGTATTCTCTGTGTTATATATTTACATTGGGACTCTATATTATATATCTACATTGGGACTCTCTGTATTATGTATTTACATTGAAACTCTTTTTTTTTTTTTTTTTTTGGTTTTTCGAGACAGGGTTTCTCCGTAGCTTTTGGTGCCTGTCCTGGAACTAGCTCTTGTAGACCAGGCTGGCCTCGAACTCCCAGAGATCCGCCTGCCTCTGCCTCCCGAGTGCTGGGATTAAAGGCGTGCGCCACCACCGCCCGGCTACATTGAAACTCTTAATATTTACATTGGGACTCTCGGTATTATTGGATAGTTATACTGGGATCTTCTGTATTACACATTTACACTGGGACTCTCTGTATTACACATTTACACTAGGACTCTATTACATATTTACACTGGGACTCTCTGTATTACACATTTACACTAGGACTCTCTGTATTACATATTTACACCGGGACTCTGTATTACATATTTACACCGGGACTCTGTATTACATATTTACACTGGGACTATGTATTACATATTTACACTGGGACTCTCTGTATTACACATTTACACTGGGACTCTCTGTATTACACATTTACACTAGGACTCTATTACATATTTACACTGGGACTCTCTGTATTATTTTATATTTACATGGGTATTCTCTGTGTTATATATTTACATTGGGACTCTATATTATATATCTACATTGGGACTCTCTGTATTATGTATTTACATTGAAACTCTTAATATTTACATTGGGACTCTCTGTATTATTGGATAGTTATACTGGGATCTTCTGTATTACATATTTACATTGGGACTCTGTATTATATATTTACATTGAGACTCTCTGTCTTATACATTTACACTGAAATTCTCTATATTACATATTTATATTAGAATTCTATGTGTTACATATTTACATTGGAATTCTATGTATTACATATTTACATTGGGACTCTGTATATATTGGGACTCTGTATTGCACTTTTACATTGAAACCATGTATTAAATATTTACATTGGAACTCTATATATTTACATCAGACTTTTATTTACTTATTTACATTGGGACTCTATATTTTCACATTGGGACTCTCTGTGTTATGCATTTACACTTGACTCTGTGTTGTATATTTAGTAACTTTCCCTTCTATACTTATAAAGCTCTGAACAAAACTTAGGAACAAGCATTAATCAATATGCCATAAATAACAGATGATTAAATAAAACCACATGACTTGATGTGAGATGTAGTTCTATTAACAGGCATTTGTGAACTTGATGTTCAAATGAACAAAACAGGAACAATATTATAAATTTAAAAGCAAAAATAGGAGACTACACCCAGCTATCCAGGTTTCACTGCTAGTCAGCACTTCTGTGCATGTAAATTAACAAAAAAGGGTTGTTTTTAACCACGCACGAGTCTGGGGCTCCCTGAATGTTCATCTGCCCTATTTTCTATTCTGCAGCAAACAGGTTCCTCTCCTTTTAGCTGATGCATCTTGTGTTCTAAAAACAAACAGGAAGTGTGAGTCACTGAGATAAAATACCTGTACTCTGCCCTAGAGGTTGCTTCGTACGGACACAGGACACAGGGAGACTGGTGGTAAAGAAATCCACTCATAGCCGGGCGGTGGTGGCGCACGCCTTTAATCCCAGCACTTGGGAGGCAGAGGCAGGTAAATCTCTGTGAGTTCGAGACCAGCCTGGTCTACAAGAGCTAGTTCCAGGACAGGCTCCAAAGCCACAGAGAAACCCTGTCTCAAAAAACCAAAAAAAAAAAAAAAAAAAGAAATCCACTCATCAAACAGAACCACTTACTAGTGGTCTCCCTCTGGGCTCTTCTCTCTTGTTCAGGCTACCCATTCATAGCCACATAGGGTTCTTTCTGGCCAGAGCCCCTTCAGTGTGCACCTATATTATGCCAATGTACTGCTAAGCCTCCTGAAAGGGTTTCATACACATCTAAAGAGTACTTGGATCTGGTTGAAGTAATTAGAAAGCAAGCCAATGGAAAGGTCAACACCGGAACATGTAAGCTTCTATTCCCTGTCTTCTGATTTCTGTTTGTTTTAGGGTTCTGTAGACCAAGCCCATGCTGGATGAGCACTAGCAGTGGCACTCCTAGCTCCTACGCCCTGCTTCAATATTCTCTCCAACTATATATAAAAAAGAACAACCACAGACTGAAAATTTAGAAGAAAAGATTTTAAGATAGGGTCTCACTCTGAAGTTCTGGCTGGCCTGGAACTCAATGTGTAGACCAGGCTGTCCTTGAACACACAGTGATCCACCTGCCTCTGCCTCTCCAGTGTTCTTTGCCTCCCAAGTACTGGGATTAAAGGTATGTGAAACCATGCATGGCTAAGGAATTTTTTAAATTTTACATATATTTATTTTGTGTGTACACAAATGTGTGTCATGATGTTCAGGGGCCGACTTGTGGGGCCTGGTTCTTTTTCTGTGATGTCAGTTCTGGGGCTGGACCTCAGGTCTTCAGTCTTGGCCACAAGCATCTTTACTCACTGGGTCATCTCAGCAGCTCAGAAATTTTCTTAACTCTGACATCAACTCACTGTGTTCGTACTAGCGTCACCTCAGTCTCAGTTACACACTTGCACTATGTCTGACAGTGAACAGAGAAGCTCTGAGCAGCACTGACAGCTCCTCTGTGTTTCTAATAAGTGTACTGGTTTCGGTGACTCTCTTTTCAAGGCAGCCTTTTCAGGAATTCCACACCATGTAAATACCTGAGAGCGCTGGTTTGATTCATTTTCCCCTGCACGTATACGTGGTTTGGGTTTTGGGGCCTCTCTGAAATAGCAGGATGAATACTGGTGGCACATCACAACTCTCTTCAACCAGGCGCCCCAATGCACCCAATTAGTCAACCTTTCTGCAAATGGTATGCTATGCAGGCTTCCCGGGCGTGAGTACATCCTCAAATGCACAAGCTTAAAGGATTTTGTGACTTATAATAAACTGAAAGACAGCCATTAATGGTTTTCCTATTCAATAACAGCGCTGGCTCTGAAAGTAGATTGTGACATATATAAATAGTCCTGGAACTGTCAAAATGAAGCTAAATGTCACAATTAAAATGCCTTCTTACTGGGCTTCAGAAAAATCTTTACATATATACACCTATAAGGTTTATTCGTTTGTTTTTCTGAGACAAAGGCTCACAGCCCCGGAGAGCCTCCAAGTCACTGAAGATGGCCAACACCTGGTTCCTGTGGAGCAAGGCCTGGTGAACGCTAGGCCACCGCACTACCAGTCACTGAAGATAGCTGACACACCTGGTTCCTGTGGAGCAAGGCCTGGTGAACACTAGGCCACCGCACTACCAGTCACTGAAGATAGCTGACACACCTGGTTCCTGTGGAGCAAGGCCTGGTGAACACTAGGCCACCGCACTACCAGAAGAGCCACAGTCCCTCCCCAGCCTTCCATGTTTTTAATTTACTCAATTTTCTTTAATAAAACAGGAATAACTTTACCATGAATTAAAATGTAGTCAGTTTCATTTGTAATGGAGATAATAAAATTGATAAACTATGCATAGCGATGACCTCACTAGGAATCCAAGGCCACACGCCTGCTGAGACTCAGTGAGTGTCAGTTCAGGCTCCTTCACCTAAGAGAAAGCATTCAAATGGATGTTGACAACTAAAGATTTCCAAATAAAATCCAAGAATCGCTGTGGTGGATGGGAATTGGAGCTGAAGCAGATATTTGTGGAAATAGGACAACATCTGGGGAACAAAGAGTGTAAACGAGAAGAAAACAGAAGGGGAAAAGCCAAAGGCAAACACAGCCGGGGCAGTCAGTCACAACCTGTCCATGGCATGGGTCACCTCAACAAGGCTGGATGATGAATATAACATAGCTACTATTTGTCCTGAATGCTGTGTATTCTAACCATTAAAAGTTCAAACAACAGTTGGTGTTTACTACTTCAAAAACTAACATTTAGAACATAAATAATTGGGTACAATGTTATAAACCTTTAATCCCAGAACAGGCAGAGGCAGGCAGATCTCTGTGAGTTTGAGACATCTACATCATCACATCTACATAGTGAGTTCCAGTCAGTCAGAGGTACATAGTGAGACCCTGCCTAAAAAAGCAAAGGTAATATATATATATATATATATATATATATATATATATATATATATATGATAAAATAAAAACAAACCTGTTTCTAGAGTTTAAGGATTATAAAGGTTTTAATGTTTACAGAACTTTCCAGCAACGACTAAATGCAAGCCCCGAACAACATCTATGAGTAGTAAAAAATGTTTACCTCTTGTTGTTCTTGATTTGGGTCCACAGTGAGTAAAGTTGGTATTTTAGGTGAATCTGTTTTCTTTGCCTCTCTCTTCAGCACTTTCACCTGTTTAACTTTTGCAAAAAAGGGGGGAAAAAAGAAGAAAAAAGGGAAAAGAATAATTTGTTGGCCCTGCTGGCCTGCCTAGAAACTGCCCTCTGAAGGAGCTCAGGTAGGCGCCCTCACAGCCAGCGAGCCCCTTCTGAAGTTAGCTGCAAAGAAGCTGAGTAACTGCGCTGTAAATACGGTTCGCTGTATTTGATGATCTCACAAAGGTGGCCCTCACATGGCACATGTTCTACACCTGGCCCCTGCGTCACATTTACAAGGTCTCTGTCTTCCAAGGAAAGGAAAGAACATTTGCTCATGTCAATGCATTCACTCTTAAGATAAATATGTTTAATTTTTATTACATTCTATTTGTTTATTCATTTCTTTATTGGGGTGTGGCCAATCCACTCCATCTACAATGTAAATCTCATGATCAAACTCAGGTCATCAAATCTTAGTATCAAATCCTTTTACCTGCTGAGTCATCTCACCAGCCCTAAAATTAAATTTTAAGGTTATGATGAATTCGAAATTTATAAAATCTACCAAATCCCAGTGTGCCCAACACATCTGTAACACTTCTGGGCAAACAAGCAGGGCAGGTACTTTACCACAGGTTATACACTGCATCGAACTCACCTTTCTCAAATTCTGCCCCCGCGTCTCAACTGCAAGCTAATAAAACATTTACCCTTTGGAACTGTCTTTACCTTTTTAAAAAATATCTCTATGAAGCCAGGCAGCAGTGGCCCTTTAGTTCCAGCACTCGGGAGGCAGAGGCAGGGGGATCTCTGTGAGTTCGAGGCCAGCCTGGTCTACGTAGTGAGTTCCAGGACAGCAGAGACACATAGTGAGACCCTGTCTAAAACAAAACAAAGCCAACATCTAACCCTTTCCTTAATTTTACAAGAAAAAAAAATCTTCTCAATGGAATTTACTTTTTCAAAGCAATTTACTACTTTCTACAAAGATGTCACATAAGTTCCCTCACAAAAGTCCCATCCCTGACTTGTGTCATCTGCAGTGTTGGGGAGCTGTGCACCACAAGGGACCCACCTTCCATTCCTTTCGTTTCCTTCGCCTGTATTGTGAATGGCAGTTCAGGGAAATGGAATTCTTTCCTGTCGCATCTGGGAAAATTCAGCTTTCTTTTGTTTCCACTTGCCATTTGGTCACTCTGACTTGTTCGGTCGTTAAATATGCCTTTCTCTGCTTGGCTCTAGACAAACAAGTACCAGTTAGCATAAGGAACCATGTGAAACTAACCACAGAATCACAAACCTAGGCGCGCTTGCCATCTGAATGATGGAAAACAGTTCTGGAGATTATCCTAATGATTCAGAAGTAGAACAGAACTAAATATGGTAGTCATGCCTTATATTTCTAGCACTTGGGAGACAGGCAGAAGAATCTCAAGTTCAAGGCCAGCCTAAGACAATAGTGAGACCCTGTTTCAAAAAAAAAAAATAAAATAAAATAAACACACAAGTCAAAGAACAGAGCACCACTACATGCAAGCAGACCAGACTCCCAGGGAAGTTTCCCAAGCAAGGCTTTGAGTCCTTACTATTCTTCATTTTGACAACCACAATCTTTTGTTTGTTTTCTTGTTTGTTGTTTTTCGAGACAAGGTTTCTTTATGTAGCCTTGGCTGTCCTGGAACTGGCGTGTCTCCCAAAATAAATAAATGCAATAAAAAGCTTCTGTAGAACAGTGAACACTTTTCCACAATGTAATACGCAGCAACACATCACGCAAATGCACCCCAGTGTACTTCAGAAACTATCAGCTCTTACACAGGGTTGTGTTGTTCGCCATATTTCCTTTATTTTGAGTCAGGGTTTCACTATGTAGTGCTGGCAGTCCTGGAGCTTGAATTGTAGACTAGGCCTGCCACTGCCTCCTGAGTGCTGGGATTAAAGGCATGTGCCACCACATCCGGCTGTTTTCAATCTTCTATTATTATGAATAATGCTGTGCCTCGAATGTAATAAACTGATTATACCATGTAAAGAAATGATGAGCAAAAAAAAGAAAGACATGGTTAGCATTTCTAGAGCAAGGAAACTGCATCTATTTGGCAGTGTTTTTGATCCATAAAGGTATTTTTGGAAGAGAAAAACACAAGTCCTGTGATTTGTAAAGGTCAAGGGAACACATTAGTACACAAACTAGAGACAGGAACGGGGCTGGGGAGGTGGTTCCATGGCTTGGAACAGTTACTGCTCTTGCAGGGAACCTGAGTTCAGTTCTCAGGCTCACAGCCATGCCTAACTCCAGATCCAGGGGAACCAATGCTCTCTTCTGGTCTCCACAGTCACCAGCAAGAATTCACATACAAGATAAAATAGATAAATCTAAAAGACATTTTTAAAAAGATAACCAAGCTGGGCGGTGGTGGCGCACGCCTTTAATTCCAGCACTCGGGAGACAGAGGCAGGCGGATCTCTGTGAGTTCGAGGCCAGCCTGGTCTACAGAGCTAGTTCCAGGACAGGCTCCAAAGCTACAGAGAAAGCCTGCCTCGAAAAACCAAAAAGAAAAAGAAAAAAGATAACCAAACAAAGCGCAATCACGAAGCATGAGGGGAGCATGCGTGGGTGGAGCGACTCTCTGTGGGGACTCCTTTAGCACATGCAAAGCCTCAGACTTGTCCCAGCACAGGAAAAGAAGAAAGAGAAAAAGGGTAGGCAGGAAGGAAGATTTTTAATGTGAGAACTTAAGAGAAAAGGGTAGAAATTGCTGAAAGAAGTCATATTTTATTAATGTATTCATTCCATGTATGTGTGTACATGTTCGTATGTGTGCACATGTGTGTAAGGGTATATATGCATGTCTTTCTGGATAACTCTCCACCTTATTTTGAAGACGGTTTCTCATTATACCTGTAGCTCACAATTTGGCTAGACTGGAATGCCAGCAAAGCCCTAAGGATCTTCCTCTTTGACTCCCCAGTGTTAGGCTTACAGGCATGGACCACTGTGCCCAGCTTGGCACATGGGTGCTGTGGATCCAAACTCTGATCCTCATGCTTGTTCATCTAGCACTTTACTGACTGAGACCTCTCCCTAGCCTCAAGAGACCATATTTTAATGACTAGCATCTTGCCTTACTTGCGTGGGACCTGTGTCCTCCTGTCTGCTATTAGACAAAGTCTGTCCAATGGTTTGTGAAGAACTGCGTCTCTTTTTTGCTCTTTCAGTTAACCTATCAATTAAAGATAAAGGAGAAGTTATTAGAACCCCAAGAATTGCCCTTGCTTTAGTTTGAAGAACAAGTAAGTTATAATAGGTGGACCTGGCTGCAAACACCTGTAACCCTGGCACTCAAGTGGCTGGTTCAGCGCTGTTAATTTCAGTATATAGCCTGGACAATATCACCCGAGCCTGGCTTATAAAACACAAGTGGCACTGTTAGAACACTGAGTGTCAAAAGCAATGGTCAGAGCCGGGCGATGGTGGCGCACGCCTTTAATCCCAGCACTAGGGAGGTAGAGGAAGGCAGATCTCTGTGAGTTCGAGACCAGCCTGGTCTACAGAGCTAGTTCCAGGACAGGCTCCAAAGCCACAGAGAAACCCTGTCTCAAAAAACCAAAAAACCAAAAAACTAACTAACTAACTAACTAACTAACTAACTAACTAACTAAATAAATAAATAAATAAATAAATAAAGCAATGGTCAGTTCTTGAGTTCTGAGAACTGCAGGGACAGAAGCAGTGCATGGCTAACTGCTGGTGAAAACGTCATGAAGTTCCTCTTGTGGCCATCTGCTCCCTTGGATCTGTTCTAACCGTGGATCACTTAACCTCTCAAGTTCTCAATTATGGCCTGAGACTGACTTAAAACCACGGCTACTCGGGGTCACCTCAAGAACACCTGGGATTATTGCAGCCAATGGTCTGATGTGCCTTTAGACTACACAGACAAGCCCTCTTCCTCACAACCTACAGCCTAAATCAGTCTGTGAAAATCGAGCTGAGTTACTGCACCTCACAGTGTAGGTTTGCAAAGAGGTCTAATGTCTGCACTGTTCATTACCACTTCCCACATTAAACACAACATCAGTCTCTCAACCTACAACACAAGTTAAATCTAAAACTGACCTAATAAACCATTTTCCTACCAAAATACTTAATATTGAAAGGCTATTTGCTATGAAGAACTAATTTTGGACTATTCTTTTTCCACTGAGAGACTCTGTGTGAGGCAGAACTAAATCTTACTTTGCAGTACTGAGTGCTGTGGTTACTACGGTTTGTCCTCCAATGGTCCAGACTGGAAGCTTATTCCCAGCGAGTAGGATTGAGAGGGGTGGAGCCTGTAAGTGGTGAGGACTCTCAGAAAGGAGATGACTAAATCTCAAGACAGACGGATGATTTTCCTCCTTAGGACACATTCTTGCACTTGAAGGACACTCCATAAAAGAGGGTCTTCAGAAAGGAACCTGGCGCCTGCCCTGAAATCTCTCTCCCTTGTTTGCATGTATGTCATTCCTACATGTGACCAGTTTCCTGCCTCCTCCTCTGTTATGCAGTGACACCATACGCCTGTTAAAAAATAAATTATTAAAAAACATATTCCTGGTTTAGCAGTTAAAAGTCAGTATTGTCCATGAAGAGGACCTGGGTTCAGTTCCCAGCATCCACACTGTTTAGCTCACAACTACCTACAACTCCAGCTCCAGGGGATCTGATGTCCTGTGGCCTGCACAGACACTGAATAAATGTGGTACACATGAATATACTCAGGAAGACATACATAAAATAAATATTTTAAAGCTATCCCCAAATACACCAGTGAACAATTAGACAGCTAAGTTGGCTGTGGTGGTACATATCTGTAATCGAATCCCTGAGGAGGCTGAGGCTGGCCGACCACGTGTAGGGGGCCAGCTTGGGTTACAAAGTCAAGTTCTAGGCTAGTCTGGGATCTGTGGCAATTTGTCTCAAAAGAAATTAAATACCTACATAACAAAGAAGAAAACTTTTCATGTGGCATTTCCAAAATCTACTCAGTGAATGCCGGGCTACATGACTATCATTTTGACAGATCTTCAAATTCAGTCTACACTGACACTATTGAAGTAACCCTTTGAAATGCCATCCTACAGAAAAATGTTGTACTTAGGCCTCCCTTCTGCCCCAGCTCACCGTGAATTAGGGTGGGAGAGGTTTGCATTGAGATTTGCAGCCATCAAATTACTGCTTGTCAGGTTGATGGGTGGCATTATCATACAACCTCCAGGATGTGGGTCTTCTTTGACACCGTCAGGGTGCATGCTGGGATTGACAGGGTTTGGCACTTCAGCAATGGCGGGCTTTCTATCCTGAGACAAGGCATGCGTGTCATCGGCTGTGCCCTGCTGGCGGTGTTCACCTTCACACTCTATCTTTTTCAGGTCTGGGACATCGCCTTTTCCTCCTCCTTTGGCCTTAAGAACTCTGACTTTGATCTCCTTGGGTCTTTTGTCTTTGTCCGTTTCCTGAAATAGGTGTGTTGAGAATCCAAGTCACGAGAGCCCCGACTATGACAAACCACAAAGGCGGAAACAGAAAGCAAGGCCAGCTCACCTTTCCATGGAGTGATGTGTTTCCATAGAGCAGCGTGTTGGTAAAAGCTGGTTTCCACTCATCTCTCACAGGTTCATTTTCTTTAAAATTCTCTCTTGGCTTTATGAAGGAATTAACCTTTGCTTCTTGTAATAATTTAGCTCTCAGCTCTGGTATAAATCTGATGAATCAAGCAATATTTCCCAACTGTCGTTTTACTAATATGGTTTATCTCAATAGAACTATTCAATCAACATAAACAATGCTAAAAAAAATAACTGATACCAAGAGATGGCACTATTTTGATTTTGTGTGTGTGTGTGTGTGTGTGTGTGACAGGCTATCACTGTGTAGCCCAAGCTGGTGTCAAGCATAAAATTCTCTTGCTTCAGCTTCCTGAGTGTTAGGAAGACAAGTATCCAAGTTCAAGGCCAATCTGGTACCCAAACGAGTTCCAGGACAGCTAGGGTTACACAGAGAAACCCTATCTCAAAAGAGCAAAAACAAAACACAAAACAAAGACAACCAAGCAGGTGGATCTCTGTGAGTTCCAGGCCCACCTGGTCTACAGAGCTAGTTCCAGGACAGCCAGGGTTACATAAAGAAACCCTATCCCAAAAAGCTAACAAACAAAAAACCTTACAAAATAGACTTACATTAGATCCCCTTTGAGATGTGAATTTAATAAAATGTCCACTTGAGTTTTGATACAGAAGCTGTTTGTATCTCTGGACTTACACAGAATTTGTTACTCAGCACTCATGTTAACTAGCTTGCAACTGCCTGTAACTCCACCTCCAAGAAGTCTATTGTTCTTCTAACTTCTATAGGTACCCACACACATGTGCACATACACATAAATCAAAATAAAATAAATCCTTAATTCTTATATTAAATATGACCTCTGTCCTGAGATGAGGCTGCACTCTGTAGAATGGGATCTTGGTACCCGGCCTACAACCTTGTGACCCTGCAATGGATGCTAGCTGCAGTTACTGCAGTGAATCTTCACCCATGTCACCCGCCAGACTACCATACACCTGATCAATGCCTGGCACAGTAACTCTGTTAGGATTCTGTTATGTTGAATACTTTTGTTCTGTAGCATTTTCCTATCTAGCGATTCCCCGTCTAGCAGGAAAGACCACACATACTTACTTCTCAATAAATCCATCTCTAGTAAAGTAATCGTGACGCAAAAGATCAGTAGACGATATCCTCTCCGCAGGGTCAATTTGTAAACAAGCCTAGAAAATAAAAAGGATTAATAAAAGATGAAGTATGGGATCTGCCTCTAAAATTAAGTCTTTAACAGGATAAAAAGTTGATTTGACACATGACAAAGTAATTAACCAGAGCTGACAGAGTTTGAAAATAGGCAAATTTCTTTTTCTTTTCTCTCTCTCTCTTTTCATGTTGTTGTGTCTCTACCAGCTACCATCTCACCAGTTAGTGAAAATTTTATTACAGGTTAAAAGTTACATGTTTGTAGTCAAAATAAAATCAGCCTGCTCATGCTGTAATTAGCAGAAATTAGGAATACAGGGTACAGTTTAGTAGTGTCCTAGCTCAGCACACGCAAGGCTCTGGGTTCAATCCCCAGCATTTCTCTTACATAAAAATTGTAATAAAATCATAAGGTTGCATTAGGTTAACAGAAATAATTTAGTTTCTTTAGTTCCTTCTGTCAGCCCTGTATGAAGGAGAAGCTCACGGGCAATAATTTATACTGTGCAGATCCAGAAGTATGATCAGGGATTTGCCTACTGGGGATTTTAGCCCATCGTATCAGCTGACTCCTAATGCTGCTTGCTTCCCAGTATTAAAGCCACTCTCTTCCGGGGCTGGGGAGAGCTCAGCAGTAAGAGCACTAGATGCTCTTTCAGAAGAGCTGGCTTCAATTCCCAGCACTCAAATGGCAGTTCACAGTCATCTATACCTCCAGTTCCAGAGGCTCCAACTCCCTCTCTGTCCTCTTCAGATACCGTGCACACATACAGGCAGGCAAACACCAACAAACATACAATAAAAAAAAAATTTAAAAGTCAATGAACTGTTCTTCTCTGCCCTGGGAATAACCTCAGCTGAAGAAAGGACCAAAGCCCAAAGGCAACTTATGGGACAAGATGTGAAAAGGGAGCTGCACACAATGATCCACATGTCACTAAAGACTTGGGCTGTTGATGAGAACCATTCTTTCAAACAATGAGGCAGAGGCAGGCCGATTTCTGTGAGTTTGGGGCCAGCCTGGTCTACAGAGTGAGTTCCAGGATGTGCTTCAAAGCTACACAGAGGAATCCTGTCTCGAAAAACCAAACAAACAGTGAGGACAGGATGTGAATGAAAGGTGCCTGCTCTTTCCAATGCCTGCTGCCTACTTCCCAGCTCATCCCTACAGTTCACATCACAGGACTCTTACCTGTGTACACTCAAGGAGACCAAGCCCCATAGATGTTAAATCACCTAACATCTTCTAAAACTTTAATTTCATTTATTTTGTGGAGGACGCATGCCACAACACATGTGTGGAAGTCAGAGAACAACACCGTGAACTTGGCTTTCTCTTCCACCTTTATGTGGCTTCCTGGGAAGAACTCTGGGTACCAGGCCTGCACAACAAGCCCTTTGACTTCCTGACCCATCTTGCTGGCCCTTGTCAAGGTGGAAGGACCAGAGTTAAACTATAGAGAGGTGCTTCTATTATCTTCAAAATGTATAGTATGAACTAACAATTCTATGGCTCTGCTACACAACAGTGTACACAGCACTAGAAGTACTGGTGAGACGGGAGAGTGTACACACAGAAATTCACCAACTGAAACTGAGTGTATGTCTGTGTGGTATACGTGTTCATGTGTGCAGTCATGTACTCATGTGTGAAGACCAGAGGTTGATGTCAGGTGTTTTCCTCCATCACTCTCCACCTTAATTTTTTGAGATTGCTTCTCACTGAACCAGAAGTTGGCCAACTCAGTCAACAAGCCTCGGGATCCTCCTTTTTCCACCTCCTCAATACTGAGATCACTGGTGTACACCACTGCCCCAACTTTTTACCTAGGTTCTGGGGGACAGAACTCAGCCCCCCATGTCTATAAGACAAACAACTACCACATGAACCAAGAGCCTCTTTTTAGAAGATACTTCATTATACTTGTTCTGAAGTTCCAGAAATCATGTTTAAGAACTGTACATTGGGCTGGAGAGACGGCTCAGGGATTAAGAGCCAGGCAAGGTGGTGATGGTACAGTCTTTGATTGCAACACTCTGAAGGCAGAGGCAAATGGATACTGTCTGGAACTCCAATCCCTCCAAGCCCATCACACCCAACACCCTCTTCTGGCCCATGTGGACACCAGGCACACACGTGGTACACAGGCATACATACAGGCAAAACAGTCACACCTATAAATCTAAAAATAAAAAAGAGCTGTATGTTAGAGAAAAGGTCTTTACTGCAGTCTGTAATTGTTTTTTTTGGGGGGGGGTAGCTTTTGCTTTTGTTTTTACTTTTTGGAGGCCTGCCACCCAGCTCCCAAATAAATAGACAGACTTATTCTTACTTATGAATGCCCGACCTTAGTTTGGCTTGTTTCTAGCCAGCTTTTCTAACTCAAATTATCCCAATTCTCTTCTACATTCTGTCTCTAGGCCTTGTATTTTTACCTTTCTTTATTCTATATCTTTCTTTCTTACTCCGTGGCTGGTTGTGTGGCTGTGTGACTGAACCCTGGCATCCTCCTCTCCTCCTTTTCTTGCTCCTTTCTTCTTCTTCTTTCTTCTTCTTCTTTCTTCTTCTTCTTCTTCTTCTTCTTCTTCTTCTTCTTCTTCTTCTTCTTCTTCTTCTTCTTCTTCTTCTTCTTCTTCTTCTTCTCCTCCTCCTCCTCCTCCTCCTCCTCCTCCTCCTCCTCCTCCTCCCCCTCCTCCTCCTCCCCCCCCCTCCTCCTCCTCCTCCTCCTCCTCCTTCTTCTTCTTCTTCTCTCTGCCTACTAGTCCCACCCATCCTCCCTCTCCTGCCTAGCTATTGGCCATTCATCTCTTTATTAAGACCAATCAGGTGTTTGAGGCAGCCAAAGTAACACAGCTTTCCAGAGTCAAACAAATGCAACATAAAAGAATGCAACACATCTTTGCATCATTAAAAAATATTTCACAGCATAAACAAATGTAACACATCTTAAACTAATTTTCTACAACAACAGTCATACAACCCTCATCTAGAAATAAGCATCTTCACTCTTCTTGGTATAAGAAACCACCTGGTTAGAGAAATACAAGAAGATTCATAATAAACCCACCTTATGTACTGTGTTCACATGCTACTTAGTTTAAATACAATTTAAACTTAAAATAAGAAACAAGGGTTAGGGATACGGCTGACTTGGTAAAGTGCCAGTAAGCCTAAGGACCTGAGTTTAGATGCCATGGCTGCATGACTTGTAACCCAGCACCAGTGAGGAGGAGACATGTGGATTAATCTCATTGGTCAGCAGCTATACTATACTATACTATACTATACTATACTATACTATACTATACTATAGCTATACTAGGTTCACTGAAAGGGATATCTCCCTCTCTCCTTCCTGTCTCCCTCCCTCTATCCCCCCCCCAGCTGGATACTAAATTCAGGACCCTGTAAATGTTAGTTGTGTATTGTGTCACTGAGCTATACTCCAGAAAGAGATTCTGTTTAGATAACAACCACAAAGCATGGAGAACTTTAAAGAAAGACACCTGATATCAAGTTTTGGCTTCTAGAAATACATGCATACAAGATGAATCTATGTGCATACACACTCATACTACGTACTGTCAAGTATGTATACCACACACACACACACACACACACACACACACCCCTCTTAAAATGTTTTCGTTTTCTCCAATTTGTGAATTGGGTACTGGTGCACCCTCAGCAACATTCATATAACTGCCAACAAATGCCTCCATAGACAGGACAGCACAGGACAAAGAACAGCCCTAGCCTGGTAGACCAGATGTCGAAGGTGGTGAGAAACATGGAAAGTCCTTCAAGTGTTCCCAATTTATCCCTCAGTATCTTAAATTTTAATTTCTTTCTATTAATTTCTATGTAATATGTAACATAAATATCACTTTAGGAGTCTTTCTGGAATCTCAAGTAACACTTTAAAGCTGTATTATTGCTGGGAATGCAGCTCAGTGGTAAATGCTTGCCCAGCTGTGGGCTCTATTTCTAACACCAAAGAGAAGAAAAGACTCCATGTTCTTATAATTTCTGCAAATTCTTAATTCATTCTTAATGTCTTAACATACATGAACTATATCTGCCAGCAATCCGTTGAGCTTTGGGTATTTCTTTCTTGCATTTTTTGGGTGTTGAACTTGAGGAAGAACCACCCCGGCAAAGATAGGACTCTTGGAAAAGATACTGTGCAGGTGCGGGGTCAGGTTGCCTGAAATGAGAACCAAGTGTCTGAGTCACAAAACTGCTCCCAGTAGAAATCCCACGTGATCTGCTCTCAGTTATAAATGGGGAGAAAAGGAAAAGCACAGTTTTTATTTTATAGATGAAAGAAAATATCTAAACATGTCATAAAAACAGAGGTTCTAGGTTAGGGATATAGCTCTGCAGTAGAGTGCTTATCTAGAAGTGTGAAGTCCTAGGTTCAATTGCCAACTCTATAAAAAAAAAATAGTAAGTTTTTAAAATTGAGGTTTCCTCCAGGAAGCTGTTGAGAGGCAGCAAAACACATAAAACAGTGTGGTTCTTTTACACCAAACTCTAAGACATAGTACATAACTACCAGCAAGAGTTCTTTACACTTTAACATGTTTCTCTTTATTTATTTCTTTTTGTTTTTTCGAGACAGGGTTTCTCTATAGCCTTAGCTGTTCTTGGCTTTCCTGGAACTTGCTCTGTAAGCCAGACTAGCCTCGAACTCATAGAGATCTGCCTGCCTCTGTCATCCAAATACTGGGATTAAAGGCATGCGCCACCACCACCCATCTTGACATGCTTCTCTGTTTGTATCTTACTGGTTTAACTGTCAGATGTTCAGCAGCTTTTGAACCAAAACCATACTCAAAATAGCTAGAACAATAAAGCCAGGTGGTGGTAACATACATCTTTAATCCCAGCACTCAGGAAGCAGAGGCAGACAGCTCTCTTCTTTCTTTTTTTTTTCTTTTTCTTGGATTTTCGAGACAGGGTTTCTCCGTAGCTTTTGGTTCCTGTCCTGGAACTAGCTCTTGTAGACCAGGCTGGCCTCGAACTCACAGAGATCCGCCTGCCTCTGCCTCCCAAGTGCTAGGATTAAAGGCGTGCGCCACCACCACCCGGCGACAGCTCTCTTCTAACACAGTCTCATAACAGGACTTTAAAAAGGCACATAAAGTGGATGCTTCAAGGCTCTGTCTTTTATTAATCTTAAATCATCTTCAATCGATGTTAATCCAGGTTTTACTGTTTTGATGACTGTTCCCAGTACCTTCTTCCTCAGAATCCTGCAATGATGTGTTTATGAAGAGTTTCTCCAGCACACTTGGGGCTCCTCAAGCTCCTCCTTCAGATTAAGATACTGTGTGCAAAGCTAACTTTCAAATGTGTAGGTAGTTATGGTGATCAGTGTTAACTGCCAACTACCAGGAAGCCTCTGGGGATGTCCTGGGGAAATATCTTGATTACATTAATTGACCCCCTATTATGGATGGGTCCAGGATTGTAGAAATGGAGGAAGGGAGTCAAGCAACTTGAAAGCATTTGTTAGTCTATGTTCCTGATTGTGGGTGTGATGTAATCAGACCCTCAAGCTCCTGTTGGGACTTCTGCTCTTTGATGGACTGTAACCCAGGGCTTTGAGTCAAAATAGAACAGATGTCTCCTAAATTGCTTTATCAGATATTACAGAGCAACAGGAAAGCATCTAAGACAGTAGTTAAAACAGACTGTAAGAAAATTAAACTCTTATCAAGTATACTTTTAAATTTTATTTTTCATCAATTATATCATTGAACACATTATTTAGCTACATGGTTTCTACTGTGGGTTTGATGATAAAGAGGATGATTTAAAGGGACTGGAGAGATGGATCAGAGGCTAAGGACACTCTGCTCTTCCAGAGGATCCAGATTTGGTTCCCAGCACCCACCTCTGGTGGTTTACAGTTGACTGCTATAACTCCAACTCCAGGGGATCCAACGCACCTCTGGTCTCTGGGCACCAGCACTTAAATGCACATACCCACACACCCACACAGAGATGCACACACAATTAAAACAAAATAGATCTTATTAAAAGGATTATTAGCAAATAATTGATTTTCTATCAACAATACTTTAAAAAAGCATCTGACTAAACTTTACTGCTGTGGGATAATGCTCTTGTACACTGTGAAGATTTGTTACTCGTACTGGTTTAATAAAACACTGATTGCCCAAAAGCCAGGCAGGAAGTATAGGTGGTGTGGCAGACTAAGAGAATTCTGGGAAGAGGAAAGGCAGAGACGCAGTCAGCAGCCAGATGCAGAGGAAGCAGGATGAGAATGCTGCACTGAGAAAAGGCACCAAGTCACAGGGCTAAATATAAATAAGAAATATAGGTCAATTTAAGTTGTAAAAGGTAGTTAGTAATAAGTCTAAGCAATAAGCCAAATAGTTTATAATTAATATAAGCCTCTGTGTGTTTCTTTGGGACTGAATGACTGTGGGACCAGGTGGGACAGAAATGTCCGTCTACACTTTACTATTTAAAGTCCCTGTCCAGAAGAGAAGATGTTTGCAGAGGCCAACATCTCTTAGTTCTAGAACAGAACAACTTTTTTTTTTTTTTTTTGCTTTGTTTTTTGAGACAGGGTTTCTCTGTGTAGCTTTGGAAACTGACCTAACACTCTCTCTGTAGACCAGGCTGGCCTCAAACTCACAGAGATCTGCCTGCCTCTTTCTCCCAAGTGCTGGGATTAAAGGCGTGTGCCACCACTGCCTGATGAACAACACAACTTTAAAAAAATATATAGTACCGGGGCTGGAGAGCTAACTTGGTAAAGTATACTACACCATATACTTTTCTTAGCAGCAACGATTAACATGTGCCTTTGAGTTCTTGCAAAGAAGTTATTATTTGTCAAAACAATTTTCTGCCTTCTTTATCAGCATGGAAACCCAATTGCCATCACCTGTCTCACAAGGCACTTCCTTAGTGTTCATTCCCTAAATATGGGCATCAGGCATAGCTGATCTGGAAGCAGTTACTTAGACAGGTAGCGGAGTATTTCAGTAATACCTACCTACTTTTAAAACAATCTTGTGGAGCAAATCCAAATCTGAACTGCTAGGAAGGTAGGGATTGCCAGTGGCCATCTCAATGATCATACAGCCCAAAGCCCAGATGTCCACTGGTCTGGAAAAAAATTTACCACAGAGTAAATTACTTTGTCAGGCAAAAATATGTATAACAACTACTCTAAAGACGTTTTATATCAGATCAAAGCTAAAAAGAAAGAATGTTTGCCACCAGAAGTGGAGAAAGAAAAGAGAAACTAAGGACAGATGAACACAACCAAAGTGTGCACATGCAAGAAAACGTCCCAATAGATGCCATTGTGTCATCTGATTAATAAACCCACAAAGGGGGAAAGCACAGTGATGGTGTATGTCTTTAATCCCAGCACTGGGGAGGCACAAATGGGCAGGTATCTGTGGTTGTGAGGCCAGTTTGGTCTACATATTGAGTTTAAGGCCATCCAAAGCTACATAGTGAGGCCCTGTTTCAAAACCAAGGGATGGAGTGGGGGGGATAATGTTTAAGTGGTATTATTTACAAACAACTTTTCACTGTAGGATATTGACTGAGGGACTGTGCTCCTATACGAGTCATCTAGAATAGCACAGTTTTTAAAAAGCATTACTCTCAGTCTTTATAAGGAAGGCGTCACTTTTTCCAAAGAGGAGACTTGGTAGATCCTGTTCCAACACAGAATTATGGTGAGTGATTGAAGACTCTTTGGAGGGGCTCAGCAGGCAAGGGTACCTGCCACTGAGTCTGAAAACCTGAGCTGGATCCCACACAGCTGCAAAGAACTAAGTCCTGCAAGTTGTCCTCTAACCCCCATATGCATACTATGGGCCCCACCCATAAATAAAAAATATATTTTTTTAACCATTGCAGAACACAGAAGCAGAACATCAAGAGAGGAGAAAACACTGCCACAAGTATGGCACAGACTAACGCAAGCCTGAAAACAGTGCAAGAACATGTGCCCAGGCCTCCAGCAGCTGCCACCATTTAAACCTTCCAGTGTAAGTACAGACGCAGTCACCAGTAGCACAGGTGCCCACAGCGTCCTCTGGGTGCCTTTAAAGGTATCCCTCTTCCTTGACCAAAGCCAGACACAGATGGCAGGGAATGAATAGCAGAGGGAAAATGACACACCCGGGAGAAGCCAGGCGCATTCCCAAAGTATACGTACTTTCCGTAAGAGGTATCTTTTAACACCAGTTCTGGAGCTCTGTACCAGCGAGTGGCCACATAATCTGTGTAGACATCCCCAGGAGCTGCTAATGTCCTTGCAAACCCAAAATCACAGAGCTTAGTAATCCCTGACTGGGAGACTAAAATATTCTCAGGCTTTATATCTCGATGGATAATCTAAAAACAAACAGAAAATTTGATATATTAAAATGGGGTTTCATTTTATATAGAATCCAAAACTCTTCAAAGACAAGTCTAGCTCACAGCTAAGATAGGGAAGACATTTCCTAATCATGGAAAAAAGTTACATATTCTCCATCCATCATTTCCAAACAAAATGAAGCCAAAACAGACACAGAAAAGGTAAATGTTGTGGAATATTACTTTAACTGTGTAAAGATGTGTTGCATTTGTTTATACTACACTGATTTAATTATGTAAAGATGTGCTGCTGTTTTACTGTGCCTGCCCAAGGCCCCTGACTGGTCTAATTAAAAAGTTAAATGGCCAATAGCTAGGCAGTAAAGGGATAGGCAGGGCTATCGGGCAAAGAGAATAAGTAGGAGGAGGAATCTAGGCTCTAGAGGGAAAAGGAGAGAACAAGGGAGAAAGGGAGACACTTGGGGGCAGCCAGGCAGCTGCCAGCCAGACTCCCATGGAAAAGCAGAAAAAGTAGGACATACAGAATAAAAAAAGCCCTGAGGCAAAACATAGCTGAAGAGAAGCAGATAAAACTAAGTTGCAATAGCTAGCGGAACAAGCCTAAGCTAAGGCCGAATATTCATAACTAATAAGTCATCTCTGTGTCATGATTTGGAGGCTGACAGTCCAAGAAAGTCTGTTACATAAATCCCACTCTAAGAATGAAAGGGACTTGGTGAGACAAAGTTGAGCTTTGCTTTGACCCAGTTGGTACCCACTGTCTTCACAGCCAGTCCTCGGAAGAATACTGTGCACTACCCTGTCCTCTGCTGACCATACTGTACTTGACTGCTCTGGACAAAGTCATTGACACTATTGCCACACTGATGAACCCCTCTCAATCCTTTACCTTACTCATTTCTTAGTGTGAGTTTATTATCAAACACTCCTCTACTCTGCAGTCCTGGGACCAAAAAGTCTCTTTGTTGCCTAGAACTTTCTTTCTCTGTCCCTTAAATGTAGGACTGTCTCCCACTTTCCATTCGCAATATCATGCTCCTCTCTCTCCTTTCTCCCTACTTCCATCTCACTCCTCTGGCTTCCTATTGTGTTTTTGTTTTTGTTTTTTAGACAGGGTCTCATGGAACCCAGGCTATCCTTCAGCTCACTATGTAGGCAAGCATAACTTTGCGCTCTGGTCTCATGGGATCACAGGCACACGACTGCACTAGGCTCTGTCTCTCCCTGCGGACCATTTCCATCACTTGGATCTGGAGACCACAAACTCGTGTGTTTCTTTCCAAATACCGACTGACTATTTCAGTCTCAGCACCTCTCTTTTTAATAATGTTTTACAGAAGAGAATATTTTAACTGACATAAATTACATATATTAATTGCATATACTTTATTAAAATATACCAAAAAAGTTAGGCATGGTGGCACATGCCTTTAATCCTGGCACTTGGAAGTTCAAGACAGGAGGATCACTGTGAATTAGAGTCAGCCTGGTCTACATAGTGAGTTCCAGGACAGCCAAAACTAAATAGAGATACCCTGTTTCAAACAAAACAAAACAAAACAAAAAAGTCCGCCAAGGAGTGACTAAATTAGACAAACCTTTCACCTAATTTTTGCACAAAAGGCCTTCAAATCTATTCTTAGCAATTTCAATAACATGATAGTCAC
Source organism: Chionomys nivalis (assembly GCF_950005125.1). Lineage (NCBI taxonomy): Eukaryota > Metazoa > Chordata > Mammalia > Rodentia > Cricetidae > Chionomys > Chionomys nivalis. Next base: position 34,031,900 of record NC_080092.1, on the reverse strand, counting down.
TTACTATAGCAACCATGTTGTAAAAAAAAATCTTGTGTACTCCTATCTGAAATTTGGTAGGCTTTGACAGGAATCTCTCTCAGCCTTCTTTTTAAGATTTTACGTGTGACATAATATCCTCAATTTACCCACACTGTCCCAGATGTTACTGTGCCCTATCATCAAGTCTCAGTACCGCACTGCATTCTCTGCGCCCAATTACCTACAGCCGGACACTTAGATGTACGGCACACTTGCCTACTGTGAATGTGCTACAGTGAAAGGAAAGGCAGATATCTTGGACCAATTAATGTTTCCTTTTCATACACACCCAGAAGAGAGACTGTGGTTACCCACAAGTTCCTGCTTCAAACACTGAGGACACTGTAGTGTCCAAGGAATTCACACTACACTGGCATCTGCACGGGTTTCCTTTTCTCCACATTCTAATTGACACCTCTGCAATGACCATTCGAGCAGTGACTTCCATCGTTTAAATTTCTCTGATGATGACAGATTTTGAGTACTTCTTCATATACCTGTCTGCCTACATATGCCTGGCCTACTTCTTTCCTTTGCTCATTTTTAGTTATTCTATTTACTTATTATTGAGTTATCTGAGTTCTTCATTGGTTTCCATTTTCTCCCATTCTGAAAGCTGTTTCCTCATGCTGTACATTTTCCCCTTGAGTACATTCAAGCTCTTTAGCTTGGTCTCATCTGTCATACAACTGTTCTCTTTTAGCCTTAGCCTCAGGCCTCACATTAGCGTCTTTAGTCTATCTTGAGCTGACATTAGACACTGGCCTGTCGTTGTCACACAGTCCATTAAAAACTGTCTTTCTACTGGTCAGACTGCGTCAGTACTTCTCTACAAGTTTACCTTTCAGCGTCCTAATCTCACACATCTTTTGTCAAGGTTTATTAGGTTATATGATATTTTGATGCTATAAATGGCATTTCATTTTACTTCAGGCAGGGTTTCCTGTATTCCGCCCACATGTTTTTGACTCTCTAGCCTCCAGCTCCCAAGTGCTGGGATTTCAGGAGTGTGCCACCACGCTCAGTTCTATGTAGTGTGGGGGGATCAAACCAAGCACATGCAAGCACTCTACCAATTAATCTACATTACCAGACCCTAACTGTACCCTAAAAAGTCTAATTTCTGATTATTTGTTGCTAATGTATAGAAAAGCATCTGGATGGTGGTGGTGCACACCTTTAATCCCAGGTCCTGGAAAGCAGAGGCAGTAGGGTCTCTGAGTTTGAAGCCAGCCTGGTCTGGAAAGTGAGTTCCAGGACAGCCAGGGCTACACAGAGAAACCCTGTTTGAGAAACCAAAAATACAAAAAGAAAAAATAAAAGAAAAAAAATGATTTAGAAATGATCTTCTTTGCTGTGGGAATTTTCTATGTAAATAACATGTTACTTGTGAATAAAGACAGTATGCTTCACCCAACTCAAAAATAATGCCATGGTATAACTATTACACTAGCTACAATAAAAGTGACAGTCACAGGGCTGGGAGTGTACCTCAGGGGTACAGACCCTGCTCAGCATTCACAAGACTCCAAGTTGATACTGTCACTTAGGAAAACAGTTTGGCTCTTTCTTGCTTTCTCTCTCTCTCTTTCTCTTTCTTTCTTTCTTTTCTTTCTCTCTCTCTCTCTCTCTCTCTCTCTCTCTCTCTCTCTCTCTCTCTCTCTCTCTTCTTTCTTTCTTTTTTCCAGGACAGGGTTTCTCTGTGGTTTTGGAGCCTGTCCTGGAACTAGCTCTTGTAGACCCAGCTGGCCTCAAACTCACAGAGATCCTCCTGCCTCTGCCTCCTGAGGGTTGGGATTAAAGGTATGCACAACCACCACCCGGCTTCTTCCTTTCTTTTTAGTTTTTGGAGACAGGGTTTCTCTGGAACTCGCTTTGTAGACCATGCTAATCTTGAACTCAGAGAGATCCACCTACCTCTGTCTCCTGAGTGCTGAAGAGTTGGCATGCGCCACCACTGCCCAGTGGCAGTTTATTTAAAACTACCACCACCAAAATAAATAAAACAAAGCTGTTGACAGCAATATTATTCATAAGGCCTGAACTAGAAACAAGCTAAAAGTCCAGCAGCTGGTGTATGCTGTATCTATACTAGAGAAGCACTCAACATCTAAACAGAACAAAGTACCAATACATGTCCCAGTGCAGATGACTCTGCACTCTTACACTAAAGTGAAGGAAACCATGTGTAAGACTGTTCATTTATGAGAAATTTTCAGCAAGAGCCTATCTATAATCTATATTGCCTATCCATATAAGAGCCTCTCTATATAGCCTATCTATAAGAGTTACCAGTTTCCTGGAGCTGAGGGTAGAAACTAGGACTGAGGAAAAGGAAGTGAGTTCACTTTAAAACTCCGTCCACTCACTAGCTGACCACTGAACTGAGCAGACATGACAAAGATTGCAGACTCAGAACTTTAAAGTAGGGCATGGAGAGACGGCTCAGGGGTTAAGAGCACTGGTTATTCTTCCAGAGGTCCTCAGTTTCATTCCCATCAGCTACATGGTGGCTCACAACCATCTATATAGTAGGATCTAATGCCCTCTTCTGGCCTGCAGGCATACATGCAGAACACTCATACATAAGATATAAATATAATTCTTATTTAAAGTAGAGGAAAATTAACAAAAAAAAAAAAAAAAAAACCAGTGAGTATTGTGACTCACACCTTCCCATCATGCCTGCGCTTGGACAAAGGCAGGAGAACCTCAGCAAGTGACAGGCCACTTGATCATCACCATGAGTTCCAGACCAGCTACACCTACTTAGTAGGTGTGTGTGTGTGTGTGTGTGTGTGTGTGTGTGTGTGTGTGTGTGTAGGGAAGATAAGCCCAGACAGGGATGGAAAACTCTGATTTCTGTAATTGTCACATTATTTTAAATATCCTGTTTTCAACAAAAACTAAGGGGCACGCAAAAAAGAAAAGAATCAGGAAACAGACCTCTCAGTAACTCAGTAGCTATGTTTCCAAGAAGCCAACACTGTCCTTGGTGAGCAACCTTTAAATCAGGTTACTTACTTATTCCTTTTTGGTAAGCATACAGTACTTATATAATACAGTGGGTCTCATTTTGACATTCTTTTCTGAGACGGGTTCACTTTGAAGCACTGGCTGTCCTGAGACTCACTATATAGACCAGGCTGCGGTCTGTCTGCCTCTGCCTCTGGAGCACTGGGATTAAAGGAGAGCACCACGACACTCCTTTCTTAGTGAGCTGTGTGGGAGGGTGCATGTGTGCCAGTGTGTGAGAGACCAGCAGGGGTCGTGTTGTCAGCCTTGCAGCAAGTGCTGTTACCTACTGAGACTTCTTCACTGTCCCTTGTGGCTTTTCTCCAAAATGCTTACACATTTGGTTTTGTATGTGCGTGCTCTGGGAAAAAGCCTGTCCAGAGCAACTCTGCAATCACATCTCCTCCTCCCTGATTTATCACTACTCTCCAAAGTCCCCTGCTCAAGTTGACGTCCATCTTACAGCAGCAGCCTGTGTGCACTTCTCTCCTCTAACAAATCCTAGCTACATTTCAATCCAACTTACTTTACCTCTTCCTCAGACTTCTACTTTTTGGCTCACACTCCCTGCAGACACCATGCACTACTTTCAATTTGCCTGGAGGATGTGTGTGTGAGAGGGGGCACATGCTATCTACACCCTACTTGGCATTTTATTTTTTTCTTTTTTGGTTTTTCAAGACAAGGTTTCTCAGTGTAGACGAGGCTGGCCTTGAATTCAGAGATCCACCTGCTTTCTGACTCTTGAGTGCTGGGATTAAAGGCATGTGCCACCACCACCTGGTGGGTTATTTGGTATTTTAAAGTCAGTGACGTAAGGTCATGTTATTTTACAGACAATAAAGGGAAGCTTGAGAAGGTTGTCCCCACAAAGGTTGTGGTGCTGGCCTTCAGTGCCAGCACTCAGGAAGCAAAGGCAGGCAGGCATCTCTCTGTGAGTTTGAGGCCAGCCTGGTCTGCACCGTGAGTTCTAGAACAGCCAGAACTATGTGAGAGACCATGTCTCAAAACAAATGAATCGAACAAAGAATGTTAAATCTCCAGGATATGGAACCATGGCACTGTCAGCTCTGGTTCCACACATTATGTAGGTTTTCAGAGATAACTTGTGTTGAAAACATTGTTTAGTGTGCTTCATTTTTGAGACAGGGTCTGATCAAGCAGCACTGCTGGCCTGAACTTGCAGTGACCCTCCCGCCTTGGCCTGCTGAGTCTGCACCACATGCCAGCGCCATATACACCTGATGGTCTCGCAACTGCCTCATCTTGGATCTAGCTGGCAAGGACATTACCACGTCAACTCCAATTGCTATCACAATAGTTGTTTTCTTTTTTAAATAAAGACTCATTAATTAATTAATTAATATACAGGGTTCTTCCTGCATGTATGCCTTCAGGCCAGAAGAGGGCACCAGATCTCATTACTGATGGTTGTGGGCTACCATGTGGTTGCTGGGAATTGAACTCAGGACCTCTGGAAGAGCAGTCAGTGCTCTTAACCTGTGAGCCATCTCTCCAGCCCCACAATAGTTTTCAAAGTCATGAAATATGTGGCATTATTAGCAAATCAAAGCAGTAAAAGCCATCAGAGAAATCCTGGAGTATACAGCTGTGCCAGTATCAACTAGACAAAATGATTGCTGATGCACTAGTGGGTGGCTCCCACTATGATCTCAGTACTCTGAAGGCTAAGGCAAAAGACCTAGATCTTGAGGCTAACCTGGGATACATACTGAGTTTGGCATTAGCCTGGGCTACCCATTGAGAACCTTGTTTCAAAAGACAAAAACAAAATATTTTTGAGGATTTTACTACTTTTTTCTGAATATATAATGTATTGCTATTTCCTGACTACTTTCCAGAAAGTCAACCATCTGAAAAAAATAAAGTGTCACAAAACTGCTAATCTAGGCTGGGTTTTGGCAGCATTGCCTTTAATCCTGGCCTTCAGGAGACAGAGACAGGATGATCTCTGTGAGTTCAAGGCCAGCCTGGTCTACACAGCAGGTTTCAGGACAGCAAGGACTACATAAAGGCCATGTCTCCAAAAACCTGATGAACAACATTACTACTTAAATACTGAAGTCAGTACTAAAACTCAGCTGGGCTTTTTTCTCAATATTTTTTTACAGGTTGAGTGATAGACACCTGCTCTGCCTTCCACAGATCCACTGACTTACCATTCCTTTACCTAATATCCATCTCCTGGCCCCAAACCTCCCTTCATTTAAAGGAATCTTCATGAAAGCACAGCTCTGACTTTCAACATTTTGATGCATCTTCTCAGAGATATTCTTCAGTTTAATTATGAGTCCTTAAAACCAAATCACTGATACTGCTTTTAGCATCTGCCATTGATTGGATGTGAAGTGTCCCTTTCAAAAAGGCTCATTTCATTGAAGAGCATATCCCCACTGCTGCTGGTGGAGGAGGCTCGGGAAACTTCAGGGGGGTGTCTAGCAAGAAATGGGTCACCAGGGCATGTCCTTGAGGGAATACACCTTGTCTGGGACCCTTTCCTTTCTGTTGCTTGTCTACTACGAGACAAGGACACTGTCCCATGCTTCTGAAGGCATGATGCTTGAAGAGAATTATGGGCTGAAACCTCTGGAATCATGAAGCAAAACAGTATGTCCTCTCTTTAAGTTATTCTCACAGTTGTTTTTGTCACAACCGATGAGAAACTAACAGTACCTCGGACTCAGCCCACCTTATCATTCCAATTACTAAGTACTCAATAAATGCTTTTGGGTTCTGCAAATAAGCTGAAAAGCAATATCCCCTTTTCATTTTCAGGAAGTCTATTAGTATTATACACAGAAAAATCTTAACAACCTCCATTAAAAATAGAACTATTCAAATGGCACTTGTGAGTCATAGCCGTCCCAGCTGGGCTCCCTCTGAAGCACTTACATTATTATTGTGAAGATACTCAATCGCTCGAAGAATCTGGAACAGGTACTTTCTCAGTCGCTTACTCTCTAGTCCGTGACAGTAATGTTGCAACTCATCTAAGACTGTGTGGTCAATAAATTCAAATACCAAATGAATTTTCTTTTTTTGTCTAAAAACTTCAATCAGATTGACCAGGTTTTCATGCCGAAATTGCTATTAACAAAAGAAACAGAGTTTAAAATAAAATTGTTTCAAGCAGTAATTCATTCAAACAGCTATATAATTTTGGGGAAAAAAAAACAGGAACAGTTTCAACTTCTTTTCTTTTAACAGGAACATCTCAAGTGATCTGGCACATTCTTAATGTGTAAAAATTACTGTAAGTGATTTCTAGCTCTCTTAGAGAAAGGTGAGACATGTTGACAAGATTGCTTATTAAAACAATTTAGCACTAAAGTACCACAATACAACGAGAACTGTCTTCCTATCTTTTAATCTGGCTTGTACTTAACACATGAAATTTAAGAGGACTTCATCCAGCACTTGGAAGGCAGAGGCGGGCCAATCCCTGAGTTCAACGCTAGCCTAGTTTACACAGGGAGTTCCAGGCTAGGCAGAGCTACAGAGTGAGATGGTCTCAAAACAAAACAAATAAAAATCAATAAATAAAATAAAATGGGCCTTGTTTCATATTTGCTAATTTTGTTGTTGTTATTCTTTCTTTTCATTTTTAGAGACAAGGGCTTGCTATGTATCCCAGGCTAGACCAGAACTCACAACCTTTCTGTCTCAGCTTCTGGAGTGCTGGGTACTGGGATTAAAGACATAAACCACCACATTTATCAGCAGGTGTTTTATTTTTTGGAAACTGAACTTGGGATCTTCTCACATGCTGAGCTGAGTGTACCTAGCCCCTAAGGTCCTCATGTTTCAGATGAGCATGGATTTTTACACTTTTACAATTTATGTATGTGTGCTGGTCTATACGCATACATGTGCATCATGTGCACTCCTGGTACCCAGAGGTCAGAAGAGGGTGATGTTGGATCCCCTGGAACTGGAGTTAAGGATGGTTGTGAATCACCATGTGGGTGCCAGGAAGCAAACCTGGGTCTTCTCCAAGAACAAGTGCTCTTAGCCACTGAGCTATCTCTCCAGCCCACACGTATATTTCAACATCATTGAGCATATGTTATAAATTTATATAACGTATTCTCTAATTTTGGTTCTAAATTGTAGAGACTAAACCATAAGTTCTAAGGGTCATTTTTAATTCACTTGATAATCAAAAGAGTATCAAAATGTTTTAAAAATCTTCAAATATATGAAATAATTTATAACCATGGAAATAGCATAAATATGCAAATATTTGGGTTTTTTAATTCATTTTTTATTCTACAATTCTACTAAGAAATGAAACACCCTTTATCTCAGATACTCAGGAGGCTGAGACAGGAAGATAAATCTGAGGCCAGCCTGGGCAATAAACACAGAGAGATCTTCATTTCATGCAAACAAAAATTAAATAAGTAATTTTTAAAACAAAAAATTCTTTTTTTTTTTGTGCTCCTAACAACCATTGTCAAAAATAATTTTAAGGAGTCGGAAAGATGGCTTAGTAGGAAAATGCTTGGTGTGTACACAAGTACCTGAGTTCAATCCCTAGCAACCACAGATAACCAGACATAGCAGCAGGCGCCTGTAACTAGCACTGGGTGAGGTAAAGTGGGTGGATAGAGGGCAAGCTCACTGCTCAGCCATTTCGAGCTCAACTGATAGCTTCAAATCCAATGACAGATTCTGTTTCCAAAAATAAGGTAGAATGTGGTAAGAGGCAGACACCCAACCTGATCTCTGACATTCAGGTACACATGCACTTCAAACAAACACATACATCAAATAAGTGCTTTCAAATAATTGCCATGTAGTGGCGTAGAAGACAAATAAACCTTAATATTTAAGTAACTTATTCTATTTTTTCAACTATTGTCCTTGCTATAATCAATTTTGAAATATTTAACCACTTTTTAAATTAACAAAAATATTTATAAATTTGGATTAAAAATGAGTATATTTCATTATTAGATTCACTAGTAAACTATAATTTATTTTAAAAATTTATTCATTTATCATGTATACAGTGTTGTGCCTATATGTCTGCCTGCAGGCCAGAAGAGGGCACCAGGTCTCAATATGGATGGTTGTGAGCCACCATATGGCTACTGGGCTGACCTTAGGTCCTCTGGAAAAGCAGCGAGGGCTCCAAAGCACTGAGCCATCCCCGCAAACTATAATTATTTTAAGAAAATGCTTTTATTCTAGTGGTATAACGTCAAGTTTTCTACTTTCCTGCAACTAGCAGAGACTAAAATCCTTGAAATATGACTGGTAGAAATTTTTGCCAAAATACAATTCCAGATTCCTTTCCTAAATTTTTGGTTTTTTTTGAAGACAGGGTTTCTCTGTAGCTTTGAAGCCTGTCCTGGAACTAGCTCTTATAGACCAGGCTGGCCTTGAACTCACAGAGATCCACCTGCCTCTGCCTCCCGAGTGCTGGGATTAAAGTGCGCCACCACCGCCTGGCTCCCTTCCTATTTTTGCTCTCCATTTCCCTGTTTAGTAAGATGCTGTGGTGCAGCCGCGGCAATGGCACTGGCAGCAGTGAAGGGACAGCGGAGGGTCAGTGCTTTCAGACACCACACAAATGGCCCACCTAGGGAAAACTGCTGGCTTTCTGTACAACCTCTAATTTATATTCCTATAGGCTTATTTATGAGTATAGCTGTCTGATCTGCATGTATGTCTGTACACATGTGCATGCCTGGTGCTCACCCCTGGAAATGAAGTTACAGATGGTTGTGAGCCACCATGTGTGTGATGGGAATCAAATCCAGGTCCTCTGCAAGAACAAAAGCTCTTAACAGCCCAGCCATCTCTCCAGCCCTTAGTCTTTATTTTAAAGGCAAAATAGTGGAGGAAGTAAGGAACAAACAGAAACAGTAGGGGTCTTCTTTCTTTGTGTGTATTTAATTATATTTTTCTCTATCACTAGACAACCTTTCACAGATATTCCAACTGCTGTGTCAGTAATTTAATCAGATTCTACCATTAAAATTTAGTTAAAACTGAGTTATTTGGGCAATCATTTTAGGTTAAGAATATTAGCAAATGCAAGAGCTCTCTTATTAGATTATGCTAAATTGAAAAGTGGCATGCAGTGGCACGTGCCTGTAATCCCAGGACTACAGAAGCTGAAGCAGAATGAGGAAGAATTTGAGGCCAGCCTGAGCTATACAATGAGTTCCGGGCTAGTTTGGACTATGCAATAAAATTTGGTGTAAAAAGAAGGGGCCTGGAGAGATAAAATAGTGATTAAGAGAACTGGCACATCTTCCAGAGGACTCTGGTTCTTTTAGGTTTATTTCTTTTACAATTTTATGTGTATAAAATAGTAAAATATATGTACATATATGTACAAACATATATTTTACATTTATGTCTGTACATCAGATGCATAACTGGTGCCCAGGGAGGTGAGAAAGGAAAATCAGATCCCACCTTGTGGGCTACAGGAATCGAACCTAGGTCCTCTGGAAGAGCAACAAGCACTCTTAACTGCCAAGTCAACTCTCCAGCCCATAAGTCTCTGACCCTGAACCCTCATGCTCAGAGCTGTGACACCCTCTTCTGGCCTCTGTGGGAATTCACCAACACGGTACAAACACATACAGACTAATGACCTATACACATAAAATAAAACTCTTCTAAGTTTAAAAAATATTTCAGCCAGGTGAGGTGATGACGCACGCCTTTAATCCCAGCACTTGGAAGGCAGTGGCAGGTGGATCTCTGTGAGTTTGAAGTCAGCCTGATCTACACATCGAGTTCCAGGACAGTCAGGGCTGTTATACAGAGAAAGCCTGTCTTGAAAACCAACCAACCAACCAAAGAAAGAAATATTTTAAAGGAAGAAAGGTAGGAAGAGAGGGAAAGCAGGTGGCACATCCCATACAAAGTCAGTGAGAATAGTTTAGAGTGCTAATGGTGTCACAGGCCTTTAATTCCAATACTCATAAGGCAGAGAGAAGCAGATCTCTCTCTCTCGGTCAATCAGAGGCTAGTCTGTTCTACATAGGAAGTTCCAGGGCAGCTTGGACTACATAGCCAGACCCTGTTTTAAAAAAGAAACAACAAAAGAAACAAAGTGTCTTAAAACAATTTGCATATACCAGACATGGTCCCACATACCTTTAGTCTCAGCATTCAGTAGGCAGAGATAGGCAGATTAGTGAGTTTGAGGCCAGCCTGGCCTACATAGCAAATTCCAAATTACCCAAGAATACATAATAAAACCCTGTCTCAAATAAGTTATTTGCCTATGGTTATAACAAAATATGTTTTCAAGCTCATCTCCATGTTCTTGTCACTACTAGTTAGTGTTATAATATCACTAAATAGGGCTGGAGCTAGCACTCAGCTGGTGGAGTGCTGTCTAGCGTGCACAAAGCCCTGAGTGTGATCCCTAACAACACATGAAACTGCGAGGCTAGATGGCTCAAAGGGTAAAGGCACTTGCTGTCAAGCCTGACAACCGAGAGCCCTCCAACTTCCGCAAGTTACCCTGTGGTCTCCACATGTGCACTGTCAATGTGCATCATGCACACACCAGAATAAATGGCAAAATGTAATTTAAAAATTAAAAAAAAACAGGCATGGTGTATGCAATGTCAGCACTATGGAGGTGGAGGCAGAAGGTTCAGAAGTTCAAAGCCATTATTTCCTAATTTGATTTCTCACTTAAGGAGCACAAACTGCCTGACAGTGCTGTTTCATTTCATCAGGCAAGGACTGGTGTCTTTCATTTAGAAAAAAATAAATAAATAAATCATAATGTCTTTACTAGCTTTTACTTTTCCTTCATACGGTCTAGAAATATAGCAGTTCCAACTGTCCACAGGTGCTACCATGGAATTCTATTTAGATTTATATTATCTAACACAGACAAAAAGAAAGAAAATGCTGGGCGTTGGTGACACACGCCTTTAATCCTAGCACTAAGGAGGCAGAGGCAGACAGATCTCTGTGAGTTCGAAGCCAGCCTGGTCTATAAGAGCTAGTCCGGGACAACCAGGCTGTTACACAGAGAAACCCTGTCTTGAAAAACCAAAAAGAAAGAAAACGTTTCTTTTGTACCAACAAAGATGGGCAAGAGCAGCTGTACTCTTCATCACATGTAAAACATCTGGACTCCACTGTCAAGGTGAGAGCCCTGGAAGCACAGTGAGATACAACACCTGCACCTGGAGGCCTGCTTTCCTGGAGGCCTGCTTTCCGTTTCAGCGTTTAGTTTTGGACCCAGTCCCCGAAGAATGTTCACACTCTTCACCTCCTCAGTGCCCTCATCTCTCCTGACACTTGCTGTTTGCAGAAGCCTAATAGTCTTTAGTTAAATATCCCTGTCATCTCCAAGTCAACAGTCCCAGAACTGAACTAGCTCTCAGATTCGCCTCCACTTTACATCAACTGCAGCATTCTCTGAGCTTCAAGGACATCTCCGACTTCTTTCTGCATGCCATTTACACTGCTGGAGTCTAAAAAAGGCCTCATGATATTAGCAGGATTTCTGAGTTAAATTCCCATCAGACCCCTTTAGATTTCAGTCTTCTGATACATTCTACAGAGTATTGCTAGATTAATACCTAATGGATTTTTTTCTTTTAGTTTTTAAAGACAGGGCTTTTCTGTAGCTTTGGAGCCTGTCCTGGAACTAGCTCTTGTAGACTAGGTTGGTCTCGAGCTCACAGAGATCCGCCTGCCTCTGCCTCCCGAGTGCTGGGATTAAAGGCGTGCGCCACCACCATCTGACTACCTAACAGGGATTCTTTACAATTAACTCAAACCTTCATTTTCCATCTCCTAAAAAATCAGATTTGTGTCTTTGAGTCAGGGTGTCATGTACCCCAAACTGGCTTGGAACTTAATATATAGCAGAGGATTGCACACACTCAGTTTTATGTGGTTCTGGGGATCAAACCCAGGGCTTCGGACATGCTTGGCCAGCACTGTACCAATGGAGCTACTCCAGATCAAGCCCAAACCAAGTTTTGACTTCTTAGCCTAAAACGCTTTAAAATCTACTTCCAATTTATGGCACTAATTAGAATTCTAATTCTATACAAGATACTCATAGACAAGTATTTGTTCTTTTCCTTTCCACTCTTGCTCTGTTTGTTCTTGTCTTTCTCCGCTTACATTGTTCTAGAACTCAGTAGCAGCTCCACTTCACCCAAATGCTACACATCCTTCAAGGCCAAGAGCACAGCATATTTTCTGCAAGAACCCTTCCCAGCCAAACAGAAGTTTGTGGAATTTAATAGTAACCATTAAAAAACACAAAACAAAACAAAAAACCTGTGTGGTTATGTGGTTCCTCACACAAGCCTGCAGGTGTCCCCCGGGAGCTGGAGGTACAGGCAGTTGTGAGCCTTCTGATGTGGATCCCGGGGACTGACTCTAGTCCTCTCCAAGGGCAGCAAGCGCTCTGAACCACAGAGCCATCTCTCTGGCTCAGCAGGAGTCACTCTTATTAGGATTATCTTTTGTACACCTCCTGTCTAGTCATAAGTCATTCAGGAACAAATTTTTACTTCTTTCTAGTCTCAGCTTCTTCCACAGTCCTTTGTACAAAGCAGACGTCTTTAAGCATTATAACTGAGTAGTTTTGAACAGCTTCACAATATTATCATAATTCTGCTATACACAAGAACACAGATCTTTTATCACTAAAAATTACAAACTATAGGTAATGAGAATTTCTCTATGCAGTATTATTGTTAATGGAAATGTTCTTTCATACATTTTATCTTCATTCTACAACAATCTCGCTTGACTTACACAATCAAGGCAAAAGAAGCCCGGTGTTGTAACGTAGCCTGTAAATCTCAGCACTGGAAAAAATAAAGTGTTCCAGGCCAGTCTGGACTTCATAGCAAGATGAATTCCAGTGGGGGATATATATATAAAATAAAAGATAAAATAAACAAACCTTTAGAAACTTTATTTCTCTCGTTGCAATTTTGTTGACAGATTTCTCTGGTTTCTCATAGAATATCTTAATGGCCACTATCCGCCCAGTATCCTTATGTTTGCATTTCATGACCGTTCCATAACTTCCCTCTCCCACTTTTCCAAGAGTTTCGTACATCTCCATTTTCAAGCCGGGCTTCTGCTCCACAGAAATAAAGAAAATGTTGTAAGTTCATACTTTAAATTTTCAAGCTGGATAATGTATAGAGTCGATAACCCCCTACTTTCAAATATAAGAACAAAAACTAGGAGAGCTGGCTACAGCACAGCCTGTTCGTGGGAACTCTTAGGTTGGCGGAGAAGCTCCAACTTTCACCACAACACTTGGGTGTCCTGCATTAATCTAGCATTTTGGGACTAAGGGAGGTCTGATTCGCGCTTAATTCAGGAATCATTTTAGAATACGGGATTTAGAAAACAAGTTCCCTTTTCAAAAAACAGCAACGAAGGAAGGCAGATTAAAAAGTCCCTCTAACAAACACTGAGGGTTTCTTGTGACCGGCTACGGTCCACAAGCGTGGGAACCCCCACCTCGGTACTGCATTTGCCCACGCGGCCCGCCCTCTCCTGAAACCCACAGCCTAAACAGCCACAACCCGGGTCACGCCTCCCGCCGGTCTGTCCACCTCGTCCTGAGAGCCGCCGCCGACTCAGCCCATTCTGTAGTCCCGCAGGCCCGGCTCCGCGAAGTCCCAGCCGGCCGCGGGACACCACGCCTCCTCTCCAGGCCGACTTTGCCGGCTCTGGGCGGCCCGACGCCCTGGCAACGGGGTGGGGGCGGGGCCGGCGTTCGAACAGCAGTACGCAAGACTGGAAATCGCTGGGGTCCCGACCCGGAAGGGAAAGTGACACGAAGCGGAAGCTAGATGGTGCAGCAGGCCCCGCGTGCTTGCAGAATGGGGGAAGGTGGTTTTTGTCGCAGATTGAACGCCCTCGAGGGCTCTTTCTGCCAGGGGAAAAGAGCATTTTGTCGCCAGGGTGACTGGTCACCTGCTTGTGCCCCGTCCTAAGAGGCTGATTATTATTAAAGACAACTGACCCAAGGAAGCCTTTGTGACTAGTTTGCCAGTACTACATTAATATTCCATACACCTAAATCCGACTTCAAAGTCGACATCGATCCTTAAGCAGGGACAAGATGGTTCTTAGGTAGAGGGCATAGCCCAGTGGTAAGTCACAAACTCAGCATTCATTACACCCCTGACTTATTTCTAACTCCGCATTCACTGCACCCCTAACTTATTTCTAACGTTATTTCTAATATTCTTTAAGACTCTCGATATTCCTTCGTGTTTTCCAACTACTGGTACTCCTTTTTTTATTTGTTTTGAGGCAGGGTCTCCTTTGTAGCTCTGGCTGGCCTGGGACTCACCTGTAGTGCAGGCTGGCCTTGAACTCCCAAGAGTCCATCTGTCTGCTTTGAGTGCTGTGCTTCAAGGCCCTCGCAGTCCTTTACAAAGTTTTCTCACTACATGTGAAATGCAAAACGAGTGATATACAAGGACACTTCGGAATGTACATTTAATAACCTCTAGAGATCCTGATTCAACTGGAATAGTAGTAAAGCTAGTTCAATGAGATAGCTCAGGAGAAAGGCTATGAAGCTGACAACTTGAGAGCAATCCCCTGGGTCTGCCTGGTGGACAGAGAACCAACTCCTCCAACTTGTCCTCTGGCCTACACACAAAAATAAGTGAATGTACACAGGAAGGGTGCTGAGGAGTGTATGTAAAAAAGAGAAACTAGTCTGCTTACTTAAAAACAGGTTAGAGCATCTCCTCCTGTCTATCCAGTTAGGGCTGGATTTCGGAGCTTGAGAGTGAGGAGGGATGGGTACCTGGTTTGGGTTTGCCATGTGTCTGTATCATCGACATCCTCATCGGTCTGTCCTACCCCACAAGATAAAAATGTCAGCCATGTGGCAGTGGTAGCACAAGCCTTTAGCACCAGTGCTCAGGGATGGGGAGGCAGAGGCAGATCTCTGAGTTCGAGGCCAGCCTGGTCTGCAGAGCGAGTTCCAGGACAGCCAGGGCAGTTGCACAGAGAAACCCTGTCTTGAAACAAAACAAACAAACAAAATGTCATAGTTAAGTCTTTCAACACTACGAGACCTGCTGTATGTTAATTTACTATTGGTTATGAACTAAATATTTGCAAAAGCAAAGCATGAACCAGACTGAGTTCCTGGCATCACTTAACTCACAAAGCTGCCAAGTCACTGGTACCCATCCTAATCCCAGTACTCCGGGGAGAGGCAGAGCTCTATTGAGACTGAGGACAGCCCGGTTTACATAGCAAGTTCCAGGCCAGCCTGGGCTACACATACCCTGTTTTTAAAAACAAAAGCTAAGTCTAAGACCATAGTTGTAAGTTTCCAGCAAGCAGCCTGACCAAGAAATTGTGTGGGGTTTGTTAATATTCTGCTAATACTTTAGGAAGTACATGGAATTTGTCAAAACATTTCATTTTGGAAAAAAAAATCAAACTATCCCATCCATTTCTAAGTTAAATTACTAGATAAGCGACAGAATGAGATTTTTTTTTAAAAAAATAATCTCTTTAGCATTTCACTGCATATAATCCCACATATTTATCTGCCTTGGTTCTTAACCATGAGGAAGATTAGGAATGGTATGGCTGGATGGCAAATTAAAAAAAAAAAAAGACAAGGAAAGGCAAAACACCTGTTACCTATGCCAGCTACTCAGAGGGAGTTGAAGGCCAGCCCAGGGAACCTAAGGAGCCAGTATCTCTCCACGCAGCTCAAGGTGGCGTGGAATTTGCGGCCCTCCTGTCCCCACCTATTTAGTGCTGAGGCTGCATCTGTGCACTGTCACCTCCTGCTCAATAAAAAGTTAAAGGGCCTTTAATCCCAGCACTCGGGAGGCAGAGGCAGGTGGATGTCTGTGAGTTCGAGGCCAGCCTGGTTTACAGAGTGAGTTCCAGTACAGGCTCCAAAGCTACACGGAGAAACCATGTCTTGAAAAACAAAAAAAGGACTATATAAGGCCCTGTGGTTCTATCATATACCTCAAAAAGGAGAAAAAAACTTAAAAAAGTTAAGAAGTATTTAACTTTTAGCTGAGTCACTCTGCGAGTGTGGAGCAGCGGCTAGGGAGACTTAGACCTACCTAGCAAACCTCAAGGTTACTTTTCTGGGGGTAAAAGGGGATAGGAGGATGAGACTGTCTCAGGCGGCCCAGGGTGGCCGCCATTTCACTGTCACTGAGGCTTACCCTTCAACTCCTGATCCTTTCCACTACCTGAATGGTGGGATCAGCAGAGTACACCAAGCCATCAGGTTCTCAAGGTTCCTTTAAACCAAGAGAATTCAGAGTTTGAAGAGAGGAGAGGTAAGGGCAGTGGGAAACGTAAAGCCTTCCTGGTTTCCTGAAAACATGGGCGGGCAGGAGCGGAGCAGTGCATTTTCATTCCCTTCCTCCTGTTAGAACTAAGAATTCCGCGTCTTCTAGAATGTTCTGTACCCCTAACAAATCCTCACAACTGGAGATGGAAGCTGAGGGTAGGTATTTCATGACTCGGCAAAGGAGGACAGGGTCAAGGCTTCTGAGCCTGCTGTGCATCAGCACCCACGAAGGGGCACTTCCGATCCTCTTGGCACCCTCCTTGCAATTATCCAAAGCCTGTAATGAGCTGTAATGAGTTATCTCAGACTCAAGAAATACCTCCCACTCACGTCTGCACCATCTCTCCCCCCCATCTGAATCACTTCTGTACGTTTCTTTGACAACCAGCAGCCCATTGATATGCTCTAAAATCACACCTCCATATTTCTTGAAAAATACATTTGTGCCTCAAACGCAGGCAAATTCAGATTCCAATTTCTTTAGCTCTGTGCCGTCTTTAAAGGCTTGGACAATCTAGTCCATGCTCATTTCCGTATAAAAATCCCACTACTGGGAATAGGTTACTGGTCCCAAAGCCTGAGAGCCATCTCATTTGCGCTGGCCTTAGCATTCAAAGCTGATTATTACAAATCTACGCGACCGTTTCAGCACCTGCCCCACGTACCAAAGTTGCTAAGTCACTTGAAATAGAGAATTCAGATTTTTTTGTTCCGTGTTAAAAGACTTAGAAGGCAAGCGGCTCCTTCCAGAACATCTCCTTCGGCAAAGTTCCTGTACTTGGGACCAAAAGAACAAGATACGACTAGAGGTGTCAAGCTCGCTCTTAAACTCAGCGACCTGCCTCGTTAGACCTAAAATCAGGAGCCAGGCGACGCCGTCACGTGACCTGTTTAATGGCGTCACAGGGACACGTGGTTCTAGATACTTCGCTCCCTCCCCCTCAGGGGTGGATTGTTGACAACGCCGCCAGCGGTCACGTGACCTGACGTCACCCCACCTCCTTTCCCTGAAATCTCAGGCTCCGGATGCGCCCGTCTCTCCCCGTCCGGCCGAACCTGAAACTAACGACGGGGGGAGAGAGGCAAGGTATCGTGCGGCCGCAGGCGGCCTCGGGCCCGTCGCGCTCGGCGTGAACAGGGAACGAGCTCGGCGCGGCTCCCCACAGGAAATCAGCCCGGAAGACGGACCCTGGCGCGGGGCGCGGCCGCGCGCGCGCCCGCTCGCCCCGCCCCCTCCCCCCTTCTCCCGCGGTGGTACTGGCGGAGGGCGGAGGGATCTGGAGGCGGCGGAGGGAGACGTCATTGCAGGGTTGTTTGTGCAGTCTCGGCGGCGGCGGCGACCCACAGTGATTCGGCCGCTGCGCCGGGGGGTGGGGGGGCCGAACGGGACTCTTTTCTTTCAGACTGACCGCGGGGCAGCTGCGGAGCATGTCGACCCCGGCCCGTAGGAGGCTCATGCGGGATTTCAAGCGGTAAGGGCCCTCGCCTTATAGTTCAATATGACGGCCCCTTCCTGAACCCGCGGGACTGCAGGGCGGGGATCCGGGACATCTTCCCCCTAGTGACCCTGACGGACTGTGGGCCTGCGGGATCCGCGGCAGCCTCGGCTTACCGGCGGTTCCCACTCCCTCGCCTGCTGCCTCCCTTTGAGTGAGGATGGTCGGTACTACTGCCTTCTACCTTCCCCCTCCCCCAAAAGTAGGAAGGTGGCCATCGCTGGGCCTAGGTGTCCCCAAGGCCCAACAAGGCCAGATGCCGACGCCTCCGAGCTCGCCTCTGCACCCTGCGGCGTCCCCTCCCCAGCCGGTGCGAGTGAGCTCCGCCTGAGGCTCGGGCCTCGCCTGGCCGACCAGTCCAGCTTTGTTCCAGCGCCCCGCGGACTCCCGTTTGGAGCGGGGTTAGGGTGAATCGTGCCCCACGTCCCTTCCCTTTCTGCAGCGATGAGGGTGGGGTCTGCCGCGCGAGGGCCGGAGGTGGTTAGCCCATCCCCCGAAACCCGACTCTGCCCCCGCCCACCTGGAAGGACCTTGAGAACTGGCTCGGGAAACCTGGGCCGAGAGATGGCCACTCCAGTGGCTGCCAGTACCTTCTGGAACTGAGATCTGGCTGCCGAATAAAGGCCTATCTATAGCCTCCCGAGCCTGGAGAAATGCCTCCCGTCAGCCGGGAGCTCATCTGATACTCCACCTGGACCTCCTTTTGGAAAATAGGGGTTTGTTAGGAAATACAGGGCTTGGAGGAAGAAGATGACCTCTTCCCTCCTCTTCCAGTTGTTTCTTTCCGTAAAAACGTACAAGTGCAGAACAGTACCCCAAGTCCAACGTCAAGATACTCTTTAAAGTTTTCTTTTCTGGTCAGACCTGCCGTGATTGAGACAAATCTGTAATATAAAAACTTAGATTTGCCGCTCAGGAAGTAACCTTCACTTCGCCATAATAGAGCCCCGTGTGAGGCGTTTGGAAGCCATTGTCTTGGGCCCTTGACAACTTCATCGTTTAATTCATCCGCTGCTGCTTTTAGCCACTTAAAAGTGGGGAGTCAAGCAGTAAGTAGTTCCTGTCAGCGGCCTAATCTGCTTGAGGTTGACCAAACAATACACTTTTTGTTGCCAGGTGCCCTACCTCCTGAAGATGGTGTAGTGCTTAATGTGTGTGCTTAATGGAGAGGTTTTGTTTGTTTTTAATCTGACGGACAAGGATGCCCGTTTTGTTTGTTTTTAATCTGACCGGCAAAGATGTCCTTTTTTGGTGCAAAAGTCAGCCAGGGCTTGAAGTCACTGTGTTTGATTAGCTCCCTGACTGAGATGCAAATAAAACCCCCCAGTTACATCCATTGTTATCTCTTGTCCATTTTTGCAATTCCTGTACTTGATTCTAAGTTAAATACACCTTGCCTTTGGTGGTTTTCCAAGGATCTTCAGGTTAAAAGAATTTGATGATGACGTCTGGTGAAGTCTCCTGGTCTTGGAGGTAGATTTTGCCTTCAAACAGCCTTGAAAATAGAGGCTGCTGGAAAAGCTAGCTGGAGCTTCTGGCTTCTCTAGAAAGCCAGTGTCTGAAGCACGGGTGTGAAGTAAAACTTGCTTTCTAGTTACACTGAATGTGGTTTTTAGTCATTTAGCGTATACAGAGATTTGCTGTTTTTGTGTTGTGTAGTGTCTGTGGTTAGGACTGGTGAGCCTTGGATGGTAGGAAAGGTGTAGGTTCTCTGTTTTGTTGTTTTTGTTTTTCGAGACAGGGTTTGTCAGTGTAGCCCTGGCTGTCCTGGAACTCACTCTGTAGACCAAGCTGGCCTCCAACTCACAAGATGCCCAATACCTGCCTCTGCCTCCACCTCCCAAGTGCTGGGTTTAAAGGTGTGTACCACCACCGCCTGGCATAAGCTGCTGGTTCTCTAGCAGTAGTTTTTACTGTTGAGATTGTAAGCTCTCATTGGGTTAAGAGTGCAGTCTGGAAACATGAGTTCTTCAAGAGCCCGTATCTTAAATCTCGCTGTGTGAAGAGGAATGATCTCTTAGGCCTTTGTAGTTAGAGATCACTTTAGTATTAATGCGTGTTATTAACCTGGTTGACTCATTTAAGTTGTGGTTCATTCCCACTCCAACAATAACAGGTTCATTCTAGCCAGTCTCTCAGAATAGGTTCAGTAGAATTTGACCTCACTGACCTTTGTGTTCAACTCTGAAAATGACCACTCTGGATTTCCAGATTGCAAGAGGACCCGCCTGTGGGGGTCAGTGGTGCACCATCTGAAAACAACATCATGCAGTGGAATGCAGTTATATTTGGGTGAGTTGAACTAGTTATCCAGGATAGCTGTGTGGGGCCTCCTTGAGAAAAGTAAGTACATAAGCACTAAGGAAAGAGGTTGAAGTAGAAATTCTCCTGGGTGGGGGCATTATCACTTCTTTTAAGAAGCTGTGGTTGGACCCAGGGCCTCGTGTGCTTGCTTACTAATGCTCCATCACTACGCTGTACACCCAACCCCTGAACATTTTATTGAGTCTGGGACAGTTAGATAAAATTGCTTTGCTTCTTGCTGTTATAGTTTTATGAGATTTTCTTTCACTTGAGCCAGGGTGTTGAAATGTTGCCCAGGGTGATTTTGAACTAGGCTCCAGTGATCCTCTTGCTTTAGGCCCTCAAGTAGCTGGGATTGTGGGAGTAGGACACTGATACCGATTAACAGCCACTCCAGGTAACTGATAAAAACTAGGGTTCAAAGGCTTTAAGTGAAGCTTGCCTACCATGTATACAGTCCTGGGTTTGATCCCCAGCACTAAAAATAAGTAAATATTTTAAATTAAATGGAGTGATGAAGGAGATGAAATAAATTATCTCATTCAGTGTTTGTGCTCATGTAGTTGGAGGTGTAAAAATGCTTGGAATCAAATACCGAGACCTTTGCTGTGACAAGAGTTTCAGCTACAAATCATCTGTGTCCTGAGCAGGAATGTGTTAGCATGAGTGATGGTGGCATTGAACTAGGCCACTTTCCACTTTGCAGACAAATGCTCCATTACCAAGCTACACTCAGACCCTTAAAATGGTATTTTGAGGTGGACTGTTGACAGGGTTGACATGCAGCCCTTTGATTCAGCACTTGGAGACTAAAGTCCAGGCTGCCTAATGGAACCAGCTCACAAAAAGCTAAACAAAAATGCAGAAGATCTACATGACTTTCCCAGATTGTCCTCAAACTTAGAATCCTCTTGCTTCAACCTTCCCAGTGCATGGGCCACCATACTTAATACGTCCTTAAATTCCTATTTATTATTATTTTTGTATGTGTATGTGTGTGAGAGAGACCGTGTGACTGTGTATATGACTGTGTGAGTGAGTGTAGGTGCCTGTAACCCACAGCACTCAATATAAAGGTGTAAGATGGCAACTATTAAGTCACTTCTGGTCCTTCATCATGGCTTCTAAGAATAGCATAGCAAGGGCTGGAGAGATGGCTCAATGGTTAAGAGCATTGCCTGCTCTTCCAAAGGTCCTGAGTTCAATTCCCGGCAACCACATGGTGGCTCACAACCATCTGTAATGAGGTCTGGTGCCCTCTTCTGGCCTGCAGACATACACACAGATAGAATATTGTATACATAACAAATAAATAAATAAATATTTTTTTTAAAAAAAGTATTAAAAGGAATAGCATAGCAAGCACTTTTACTTGCTGAAGCATCTTGCAAGCCCTGCATATCCTTTTTGATTATGTGTGTCTGTTGGTATGTATGGGATTATGGGAATTTGCCACTACAACAGACTGTGGTATGGTTTTATAGTCAATCCAGGTAAGTGATTAAAAACTAGGATCTTAAGGGGATGTCAGGTACAGGAGAGCAGGTGTCCATGTAAGACAGGCAGGCAGGGGTAGGGAGTCATAGCTCCTGAAGCTGTAGTTAGTTATGAGCTGCCTGAATGGGTGCTGGGAACCAAACTCCTGTAAGAGTTTCAAATACTCTTAATCACTGAGCCATCTTAGTGATGGGAGACTGGGAATGTAGCTCAGTTGGTGGAGTGCTTGTCCAGCATTCTCAAAGCCCTGGGTTCAGCCATCTGTAATCATACCCCTTGGAAGACAGTCAGAAGGTTCACAAATTAAGAGCCCATAACAAGACCTTATGTCAAGGAAATCAAAATAGTTAGGTGTACTGGCTCATACTTATAAATCCTAGCACTTAGGAGTCTGAGGCAGGGGCATTGCTTCAGGGTTAGGCCTGCTTGACCTGACCATGATACCCAATTTTTTTCTCTGTGTGTTACACCATCCCTTTTTAAATTTTAGTTTGAGACAGGGTATTACCAGGTTGCTCAGGCTGGTCTAATTGTCCCTTTGTATGCCAGGCAGACCTCAAACTTGACATCCTCCTGCTTCAGGCTCCTGAGGATCTGGGATTATAAGTGTATGGCATCATGCCCACTTGTATACTGTTGTTTTGGTTTGGGGTTTTTCGAGACAGGGTTTCTCTGTGTAATAGCCTAGCTGTCCCAGAACTTATTCTGTAGACCAGGCTGGCCTCGAACTCAGAGACCTGCCTCTCTTCTGGGATTAAAGGTATGTGCCTCCACGACCCAATTTTGCAGCAAAATCATAGACAAGTTTGTTGAGTAAAATTATCCTTTGGGGAGAAGAAACTTGAACATTAAAAGTTATTTCTGCTCTCTCTTGTCAGTAAAAAGCTGAGGCTGTACGTTGGCCTAGGTGTGTGTACAGCTCTCTGGGTAGCAGGATGACTGCAGCCTTTTCTAGTTTCCCAGTTTATTCTTCCCCTCCTTGAAGACAGAAAAGGCAGAGTAAAAAATGTCTTTTAATCAGAAATCTTCTTGTTTTCAGACCAGAAGGGACACCCTTTGAAGATGGTGAGTAATTGTTAATTATTTTCTTTATGATATTAAATGGGTGCTTTTAAGTCAGAGATTCGAATACCAACACACCTATTTGGAGCCTTTTGTGTTCTAAGCAAGCACTCCACTGCCAAGCTCTCCCCGACTCCTAAATCCATAGTTACCAGTAGCTTCAAGCTTCACTACTTTGCACGTGTAACACCCAAAGCATTCTGCACTCTTTTGCAAGTTGGTTATATCTAACAGGAGCCAGGAATATGGGGGAGAATGGTTCAATCTGTAATCAAATTACATTTATTAAATTGATTTTAAGTAGGTACTTACAGATTTTCTCTAATTATAGTAGATCTTAAAAAATTAACAGCTTTGCTGTAATTATCAAAGTGACTTCAGAATTTATCTTATTAACATATTTGACAAGAATAATGGCTGTGAACTATTTGTCTGGGGATAACCTGAAAGTCTAATAAACAAGTACTTGGACTTTGAAATATTGCCTGTTGAAGAACAATAGGACCGATCTAGGCATAAGTCTTAGACAGAAGTGCTGTAAAATAATCTAGATCTATATTTGAGATGGATCTCACTGTAGCCCCTTCTGGTGACTGGGACTCAGAGAAAATCCTCCTGCCTCTGCCTTCTAAGTGCCGGGATTGTCCTCTTTCTTACTAAACATGTATGCATGTGTTAGAGATATGTACCATACTGCTGTACTTATTTCTAGGTAGTGATAAGAAATCCAAGGAGGTATCAAGTGACTGTAGCAGCTGTTTCTGTTTTTGTTTTTAAGCTATCTCAGGATGTCTCAGTTGCGTTCAATCCACAAACCCTTCCTGGTGTCTGAGTCCTCTTTCAGGAGGATTCTGTGACCATCTTAATACTAATTGTTGACCTTTCCATTACTGATATAGAAACAGTCTGAGCTAGATCTGTACCTAAATAATTGAGCATCTAAGAGCAAATTGAGACCTTGACCCACACTATCGTAACAGTCGCTGTGTTCTTTGCATGGTAAAATGTCTTGGTGACAGTGGGAGTTGCTGGTGACCTCTCGGTCTGCTCCTTGATGTTGTGCATGATGACAGCACATGACAGAACCACTTCTGCAGTTGTGTCAGTCACAGCTTGGGCTGCTGGTGTGTTCGTGGAACATGCTTACTTGAAAGGATGACTGACAGACCTGGAGAAGTAGCTGGGTGGTGGAGTGTGGCTGCCATGGCCTTGGGTCTTGGGTCTAGTCTCTAGCATTGTCAAAAATTGACAAAACCAAAACTTTATCCAAAGTACAGCAGAGTTTAGTGTAATTGAGTACAGAATGTTTATTGATAAGATTGTAGGTGGTTCATTGCAACGAACCTTTAAAAAATATCTTATGCAATAGCAAACCAGTCTAAAGGGGCTATAAAAATCACATATTGTAGGAGGCAAGATTTTCTTATGTACTATGTTACAATCAAAAAAATAGATTGCAACAGATTGTATTTAGATAAGAGAACCCAGCTGTCTTCTTTAAACCAAGTCTTAAAGAGAATTGTAAAAATAATGATGTACCTATCGCTAGCATGTTTTTAAGTATGTTATTTAACATGTCTGTAAATATATTTAGGTTAATTGTAAGGCTCAATTCTTTTTGATGAATTGTAGGATTTTCTGAGTTACTGTTTTGATAGCTTAAGAATGACCCTCCAGGTGTATCAGGCTAGCTCTCGTCACTGAGCTGACATTGTTCCAACCCCATTCTGTGTTGAGACAAGGTACTGCAGAATTGTTCAGGCTGGCCTAGAACTTGAAGTCCTCTTGTCTCAGCTGTCTGTGTAGCCAGGGTTACAGTATTTCCCATGCACCCCACCCACCCAGGCTTGAATCTGCTCACTAGACAAGGGTTCTGTCACTGAGCCATGTCCCCAACTGTCAAATCACAGTTTCTAGTACAAGCTCCAGTAGGTACCACCAGTGGCTTATTGGAGGCAGTCTATGCAGAAACACAAGATCGGTTGTTTACATCTCAGAGTTTTTTACAGTTACTATTTTAATTAAATGCTGCTTTTAAAAACAACATTTTAGTTGGGCAGTAGTGATGCATGTCTTCAATCCCAGTGCTCAGGAAGCAGAGACAGATGGGTCTCTGAGTTTGAGACCAAAGTGGTCTCCAGGGTTGAGTTCCAGGACTGTTATACAGAGAAACCCTGTATCCAAAAAAAAAAAAAAAAAAAATTAGAAATCAGAAAGTGGTAATAATTAAACCAAATTGTTTTCTAATTGTTCTACAACTCGGTACTGTCTGGCTCTTAGAGTTCTTGTATCTGTTGCCATGGTGAGTTATCATAGTGAATGCTGTTCTGTTCACCTCAGTTTCATGAATTCACTCCTTGCCCATAGTGGGATTAATACTGATGAGTGGTCTTGAGACCAAAAAATTTAAGATTAACTATCCCATACTTGTGCTTGAAATTGTATATGATCCAGCTGTTTTTATAAATTGCAAAAATTAAAATGTAAACTTCAAATATGTAAGGGCTGGAGGTGTAGGTCAGTGAAGAGTATATGCTTGAGATATATATGAGGCCCTTGGTTTGATCCTCAGCATAGTAGTTAAGGCTAGCTTTATTAACTGTCTCAGTTACCCCTATTAATATATGTGTACATAAGAAATAAGGCTTAGCTTTATTTGACTTCTTTCTATCTTTAGTCTCTAACCCAAATTTCCAGCCAACCGCAAAACAAAAAGTAACGAAATGGAGATTGTGTTCCAATCTATGAGGAGTAAAGATGTAAACTAGCCAGTTTGTTTTTAGCATGCTCAAAAAAAGGAGACAGAAGTACCTTTCCTGTCAGCAGCCAGGCCTAAGCTGTCCTTTGCAGTTGGTAATCAGCTGTCAGAATCCTTTGGCACCCTCCTTTAAAGCTGTAAACTTTCTAGTTCCTTAAGTGTGAATTTTTAAAATTTTAGTAGTTGGCCCAGTAGCCTTTCAAAAAATAAGACATTCGGGACTGGTGAGATAGCTCAGAGAGAGGATAAAGGAGTTGGCCCCACAAACTGACAACCTGAGTTTACTCCCAGAGGGTGGTCAGTCAGGAGTTCAAGGCCATCCTCGGCTACTTAGGTGGGAGGAAAGAACTAACTTCAGAACAAAGTTGGCCTCTGACCTCCACACACACATACCCTGGTGCGATGCCCATCTGCACACACAAATCATGCACCCCCAATCAGTTAGTCAGCTAAATGTGACCATTACCACTTCCACACTTCTGTAGTAGCCCATGAAAATGCATGTCCTCCAAGTGCTTGCCAGCATCGCTTGTCCACAGTCTAACACAGAAGTACGTTAGATGTTTTATATGCTAAGAGTTCTCCAGCTAATGTGTGGTTGTGCAAAATCTGATATGGAATTAAGATTTATTTAAAAGTAATATTTGTCTTTACTGTAATTTGGTTTGTTTTCTACCTAGGTACCTTTAAACTAGTAATAGAATTTTCTGAAGAATATCCAAATAAACCACCAACCGTTAGGTTTTTATCCAAAATGTTTCATCCAAATGGTAAGTAGCAGCTTCTTAGATTTTTTTCAGTGATGGGAGAAGGGTGCTGGAGGGTTTGTCCCTCCCCGTGGGTATGGCTTATTCTTAGAGTTAGAACCTGTTTTCAGATACTGCTTCCATGCCCGTGTTAGCCATAGTTTTGTTGCTAGAATCCTAATAAGGTTCCATGTCTGAGGTAAAGTAATTTTAATAACATCTGAATTAAAAGTAATAAACATCTATTTGCTTAAAGAACATAAACTTCCCCTGAAATTTGGCTTCTGAAAACTTCACATTCAAGCCAGAGGGTGGGCAATCAGGAGTTCAAGGCCATCCTCAGCTACTTAGCAACTTCACAGTCAGCCAGGACTTCAATGAGACTCTGTCTTCCAAAATAAAAATACAGATTTTAGGGCCTTCAAAATGTCTCAGTGGGTAAGGGTACCTTGCCATCAAGTCTGCCAGCCTGAGTTTAATCCCCAGGACTCTCGTGATAGAGAGGTCTTCTGACCTCCACACGTTACTTGATGAACACTCATTTCTGCGTGTGCGCACTCAAATGAGTAAAATGATAAATGATGGGATCTCATAGCCACGCTGGCCTTCATTTTGATGTATATATTCAAGAATGACTTTGAACTCAGGATCTCATGGTTGTAGGTCTGAGTGCTCACAAACAGATGCCACACACCCAGTTTAAGTGGTACTAGGGATCAAACTCCAGTTTACACAGTAGGCAAGCACTCTACAGACTGAGCTACATCTCCAGTCCTGGGTTGACAGACAGATATACATACAGTGTTTGCCATTCTATTTGCCCTTTTTATTTATTATTTATTTATTTGGTTTTTCAAGACAGGGTTTCTCTGTGTAGCCCTGCTGTCCTGGAACTTTTTTTGTTCATCAGGCTGGTCTTGAACTCAGAGTGCTAGTATTAAAGGTGTGCACCACCACACCCAGCCTACTTGTCCATTTTAATTACACAATTCAATGGAGTTTTAGTATAGTCACAGGCACAGTAAAACCATCAAAATGACCAATTTTCCTTTCTCTTATGAGATAACAGTCTGAATGTTTTGTGTTAATGGATTCTTAACACATGGCCCTTACTTACTTTTCATCTACATAAGCCTTTTGTCTGTTGTGCTTCAACTGTACCCCCAGCCTTTGAGCTGTCGTTTGTCTCTGTTGCTTGAATAATGTTTTACTATTTTACTATTTAGATATATTCTGTTTACCTGTTAATCAGTTGATGGACATTTGGATTCAGATTTTCTTTTGGCATCTTAAAAAAATCAAAACTAGTTCAAAACTTTAAAATTATCAAATGTTGTTCTGAGCATGACATTTGCTTCTGTAGAGCTGATGAGAAGCGGCTGACTTCTACTTTTAACCATTAGTAATACTGAGCACACAGAGAACAAGGTGAGACCAGGAGAGTAGATATGATTGCCCAGAGATGAATAATGGGGATAGAAGAGAAGCCCTAGGGTGGAGCCCTGAGGAAAGGCAGGTGCGCACACACAAACACATACACACTCACACTCCTTAACCCTGTTGCTATAGAGAATATTGTGGTTACTGGGGTATTTCAGTTCGGCAATATTGCCAGGAGTAGTAGAACATGCTTATAATCTCAACACTTGGGAGGTAGAGAGAGGCAGGAGGATCAACAGCTCACTGTTCTCCTAGGCTCCATAGCAGGCCTGGGCTACATGAGACTCTTCTAAAAGAATGAAATCCCGTACATTGGCAGTATCTGTAACATTGGCCTAAGAGGGTAGAATGTATATCCCAGATGGTTAAAAGTTTTGGTTAACTTCCTGCCGCCGCCACCTTCTACTTGTGTGTGACCAGGGGTTGGGGGATGAGGTGTATTACAAGCAAGCGTAAAGGTCAGCTATCAGTCTTAGCTGCTAATAATTTGACATAATTTTACAAATAATTGTTACTTCATTTACTCAAAGTGAAGGTACTTATATACTTTTTTAAAGACCAAAATATGGTATTACTGGATATAATTTTTAAGTTTTTTTTTCCTTTAGGCAGAGACAGGCCAATCTCTGTGAGTTCAAGGCCAACCAGGCCTACTTAGTAAGAACCTGTCTATAAACAAAAACCCATTGTTTTCATGACAAACACAATATAGATGCCGTTTATGATGACTGTACTAGTAATGTTCCATGAGTGTGTCATTATTTACTATTCTGATGATGCCAGAAACCTAACCCAGGACTTTGTCCCATGACTGTAAAATGTTCCACCTCCAGGCAGGTGTGCTGTTGTTTAGCCAGACCGTTTTTTTGTACCACAAGGGAATTTACTGTTTTTCTCTCATAGATAATGTAATTGTGAACATCCTACAAATAAATCTTTTAGGTATTTTTGGTAATCTTCTGAGAATACTCTCCAGGAGTGGGGTTTTTAAAGAGCTCTGTTTGAGACTTAAGAAGGGTGGGGTAGTTTTGTGTGGGTGCTGGCTAGTGAACCCAGGCTCTGCATCTGTGAAACAGGCACTTGACCACTGAGCTACAGCCTTGGACCTGAAATGAAGTGATTAATGTATATTGTGCTTTGAGAAAGTCTCTCCCTCGGCCTTCTGAAGTGAGCCAGATAATAACAACTTTTCAGAACACATTTTCCTATAAGACAGAAGAGTTTTGGTTACTGCCTGATGTTCAGAGTTTGTGACTCGGTCCGGTTTTGTGTTTGCTGACAAGTTCTCTTAACTAGGATGAGTCAGTGGTAACTAACTTGAGTGTTGTCTTTGCAGTGTATGCTGATGGTAGCATATGTTTAGATATTCTGCAGAACCGGTGGAGTCCCACATACGATGTCTCTTCCATCTTAACTTCAATTCAGGTAAGTGTGTGTTGCAGAAGCATCACAACCTCTCCACAGTCTGTGGGTCACAACCAGTTACTTAGAGCAGACTAACAACCAAGGAAGCAAACCACCACCCTGCGCCCAGGATCTAATGCAGCACTCAGACAAGGGCCTGGACTGTTCTGCACTTTCCTTAGTTGACATATGAGGTCTAATCCACAGCTTGTTTGCTCTGGCAGTGGTGGTGTCTCTTGTTGCCTAGGCTGACCCATGGATGACTTTTAATCTCTGATCCTCCGGCTTCTCTTCCTGAGTGCTGCAGGTACAGGCTTCTGTGCCACCGTGCCTTGTCACAACCTGTTCTTAATCATGCTACACATTGTCACAGGTCAGACTTACTCATGCCCACATAGTATCTTGGGGCAGGAAGAGTAAAGATGATTGCTTAGAAAACCATAGGAACCTCTAGGAACTGCCAAATCAAAAAACTGTGGCCTGTTTTGTCCCATCCAGGAAAGTTTGTTTGTAAAAAGGACAGTAGCTGTTGACCAGTGAGTCTAGGGAGGCTGTTGTACCTGTGCTGATTTGAGGGGATCAAAAGATCTTTCGATTTATGTCCATCTTCCTGAGCCTTTTCCTCTACTGTTCTCATCTCTAGAGAACATCATTATAATGTTTCCTTAACCCTTGTTCATACCTACTTCCCTACTACCTGTCTGTCCTGCTTACCCTCTGTCCTTCTGTCCCATCCCTGTATGTTGTATCCTCCTCCCTCCACAGCCGTCCACCATAATCCACTTCTGTTTCCATGTTCCACATATTTAAAGGTATATTCTACATAGAAGAGCAACCATTACCTTAAGTTGCTTATTACTCTCTGCTCTTCCCTTCCCACTGTGGTCACCTTTACTATTCTATTCCCTTCTTGCTAAGTGTGTTTCATTTATCAAAGGAGCAAGGCTTGCCTACAGTTTTGCTGAGTGTCCACAGTAATGTTTAGGCCTGGGGGGGGGGTGTGGATAGGAGTAAAGCACCTAGTATGCTGGAGACCTGAACACCACCCAAAAACAAATAATGAAAATAACAGTTACTAAGGTATTACAGGTGTTGTAGTTTATTTCCTGGTGAGGAAGTTCTTATATGCTAATGAATATTGTACTTGGCTGATTTCCTTGAAATGGGAGGTCTCAAGGCACTGGGAGATGTTTTGGAAGCTTATGTTCTTGAGCAGCAGAAAACTGTTTCATGCCATTTCTCATGGCTTTGAGGCCTAAAAGATGGCTTAGGAACTTCCAAATAATTCTGTTTTGAATAATTTTTTGTCCTCATCTGATCCCCATTAATGTAACACATAACTGAAAAGCATTCTCTTCTTTCTTCTAGTCTCTGTTGGATGAACCGAATCCAAACAGTCCAGCGAATAGCCAAGCAGCACAGCTTTATCAGGAAAACAAGCGGGAGTATGAGAAGAGAGTTTCGGCCATTGTTGAGCAAAGCTGGAATGACTCATAATAGACACCTGGTCTGTTGATCTTTCATCGTTGTTGTGTATAATTTACCTCCCAGTAGAAAGGCTAGCCAGTTTTAAGTGCCACGGGTTTTAAGGATTCTGCAGAGAAAAAAGAAAAAGTCCTTCAGTTTAGAACCTACAAAAGCTTGTGTATCTTGATTAATGTACTTTTTATTGCATGGTGTGAACTAAGTTATTGCTGCATAAATTTGTAATATATCCTGTTTGTATTTTTTTCCAAGTGTATAATGTTGGTGTGGAGTTTTCATGACAGAATATACACATTTTGTAAATCTGTACTTTTTTCAAATATTGAATGCCTTATTTTTGAATTCTTTAGATTTTTAAATTGGAGAAAAGCACTTAAAGTTTTTTATATATGAATATTACATGTAAAGCTGTTAAAATACATAACTTCAGTGCAAGAGACTTTGTCACTTGTTTCCTTATCTGTGCAGGAGGGACTGAGAAGTCTCTAGCTCTCCGCCAGTTGAGAGCTTCATTTCCAACTGCAGAAGATCATACTTCTATTTTATCAAGAAAGTCTGCAAATTTGATTCTAAAACCAATTCTGATCTCCGGCTTTATTTTGAATGTACTTCTGTTAGTTCAGTTGACTAATTATAGACTTACTGGTCTGATTCTGTCCAGCTCTGTATTTGGGCCACTTGTTAACGTGCGTTTCTCATGTTAAAATGTACCTATTGTGACTTCACAATTGGCACTCGCCCATGAGCAGAGCTGACGTTCTCTGCAATGTGGCAGCACCTTCACAGGCTTTTGATTAAGAAGAAAGTAAAGCCATCCATTTACCAAATGCCGGGCCGCACTATTAACAATGGCTGGTTGCCTTGGTTTGAGCAAGGCAGAGATTTGGAAAGAATCTTGGTGTAACTTGAATATTTGCAAACTACCTTTTAATGCAGCTGCGCGCTACCTGTTTATTCTGGAACTGTTGAGCACCAGGGCCTGCCGAGTTGCTTCTCACCTCCTCAGTTGTATACAAGTTGTACTGCATCTTAGTTTACTGGATAGATTTAAAACACAGTATTGTAGAAAGCTAATACAAAGCTATCCTATGCCTTCAAATAGTATAGAAAATGGAAAATATACAAGTAAATTCTGTTGAACCACTTGTGTAGTCTCTCTAGTAGTTGAAACAGCTATTGCAGTGAGCCTGAGTTTCTTGTCATCCATACCAGCCTTCTAGAGATGTGCTCTGGTAACCTCTCTGTTGGAAAATTGGGTTGCAGAATGACCAAGTCTTCTGCTCATAAGCAAAGTTTAAAATGGGGATGGATAAGAACTGGTTCTTCCCTTTAGAAGTTACTCCTCCGCAGGGCTGATGGTTCAGTGGTTAATAGCATGTACTGTTTCCTCAAGAATCCGAGCTCATTTCCCTGCACCCGCTTCAGACAGTTCCGAGCTGCCTGTAACTCCAGCTCCAGGAGGATCCAAAGCTCATGATTAAAATTAATACAGAAGAATGTCAAGCTATTAAGCAGAGCATAATGGCACATACACTCAGGAGGTGGGGGAAGGACGGGAGGGATCATGGGTTTGAGCCTGGTCTACGTAGTGATTCCAGGCCACTCGGGGCTGCGTAGTGAGACCCACCCCATGTGTGGTAATTCTGCCATTTAGTGACCCAGACTGTCAATAAGCAGTACCTGTGAGGGATCCTCCTGTTGAGCTAAACTGTCCTGGATACTGTGTCAGCACTGTAGGTTTTTTGGTTTGGTTTTGTTTTTCAAGACCAGGAGCCTGTGTGGCTTTGGAGCCTGTCCTGAAACTCTCTCTGGAAACCAGGCTGGCCTCAGACTCACAGAGATCCGCCTGCCTCTACCTCCTAAGTGCTGGGATCAGAGGCGTGTGCCACGATGGCCAGGCTGATAAGCCTTTACCATACAGAAATGTTTGTTTTTACTCTCTAGATATGTTTGTACAGCAAGGAGCTAGAACTACTACTGGTGTAGATTTGCATAGGCGTTTAGGTGCACTTGTGGTGTGGATGTCCAATAATGGCTGGCAGAGAACAGTCCCTGCACTGTTCCTGAACTTCCCTTTCATTACAGGTCAGGGACCTAAGTACACAGAGATGAGGTGTCTCATTCAGGTCAGCGGCTGAAAATGAGCTGTTGTTGGAGGAGTTTGACTCTGGAACCATTAAGGAAAATCCAGGGGAATTTCACTTGTGGGGAAATACTTGATAAAGAGTTACACAGAGACTTCGCAGTGGAAAGGTTTTCCTTGTCATTTCCTACCTTCATACACATACCCCATGTCAAAAGTCTAGCTAGAGAAACTTACCTGTGGTCTACAAGAGCTAGTTCCAGGACAGGCTCCAAAACCACAGAGAAACCCTGTCTCGAAAAACCAAAAAAAAAAGAAACTTACCTGGTCTCTCTTTATAAAGAACCAATTTCTCAATGAACTATTTACCCCTCCAGGAAATCCCCTTGTCTGGAGCTCCTCAAGCTTAGCCTCTTCACAACAAAATGGTTCCATTCATATAAGTACCTTGCAGTGGCTGTCTGCGATTGCTCAGGGGTGAAGGTGCTTGATGCCAAGCCAGAGTCAGATCTTAGGGACCCCAGAAAGAGAACTGACTTCCACAAACTGTCCTCTGACCTCTAGCCACAACCTGGTACATGTGCTCTCACACACAAACAAAAAAATCAGTGTAATTTAAGGTCTGAGGACTGATGTAAGCAAACGCATGGGTGGGAAGTGATAAAGTTGAGAGTGATGGTGCTCAGTAAACGAAGTACCCACCTACTCAGTGTGTTGTGTTCTAGGGGAACCGAGGCTTGAACCGGGGTCCTTGAGTGCCAGATGAGCACTATACAAATGAGTGGCACACTGGAGGCTGGAGAGGTGGCCCAGTGTTAGAGAACACACTGCTCTTGAAGAGGACTTGAGTTCAGTTCCTGGCACCCATGCCAGGTAACTCACCTGTAACTTGAGGGGTCCTGAAGCCTCTGACCTGTGGGCACCACCACTCACGGACACAGATACACACATAAAGATTTAAAAGAACACGGGTATATAGCTCAGTATTTGGGAGACTGAGGCAGGATCAGTACCATGAGTTTGAGGCTATCTGGGCTACACAGAGACCCTGTTTCTGGAAAGAAACATTTGGACTCAAATTTTGAGGTACTGGGAATCAAAATGGCCTCAGGCATGCTAGGCAAGTATTCTGTCCGTGAACTCTATTACCTAGCCCTGGGATGCTTTAATGCTTCAGTTTTCCTAATTTTGGGAGCAGACAGTGTGTCCAGCCATGGGATATGTCCGTGGGTTAGATGTGTGAATGGAAATCGAGTAGTTGAAGCTGTACAAGTTGTGCAAAATTGTAGGAGAGAAACTTGTGCCAGGGTTAAGCTTAGTTCCCATCCAGTGAGGGAGAAAATGAGCTCCTACCTCCCAGTAGAGATAATTTTCTGTCCCAGTCAGCACGTGGCAAAGCAAAGATACCAGAAGTCATGTGACCGAAAAGACTGGCCTTTTCTCCACCTCTACCCTTTGAGGGAAGAAGAGGTCAGTGAAGACAAGTGCCATTTTTAGTAAGTTCTTCACATCGTTAGATTAACTGAAAAATAGTAAAGCCTTGAGGTTTTAAAGCTGCTTCTGCTCATAGGATAGCCAAGGAATTGATTTTAGTTGTGTCCTCTACAGTCCACGGACAGTTCAGCATTCACTCCAGGCACCCTCCCTGGTATACAGAAGGTTCAGACTTGGATGAACTTAACTGCCGTTTATTATTACATAGCTGACGCTCTGGCTACGTGGCACTTACCAGACGGTGACTTGCTGAGATCGGGTAGCCGAGCTTACTAGAGAAAGAACTTACATGGTCACAACACCACACCTCTGGGCTGGGTGTGTGGCTCAGTGGTAGAGCATCTGCTGGAGCAAGTACACGGATCTGGGTTTGATCCCCAGCCACCCACACACACTATGCCGCATGGTTCAGATGGAAGTGAATCCCTCAACTGTGGATCAGAGCCTGTCTGTGAGCTCACTAGTCACCATCCTTAGCATCTGAGGAGGACGTCGCTGTGTCTTCAAAGCTGCCGGAAGGAAGACATTGCTGTTTCAGCGGAACTCTGAGGAGCAAAGGCTCTCCCACGCCTGCTGACTTTCTGAAGCCCAGAGGAGAAAGTTGCCCCTTTACAAACAAGGTCTTTGGCCAAGAATACCACTGCCCACCAGCTGAACTGGCACAGTGGCACTCCTAAAGAGTGTCAGATAAAGAGACCTGGAGCTCTGGCTGGTCCGTATAAAGTCAGTTTTAGAAAACATAATTGGAAGTTTTGTAACAGTTCAGAGAAAACAAGGAACGGGAAACCCTTCACCTACCACCTCATTCCAAGCCTGAGAGATACTCTCCCTTTCCATAGAAAAAGATGTGTTTGCTTGACCTGATAACTTACACACTGGCAGAGACTACGGAGCTACAGGTCACCAGCTCCAGCTACATGCATCTGTCATCACTGTCATTTGGGAGAGAGAGCAAGGCAGATCTCTGAGCTCAAGGCCAGTCTGGTCTGCAGAGCAAGTTCCAGGACAGTAAAAGCTACACAAAAAGCCTATCTCAAAAAAACTAAAAAAAGAAAAGCTGTCATCCTACTGAGCTGTGTCCAGCCTTGTCCTGGAAATGTTCCCGTGTGTGCACACAAAGATGTGTCAGGCAGATGAGAACTGAAGGGCTTCCTTTAGAGAGAGGCCTCTTCCCTGGGGTCCTCTGCAAGCCAGCGGCACAAGCATGACCAACACAGATGCTTGGGGGGTGATGGCAAAATGCTCACTCCTGGCTTTGTTATCACACATTTATTGGGTTGTGTATGCTAGGAACAGTCTTCTACAGCCCAGGCACACCTAGAACTCTATGTAGTCCAAGATAGCCTCAGAGTTAGAATCCTCCTGCCTCAAACTTCCAAGTGCTAGTAATAGCCGGTGCCATCATGATGCATGATGTATGGGTATTTTGCCTGCACAGATGTTTTTGTAATGCCTGTGCAACTGATACCTGCAGAGGTCAAGAAGGGATCATTAGAGCCCCTTGAACTGGAGTTACAGTTAACAGTACACCATGTGAGTACTGGGAATTGATCCAGGACCTCTGAAAGATGGCTCTTAACCACTGAGCCATCTTTCTGGCACCATTTTTGTTGCTTTTTGAGACAGTCTTAGATAGCGCAGACTGGCCTTGAACTTAGTGTATAGTCAAGGATGACCGTAAATGTCTGATCCTCTTGCCCTCCTCTCCTAAGTGCTAGAATTATAGGTGTGCACCACCACACCTGGCTTACGCATTGGTGGGGATGGACCCAGGGCTTCATACAGTTTAGGCTGGCACTCACTCCCAGCCCTACATAATTTCTTTTGCAAACTGGATCTTCAGCATGGAACAGCTTGAGAAGTAGCCACAATGAGCATCAAGGATCTGGTGATAAGAGCAGCAACACACAATACCAAAGGACAGTGAGGATCGCTTACTTTGCAGCTAACCTCTGCAAGCGCAGGCCTGGACAGGAAACAGAAGACAGCAGAGGATCATTGGGGGTCCAAGGTGCACACCCACCTGTAATCCCAGCATGGAGAAGGCAGAGGCAGACATCTCTCTGAGGCCAGCCTGGTCTACATAGCAAGTCCCAAGCCAGCCTGGGCTATGTAGTGGGGTTCTAACTCAGTACAACAAAATTTAACAAATTCTAAAGATCAATACAAAGAAGAGAGAGAAACACAAATCACCAACGTAACACCTGAGATACCGAAAACCAGTGGTTGAACAGAGTCAGGTCAGCCCAGAACTCTAGCCAGAGTGAAAGGGAATGTGGTGTTTGGCAGCACTGTGTGGGACAGGCCTCCTGTCTCAGGCAGTGCACACTGCAGGCCAGGAGCTCAAACCCCAGACCTAGAGTTTTCGGGTCTCAAGAAGCCTAGGTTAGGAGCTGGAGGCTGCAGGTGGCCACCAGAGAGCTTTAGCCACACGGTCTGCCACTTCCCAGGGTTTGTATTTGGTTGTTGGCCTCTTGCTCAGTACCACCCACCGTTTGTCCATCTCAGCTCTCAAGTACCTGAGGCCACATACATGCATGCTACTGTCTCTCCAGAGAAAGGTTTTTTCTCTTGCAGCCCTGGGATGGGGTGGGAGAGCAGGGCACCTGTGGAAACTTGCTTTTCTTTAGTGTGAACCCAAGTTTGTCAAAAGCTTTGGTTCCAACATGTTCCAGTTTGTCCTCAATGGAAACCCAGGACTGGACGGAAGCAGTGACACATGCCAGGCATGTGCAAACATGATTTCACAGAGTCCTTCAATAAGGGGAGTCCGATTTGGCAGATGTCCCCACCAAGGGCACTGGCAATGGGACGTGTCTGCGGTCACACTCACTGTGGAGAACCTAATGGACCTTTTAGGAATCGTATGTGTCTCCCTACTCCATGGGAGGCTAAGGCAGGTGGAGTACCAGGCCATATAGCAAGACTCAAAAATGGTCAGAGTGAAGAGAGAATACAGCCCAAGAGAAACACATTTTGATGTCGGTTTTAACAGCAAAGCTGTTATGTCACCAGCCCCACACAGCATAAGGATGACCTCTTAATTGCCCCTAAAGGGAAGTAGGGCTGACTAAGTGGTTAAGAGAACTGGCTGCTCTTCCAGAGGACCTGGGTTCAATTCCTAGCACCCACATGATGGCTCACATCTGTCTGTAACTCCAGTTCCAGGAGATTGCATCCAGGGATCCAACACGCTCTTCTGACCTCCAAGATCACCAGTCATGCAAGTGGTATACAGACATACATGCAGACAAAATACCCATACACATAAAAAAAAAAAAATTAAGCCAGGCAGCGGTGGCACATGCCTTTAATCCCAGCATTCGGGAGGCAGAGGCAAGTGGATCTCTGTGAGTTCGAGGCCAGCCTGGTCTACACGATGAGTTCCAGGCCAGCCAGGGCTACACAGAGAATCACTGTCTCAAAAGAAAAATAGCAATTTTAAACCAGAGAAGGACCAAGATGGGTCTTAAACCCCTAACAGTGACAATGGTGGCGTCCCCCCAGGCAACTGAGGTTGGAAGGCCACAGAGAAGGACTAAGCCCTAGCCTACGAAGGTCGGGAAAGCAGAAGAACTGCTGAGTTGATTCTAGAGGCGTCCCTGTCTGACAGATCCTCAGGCTGGCTCACATGCTCACCTGAGACAAAGGAGCACCAGTCTACAGGGAGCAGGAGACTCATCATTAGTTTCCAGTCTGTGGTTCTGCAGGACTCCGAGTCTGTTCAGGTGACGCAGTGCATGGTGACTCTAACTCTCTTCAGCTGGTTCTCAATGTGGGTACCCAGGTCCCCTTCCGTCACTGACAAGCACAGACTGCCCGGCTGCTGGCTATCATGAAAGCACACAGGCCTGTCCCCCAGACAGCAGGCTCACTTACCTTGTCACCATCACCAGTGCCCAGAAAATCCTTCAGAGCTCAGGTGGGCAGCACAGGAATCTAACTTCAGACAGGGCAACATATTACAACATGTTGCCAAGAATTCGCCAGTAGGCAGTTATTTCTGCCCCTGCCCAGATAGGTGAGCCAGTCCACGTCAACCCTAGAAAAGCTCAGAGGGAATCCTTACTTCCTTACCTTTAATATCAGCAGGTGGATTTTCTTTTTTAAGTCAGGGTCACATGCAGCCCAGGCTAGCCTTGAACTCAGTATCAGCTGAGAATGGCCTGAACAGGAGTTAAGCTCACTAGTGCTGAGATTGCGGGGATGCACCACCATATCCGATTCATGTGGTGTAAGGGTTCAAACCCAGGGCTTCCACTACTGAGTTACATCCCTAGCCTATACTGCGCCATAGGCTTCTCAGGAATTTGGGAGAGAGCGATTTCCTGGGTATAGAACGACCAACCTGAGCACCTTGCATCTGTAGTCAGTGCTCATTTCTTCCAGCCGGATACAAGCTCACAGGAAAGTCCTCTCCCAGGAAGGCGCTGCACAATCTTACACATTCTCACTTCAAGGTTTTGGGAAGAAATACATAAAGAATAAAATACAGGTTAATTTTATAGGTGAGCCAGCCAACGGGTGGTAAAAAGATGAGAAGAAAGGCAGTCAGCTTAGCTGAGGAAAAGGAGAAAACTCATTCACTACAATCAGAACATTAACCTGGGGCCTGGGGACTTAGCTCAGTGTTGGAACCCTTGCCTAGCATATGAGGTTCTGGGTATGGTCATCAGCACCAAAAACAAAGAAAAGCAAAACAGAGAAGGTTGGAGGGAGGAACAGAAGGCAACAGAACTGAGCTATGCTGATCCCAAAACTTTATGCCTGCAACCAGCTCCACTTGCCAAGATTCTGGGTGTCCAGCTACCTCCGTGTAAGGAAGTATACTGAAGGGCATGGGAACAAACCATACAACTCGAACTTCATTCAGTGGAAAAGCTGTTGTATTGGGGATTGAATACAGAAAATAAAATCAACACTCTATAGAAAGTGCATTTTAAAGTGAATTATCACAATTTTTCATCTTGTTTTTAAGCCTCACAGATCTGACAAATGATTAGAATGGAAGGTGAGGCTGAGTTTGAGGTGAGACAAAGCTAAGTCAGTGAGCACACAGCTCAGCTCTGATAGTTACTACCTTGCCCCGGCCTCTGTGACTGGCACCCTGGTCTCCCGTGCCTGGAGTTTGTCCAAGGTTTCAGATCAATGATCTTGACTCCTGATCCATCCTGGTCACTTGGTCTGGAGCCAGGAACCACACAAAGATGTGGCCTTCATCTCAAGCCACCAACAAGAATGTTGTCCCACTGCTCTGGGACTGGACACCACTGGCCCCAGCGTCTGGGTGTCCAATTTCCTGTACTCGGTAGATAAGCCAAGGCAGACCCCATTGTCTTACTGACCATAATGGGTCTGCCATTGATGAGTCCTGCTTGGCACACTGTTCCACTGCTACCCACAGTTCAGGCATCTTTCATCTAATGGTGAGACTCAATAGAAGGATCTGGAAGAGGGTTTGGAATAGATATATCAGCTGTCAGGTAGAATATCAATACCATCATCTAAGCAAAGCGTGACTGTAGTACAATCCAGAGGTAATGTGCAAGGCAGTTCTTTAAGCCTGAAAGCCTTCCAGAAGCAGAGAAAATAAGCACACGAGCAGCCCGGGAGACCTAGAGAGTCTGGAAATCAGCTAGCTGGCGGGACAAAGCTGTATAAACTTCCAGGAATTTTTATCTAGCTATTTTTTTCTGTCTCTCTGTAATACTGGAGACCAAACCCAGGACCTCAAGCATGCTAAGCAAGCCCTTTCCCACTGAGCTACATCTTTGGCCCTCAGTGAATTCTAAGATGAGACCAGAAGCTTTTGTGTAAGTGTCCTCCTTCCTATGAGCTAGCTCGGCTACTTCAGGCCTGCCACACGATTTCCTTTTCTTACACACAGACCTGAGAGGCCAGCAGTGGGGCGCTCCGGTGACACAGGTGGTTAATGCACAGTCCTTTGGTGGCAACTGGCAGTGAGGAACACGTAGAGTGGGTTAGATAGAAATAAGGAGAATCTGGCTTGCCTCAGAAGGACAAAAGGGGGTGGGGGTGGGGCAAAACCCAGAATTACATTTAAAGGTACTCAGCTAAAAAAAAAAAAAATCACTGTTTTTTATTATTATACCAACATAAAAGGCATTTCAAATAAAGTTTGGCTTGGACAATGCCGACGAAATTTCGGAGAGTCCGCCATTTAATAAGCACACGAATATGCATATGTACTGCACTTCACAGCAACAGCTTCTAAAGAACAAGACTTCTTTGAAGCACTTGTAGACACAACCCTTTCCATTCCAGCTGCTTCTGTGCTGCAGACACCAGGAATCTCAAGAGCTGCCATGGTTCACCTCCACCCTGGTCTCCTCTCTAAGTCTGTCCCCAGGGGTGGAGACGCAGTAGATGTGCCTTAGCTTTGATGCTGGGGAAAAGAGAAGAGAAAGTTACACAGCCATCGAGTCCCATGAACCAAGTTTATTTTCACACATTCAAATAAAGCAGCGATGGAATATTTATGCTCGACCCAGATGGCAAGTGTACTCAGAAATTATTAATATTTTACTACCTAAGAAAATTCAGCTAAAAACTGACCACATGATCCACTTGGAAACCAGAACCTCACTTACCCGACTTGAGGCTTGCTGTTTCTAAGTGTTCACAATTTAAAGTGATTACGGAAATACTTAAAATGCCACTTCTGCCACCGGCCTCTGCTCTCACAGACACTCACTGTTCTAAATCCAAAACGGCCACATTCAGGTAGTAATTTGCAGCTCTCCACACTGAGTCAGGACACTTAGGAGATGTGAAGGTTACATATTTTTGGAGTTCACACGATTAGAAACTGTCAAAGCGAGTCTGCAAACAGTGGTGACCCGGAGCCCACAGATCCCTTCCAGGTGCTCGCTAGCACTTGTGGTAATTTAAACTTAGCTTTAGAAACCTTTCAAGGAGGGTGTGAAGAAAGCACTGACTGTCACCCCGGGTCTGAATGGGTTCCCTTGACACTGAGCGTGTGAGTGAATCAACAAAGTCTTTTTAGTAATCAGAGATTTCAAGGTATGACCTACTTTCTAGCTAAGCCAAAAATCCTCAGCAAAGATAAAATACCAGTCTTTCTCCTCTCAGGAGAATGCAGTATGACCAAGGAAATCCCTGCAGTCCAGGGGCAACATCCCGAGCCATCTCACTCAGGTTTTCTATCATGTATATAGATAGGTGTTGCATGTCTGTGCACCAGTGTATGCCTGGTGCCCGAGGAGGTGTCAGGAGAGGGAGTTAGAGCCTCCGGGATTAGGGGGTCCAGAAGATTATGAACCCACCATGCAGGTCCTGGGAATTGAACCAGGATCCTCTGGAGGAGTCACCAGGGCTCTTATCCACTGAGCCATCTCTCCAGCCCCTTGCTCAGATTTTCAACTGGATAGACCCAGACTACTGCCTTCTCCAGAGGGTGCTGTCAGGTGATCCAACTATCCTGGACTCAGGACTACAAGACTGGACCTCTGGAATCAGATCTAGTTTTTCTTCCTTCTCCCTCTCCCTGAACAGGATCTACGTAGCCCAGGCTTGTCTTCAACTGGCTCTGTAGCCAAGGATGACCCTGAGCCCCTGATCTCACACCTCTACCTCCTGAGTGCTAGGATTAAAGGTATGGACGTCCATGTCTGATTACAGCTTTCGTGAAAACATGGCCTCAGTACTGGCTGCGACTGTGCACAGAGCACAGAAGAACCTCGTGACATGTAGGCACACCTGTTTTTCCGATTTTCACATTGCTACCTGTGGTCACTTTCACACAATTGTCTTTCCTTGTGGGAGAATCAAATTACGACATTAACAATGTCTATGCGCCAACAATGACAGCATCTTTGTCAATCATTCTAGGTTTGTTTTGTTTAGTTCTTTTTGAGGCCGGGTCTCTCTATGTAGTCCTAGCTGACCTGGAACTAGATATGTAGACCAGTCTCACTTCAAACTCTGAGAAATCCGCCTGCCTCTGCCTCCAGAGTGCCGGAATTAAAGCCCTGATGATTCAGTGGCAGGGGTTGCTGGTGATTAGACAGCCAAGGCGTTTGCACAATATACTTATGCTGAATGCCCCTCTTCCAGGAAAGAGCACACATTCCAGCTGTTGAGCAAACCCCACCTATCATACTCCTCAAAATAAAAAAAGA
This sequence comes from Chionomys nivalis, assembly GCF_950005125.1. NCBI lineage: Eukaryota > Metazoa > Chordata > Mammalia > Rodentia > Cricetidae > Chionomys > Chionomys nivalis. The sequence continues at coordinate 33,989,585 of NC_080092.1, read as the reverse complement.
GTTGGACAGGCAAAGGTTCACCTGGCCAAAGGCTGCAGGAGGGTAAAATGTATTTTTAAAACTTTACTCCAGAGAGTCATCATCACTGTCTGGCCTCAAGGTGCCAACAATGCTGAGTGATTCATTTCCACATGCCAGCGAACTCTAAAACCCAACTAAACTCTAATTTTAGAGCTGAGGATCAATTCTGGCTGGCACAATGATAGGGCTTCTAGATGTCTGCCCTACTACTCTTCAGCTTTATCTGACATGAAAAGAAGGACACACTACTTGGAAGACCCCGGGGAGCTCTACAGAGGACTCAGAGATGGTTTTCAATGCATGCAAACCAGTCACAGCTGCTGGATGACTTATCTGCAGAAATTTTCATTTTGCTGGGGTTCCTAGAGAGTACCAAACCTAGGTAAGCACTCTGCCACTGAGCCACATCCCCAACCTCCAAGAAGAGTCTCTTGTTTAGTTTACGCGGCTATTATTTATTTCCATAAGAGTGTTCATGTATGTGTGCAGGCCACAGCACATGATTGGAGGTTAGCAGACAACTTTCAGGAGGTCCGGTCGTTCCTTCCACCATGTGGGTGCCAGGTACTGAACTTGGGTCATCAAGCTTGCTAGCAAACACCTTTTTCTGCTGAGTCACCTCACAGGCCCAAGACTGACATCTGTGACTTAGGGCAGAAGACAAAAGTGAAAGAATTCCCACTTTGTGTCCACACATTGTCTCCTTCAAAGCCCTGGAGCGTCAAGTATGTTTGAACAAACACGGCTTTCACGTGTGAACATGAATCCACCCTTTCCCCATTATTTGTATCAACAAGATGTTGACTTGTTCTGTAATGGGGCTCACAGGCTCCGGACAGATACTTGAGCCGCCTCTGGTAAACCCCGGAACACAGTGGCCTGGGTTCACACTGGCTAGGTCATCATATCCCTCTGCACTAAGCTAAGAATAAGGAGCATGTGATGGAAGCCCTGCATAAGATCAAGTTCAAGTTCACTGGCTGCCAAAAAACCCGTATTACTTCACAGAAGTGGGGCTTTACCAAGTTTAATGCAAGTAAATCTGAAGATCTGGAGGCTGAAAGGTAGGTTATCACCCAGTCTGTGATATCACAGCAGGCCCTGCATCTTGGCTCCTACATGGCTATACTACCTTCTGTATCATGCTTAGCAGTAAATCTTACACTCTACCCAAATAAATAATTTGAAATTGATATAAAAGACCTAGATAGATATCAAAGGGACTTTAGGATACAAGGGAGCAATTCTGCCTGAAGAGACCAGGACAGATGTGGGAAGAATGAATGTCCTGGGGCACTTAGCTGGGACAGACAGCCCCAATCTCCAAAGTTCCTTTTGCCTCTCCCTGGCCCCAGGGATCCAGGATCCAGACTTAAGACTCTAGGACAGGGGCTGGAGAGATGGCTCAGCGGTTAAGAGCACTGGCTGCTCTTCCAGAGGACCTGAGTTCAATTCCCAGCACCCACATGGCAGCTCACAACTGTCTGTAACTTCAGTTCCAGGGCATCTGACCCTCACACCAATGAACATAAAATAATAAAAATAAAATAAGTTAAAAAAAAAAAAGACTCTAGGACAAAGCTCACTGTGGACAAGGCTACAGCCCTAAGACTAGAGCACAGCTGTGCTGTCTGGACACTACCCTACCACATTCCTCATCAGCAAGTCAGACAGTCCCCACAAGCCTGGTCAGCCCTGACCTGCTGAAGCAGAGATCCTGGATGAATTAGTCTACAATGAAGTACTTCTTAATTTAGCACTCTAAGCAAGATATATATATATATCGCAAAACAGGCCAAATCTGGGGACTTAGTCCTATAATCCCAGAGCTAGGGAGGCAGAGGCAGGAGGATCGTATGAAGTTTGCCAACAGCCTGGTATGCACATCAAGTTCCAAGCCAGCCAGGGCTGTAGAGAAAGATCTATCACAAAAAAATATAAATAAATAGCAAGTAAAACATTTGTTCCTTGGGGCAGAGATCTGGCATCCAAGCCACCAGGGAGGCAGAGGCAAGAGGACTGAAAGCTCAAGCCTGCTTAGCTAAAGGGCAAGGTCAGCCTGGGCAGGAGCCTGTGTGGAAAGAGTCTGTACAGCTCGGGGTAAAGCACTTGCCTAGCACACACAAAGCTCTAGGTTCCATTCTCATCAACACAAAAACAATACATGCCCTTGAACCTACATTTTACCAATGAGAGAAAACATGTTTGTTTTTCTGAGTTTTAGCTTATTTTGTTCAACATAATGACCTCTATTTCTATCCATGAACATCCAATTTCATTTCCCGTTTCTTCACAGCTGACTAGGATTTCACTGTGTATGTGGACAGCATTTCCATATTCATTCGTCTAGTGATGGATACTTCGGCTGCTTACTGTGAACAGTGCAGCAACAAACACGGGTGTGTAAAATCTCTGTGCTATGTTCACTTGGTCCTTCAGGAGTGGGACAGCTGGAGGAATGAGGATCTTCCTTACTGATTCCCAGTTTATCTAGCATAAAGGACCTGGGTTCAATCCCTGGCACCAAGAGAAAAGTGTTCTAGATAAACAAAGAGATTGAGCCTGTGTGTTACTCCACCAACAATGCATAATCTATCACGCTGAGTTGCTGTCTAGTTTTGAAAAGGTTTAGACCAACTGTGAGGAAACGGGAAACAAGAGTGCACAAAACAACACAGCACAATGTCAAAGCTGGGACTGTCACCCCTACTCATTACCTTTTTCATTAATTCACTTCTGGTTATAAACTGTGGCAGGTCCTCCACTTCAATTCCATCAGCCATCTCCATCACCTTGTCCAGAAGGTCTTTACTGTAACTGCACAATAAAAAGCAGTAAGACCTGGGAAGACGCACTGTCATTAGGGGCTGCTAACAGAGTGTAGGTTCTTAGACGGTAGTAAACACAACTCCTAGACTACAGAACTGTCTGTACATTAGTTAGACCACACTAAAGCATCTGAGGTTTAAGCAATGCTCCTATTAGCTTTCTCAGTACCTGGGACTCCAGATACACCATGATCTGCAAGGTGCTGGTTTGATACTTCAGGGGAAACTACAGTGTTCAGCACATGGTCAACAAGTGGCTCTCCCAGCCTGTGGGTACAGAACGAGGCCCAAAGACTGCCAAGATGGTCGATGTTTGAAGAATTACAAACACAGGGACTGGAAGGATGGCTTAGCAGCTAGGAACACTTAAGTCTCTAGCAGAGGAGTTGGGTTCAATTCCTACATGGCTATAATTTCCGTTCCGTTCTCAGGGATCTGATGCCCTCTTCTGGCGTCTGAGGATACTCGGTACATATCTATACACATAAAATAAAAATTTTTTAAAAAATTTTTTAATTACAAAAACAGGAGCAGTTAAGAGCACTTGCTGCTCTTCCAGAGGATCCATCCATTTCGATTCCCAGCAACCACATGCTGGCTCACAACCATCTGCAACGCCAGTTCCACGGAACCCAGTGCTCTTCTGGTCTCCACTGTCATCAGGCTTCTCACATGGGGCAGACATATGTGTGGACAAAACACGCATCCATATAAAACTGAAAATAGCTGTAAATAAATAAAATTAGAAAAACAGAGCATCATACATCTGGTGGTAGTACATATTCATGGATGAGATTTGAGAGCCAAAAACTTTTTTTTTTCTTTTTTGAGACAGGGTTTCTCTGTAGCTTTAGAGCCTGTCCTGGAACTAGCTCTTGTAGACCAGGCTGGTCTCGAACTCACAGAGATCCGCCTGTCCCTGCCTCCCAAGTGCTGGGATTAAAGGCAAGCACCACCACTGCCCGCCAAAAACTTATTTTTAAAACACAGAGTATTGGTCTAGTGAAAATAACAGCATCCATTCCTTTGTTCAGCTCAGTTATCTGTCTGAACTTGGCTCCTGTAAACTACGATTTCAGAGGGCACCTTACAAGGCAAAGGGAGGGTGGGCATACTGGCTGGTGCATGTCGGGCACAGCTTCCCCGCATCTCATTCTAACAAACATCTGAAACCAAGTACCTTCAGGGCTGAAGGTACTCAGAGGTAGAGTACTTATTTGGTGCCAGGGCCTGGGCTTCATCCCTAGCACAAAACCCAAAAAGCAAACCAAGTGGTTTGTCCTGGAGGGGCCATGTGACCAGCTAGAGGATACAAAAATCAGATCTGAGTCAGGTGGTCCTATTTTAACACAACTAGAAACTCTAGAAGCCTTTATAAGAGCTTGGAGATGCACGCATAATTTCAGTATGTAGAATTCCAGGACTATCTGGGCTATATAATAAACTGAAGGGTCAGCCTCAGTTAAAAGGACGATTGCCTTAAAAAAAGTTTTTAAAAATGAAAATTAAATAAAAAACCATAAAGGAGTGCAAAAACCTAGTGCTTTTTTCCTCCGGTGGACTAAAGAGGATGCCTTGCCAGGAATCTCTGGCCCTCGCTCTTGGCCTCCTGGTGTGATCGCAAAGGTCCTGGTGGCTTTGGGAAAGCAATAAGAAAGTACCATTCCTTTCTTAAGAAGGAAAGCAAAGAGGAAAATGAAGAGGCAAAGATTACATCCTGTCTTAGCGGTGAAATCCACCAGCCAACGGTGCGATATATCACATCCTCTTGCTAGTGTCTTCATCTAGAGGGGGAAGAGGAAGTCTCAGCTTCGGTCTGCACTTTTGTCATGTGGGTGACAGGAACTAATGGACTTCAAACACACTCTGCAAAGGCAATCTTCCGGGATAATAAAAAGTAATAAAAAATGACCCCAGCAATCCAGCCGTCCTCGAGCCCACCTGCATAGCATTCTCCATCGTTTAACTGCTGCAGTCATCGCAACCACCCCGTCACCAGAAGAGAGCGAGGCTCAGAGAAGAGCTACGCCTTCCCCGAGGGGTTGCTAAGTGGGAAGCAGTCAAGGCCGTAGGAGGCTGGGCCGGGTTCGGCGTGGGGTGGGGTATGGCCAAACTGGGGTCGGTAGATGGGAACGGGGACAGCCGGCCAGCGGGGGTCCGCACCTGCAGCCCAGAAAGAGGTGGTTGGCCCAGACCATGGAGAGGGACAGCAGCTGGTCCAGACGGCCGCCGCCGTCGGGTGGGTCTCGGTAGTCAGGCAGGTGGCGCAGGATGAACTCCATGCGCGCTTTCCATTGCTTCTCACTCTCCGAGTAGGTTCGGAACTGCTCGGCGAAGTCGGCCGCCTGCCGCACCCCGGAAACTAGCTTCTCCACTGACGCGGCGGCCTCGCCACCCACCATGGCTCCCGCCGCCGCCACCACCGAAGATCGCACTAGCCCGCCGCCTTCCCGACACGCCCCGCGCCGGCCCTGCCGCTGCCGCGCGGCTAGAGCGGCCTCGACCGAGCGCGACTGCTCTGGAGGTCTGACTTGGAGCGCCCTCGAGGGGCACGGAGGCCTAGTGTGACCCAGGGCTGCTAGGGCCGCTGCAGACAACTGCTGGGGAAACTGAGGACTACAAGCACCGAGGCGGCAGCTGGGTGCCCCCTGGGGCTCTGCAGTGTTCCTTTTGCCCTGGAGTGTTCCCAAGGCAACTCTATCCTCAACCACAGCTGAGGCTTGCCCTTTATTCTACGGATCTCCCTGGGGAGTGATGGCCTCTCTTTTATGGATCCACTGTGGTCTCAGGCTGTGTCCTACCTTCCTGCAGAGCCATCCACCCAGTGAGTACCTGCCAGGCACTTCGGTGCCCAGGATGTCCCTCTGTAAAGGTCTATGTGAGGGAGATAGACGGTAGTGAAAGAATTGCCCAAGTAAATGGGACGTTGGCAAATCATAAAAGAAGTCAGATTGCCACAAACCTGAAGAAACAAGGGACTGCCCCAGTCTTGGAGGTATGGAAGTGGTGGTGAGCCCTGAAGAACACTGAGTTCAATCTCATGGGGAAGGAGAAAACCAACTCCTGAAAATTGCCCTTTGACCGCCACGTGAAAGCTGTGGTATGGGGGTATCTACACAACACACTCGTGCGCGCGCGTGTGCACACAAACACACGGGGGGGGGGGAGGCGGGGGGGGGAGAGACAGAGACAGAATAAAGAGAAGAGAAGAGAAGAGAGACAGAATAAACAAATAAATGTGAAAATATAAAATGTGCGGTTGGGTACAAAGGAAAGCCGAGAATCAAGGGTCTCAAGCTCTGGTGAAGGTCTTAATTGGTGAATGGGCCCCAGAGGAAGATCATTATATAGTATTTCTATTACAGATGCTTCCCCTCCACCAGGGGAACACTGCATAGTTCGGGCTGGGCTACAACTTTCCTCCCTTCTGCAGTTTCGGTTTCAGTTGTCAGGACCCTCGTACACAGTCCACGAATGCCAGGGCAGCGTAAGGACCAGTACCATGCTGGGCGACATCCCATTCATCTCAGGAAGGCATGCCGTTCACCCTCTGGCAGGGAGCACCTGAACCAAACATGAGAACCCAGAGACAGAAGCAGTTTCTCCCCAGCCATCAGGGATCCAATGATACCTGCAACCAAAGCCGACTTCCCACGGAGCAGGTGACATGCCTGGCAAGCCTGTTGCAGTGGCGATCCCCAGGTCAACCCTGGATACTCAGAGTCAAGCTTCTAGGAAATTTTTATAACTTCAGCAAACCAGACTTTGAAAACATTCAGTGAGCCAGTCATAATGGCAGCCACCTTTTGTCCCAGCTTCTCCATGGGTCGAGGCAGGAGAATTACCTGAGCCTGGAAGTTTGCAATCATTCTTAGCATAGAGAGAGAGACCCTCATTTCTTAAAAACATTGTTTAGGGGTCGCTGAGCTAAATTCTTGGCCCCTTAATTGTATACTGCGGTGGTTGATGCAGAAATTAGGACAGAGCCTGGAGAGATGACTCGGCAGTTGAGAGCACTGGCTGTTCTCTAGAAGACTGGGCTTGGTTCCCAGCACCCAATGGTGGCTCACGACCATCCACAACTGCTTTGATGTTTCATTTTTAGCAACACAGGCCACAGACTTAAGATTCTTCTAACTCGGTGTTGGAGATACGACTCAGCAGTTAAGAGCACTGACTGCTCTACCAGAGGACCTGGGTTCAATTCCCTGCACCCACATGGCAGCTCACAGCTGTCTGTAACTCCAGTTCCAGGGGACTCAGCACCCTCACCCAGACATATGTGCGGGACAAAACATCAAAGTCTATAAAAAAAAATCCTTATGCCTCAGCCTCCCCAGTGCTAATATTTAAGTGTGCTCCTCAATGCTATTGGGTTTTGATATAAATTTTAGCATCTATTTGTTGACTTCTAGAAAAACAGTCTATTAGTATTTCATGTGGGATTGTGTTAAATATACAGATCAATTTGAGGAAAATTAACATTTTTATCAATATTAAATCTTCTAATTTTCAAACATGATAATAATGTATCTCTCCATTTATTTCGGCTTTGTATGTGTGTGGTTTGTTTTGCTGTTATTTTATTTAGTGAGTTTTTGAGATGAGGCTCTCTTTCTGTAGCTCAGGGTGTCCTAGAAATCTCAGCCTTCTTGCCTTAGCTTCCTAAATGTTGTGTGACTGTTGTGGTGTGTGTGTGTGTGTGTGCTCTTGAGCACTTTTAAAGACAGCGTCTTATGTAGTCTAGGATGGCCTTGAACTCCCTTTGTAGCCGAGGCTAGTTTTGAAATACTGATCCTTCTGCCTCCACTCACCAAGTACTAGGATTGCAGGCATGAGCCACTACATCTGGCTTTATGGTTGGTTGGTCTGTTTTGGATGTGAGACCTATTAGCAAACATGATTGGCAGAATATGGAACTCAGCACAGTGGTAGCCCTCAGGAGTTCAGGGCCACCACTAGTCCAGGGGATCACATATAGGCATGTATTTAGCCCCACAGACATCAGGGATGTGCTGCTTCTCAGCTACGATGTCTTCAAATTTGTCTGTATTAAACTGGGTGAAGCCCTACTTCTGGTGGCCAGGGAACTTGAACCTGGTCTTTCCCAGAGCCTCAAACACATGTTCCTTATTCTGAAGCTTAAGCAGATGGACCTGATGGCCTGGCTTGTGTGAAACTGACCCCTGTATCAGGTCTGGAGCGTGGAGTAGGAACAACATGAGCTCAGAGACGTGCGTATCCACCAGAAAACTCTATCTCAAAGGCCCCTCAGGGCAACCCAAACAAGGTCCAGGCTGCACACTCCCAAGCAGGCTGCTGCTTGCAACCGTTGCACACAGGGCTCCATGAGAAGAACCTAGTCGGCTAAGTGGGCTGCAGAGGGAGTGTATTTTTATGTCCCATGAGCCATTAGACGTACACACCCGTTCCCATTTTGTTTGTTATTCCATATATGTCTTTTACACCATCTGGTTCATTGTCTTTTTTATTATTCAAAACATCTGTTTACTCACTGGAAATGATCAAAGTAGGAAAAGCAGCAATGCGTCTTTTTCTTACAGGATCTTCTTAAGTTCCAGTACATCAACGAACAAAGTAGGCTTAACATGCCACTTCATATAGTTCAGCATTATCAGCTTTGAAAGAAGCGTCCTTAGTAACAAGTCAAAAATGTGGAACACTTCACAAATTCGCATGCCACCCTTGCACAGGGGCCATGCTAATCATCTTGTAATTGTTCCAATTTTAGCAAGTGTGCTGCCCAAGCCAACACACCAACACATGGTTTTCTCTTCTTCTTCTTCTTCTTCTTCTTCTTCTTCTTCTTCTTCTTCTTCTTCTTCTTCTTCTTCTTCTTCTTCTTCTTCTTCTTCTTCTTCTCCTCCTCCTCCTCCTCCTCCTCCTCCTCCCCCTCCCCCTCCCCCTCCTTCTCCTTCTCCTTCTCCTTCTTCTTCTCCTTCTTCTTCTTCGAGGGTTTCTTTGTGTAGCCTTGACTGTCCTAGAACTTGCTCTGTAGATCAGACTGGCCTCAAATTCACAGAGATCCACCTGCCTCTCAAGCCCTGGAATTAAAGGCGTATACCAACACCACCAGCTGGTTTTGTCTTATTTATACTTGAAAATGTAATGTGCAAGCATCCTTTTAATCACAACACTCACGAGGCGGAGGCAGATGGATCTTTGTGAGTTCAAGGCCAGCCTGATCTACACATGAAGTTCTAAGCCAGAAAGGGGTTTCTCGTAAGATCCTGTCTCAAAAACAAAATATAATAACTCCTACTTCCTTTATTTACTTAAGTTTAATTTTTATTTTAAGACAGGGTCTTATGTAGCTCAAGTTATCCCTAACACACTGTATAGTCAAGGATGACCTTGAACTTTTGATCCTGGTACCTCTACCTCCCAAGAGCTGGGGGTTCAGACAAGTACCACCACATTTGATTATGTAGTCTTCCACTGAATTTTAGGCTTCACCAGACTTGTGTTTTGTGTTTTTGCTTTTTGTGTTTCTTTTTTCCTTTTCCTACTCCTTCTCTTTTTCATCTTCCTCTTTTTCCCAAGATTATCTCCTGAAATAGTCTCACCAACTCTTTGGGTTGCAAGTATGAAAATCCTGAATTGATTCTAGGAGACACATTAGAAATTCATCTTGCTCTCTCAGTCAAACTGTTTATTGTTGGTTTTGCCATTTGGTGGCATTTTGCACACAGGCTTCTTCAGAATACAAAGTTTTGAACTTCAATTTTTTTTAATTTTTAAAATTTTGTAGCTGGGCCGGGCAGTGGTGGCGCACGCCTTTAATCCCAGCACTCAGGAGGCAGAGGCAGGCGGATCTCTGTGAGTTCGAGGCCAGCCTGGTCTACAAGAGCTAGTTCCAGGACAGGAACCAAAAAGCTACGGAGAAACCCTTTCTCGAAAATACAAAAAAAAAAAAATTGTAGCTGGGCGGTGGTGGCACACACCTATAATCCCAGGACTAGGGGGGCAGAGGCAGGCAGATCTCTGTGAGTTCAAGGCCAGCCTGGGCTACAAGAGCTATTTCCAGGACAGCTAGGGCTGTAACACAGAGAAACCCTGTCTTAAAAAAAACCAAAATAAAATTTTATTGTGTTTGGGTGTTTGCCTGCATGCATGTCTGTGTAGCAGGTGCATACCTCAGGCAAAAGAGGGTGTCAGATCCCCTGAAACTGGAGTGAGAGAAAGTTTTGAGCTGTTATGTGGGTACTGGGAATTGAACCTGGGTTCTCTGTAGAAACAACAAGTGCTCTTAATTGCTGAGCCACCTTTTCAGACCAAACTTCAATTTTTTTTTTTTAAAGATTCATTGCTGAATGTGGTCGTAGTGCACACCTTTAATTCCAGAACTCGGGAGACAGAAGTAGGCAGATCTCTGTGAGTTCGAGGCTAGCCCAGTCTACAGAGTGAGTTACATGACAGCCAGAGCTACACAGAGAAACCCTGTCTCAAAATAAAATAAAGTAAAAATAAACCAAAAAATAATTGTTCTAAGCCGGGCGGTGGTGGCGCACGCCTTTAATCCCAGCACTCGGGAGGCAGAGGCAGGCGGATCTCTGTGAGTTCGAGACCAGCCTGGTCTACAAGAGCTAGTTCCAGGATAGGCTCCAAAACCACAGAGAAACCCTGTCTCGAAAAACCAAAAAAAAAAAAAAAAAAAAAAAAAAAAAAAAAAAATTGTTCTATCCTAAGCTTCTGGGTCCTGGTGCCCCAGGCAGTGTCAGGGGTGGCCTCACTCTTGTGGCCTGGGTCTCACGCTGGACCAGTCATTGGTTGGCCACTCTCACAATCTCTGGGCCGCCTTTACCACAGCATATCGCATAGGCAGAACAGACGGGTCTAAGGTTACGTGGCTAGGTTGGTGTCCCAATCCCTTCACTGAAAGTTTTGCCTGGTCACAAAAGACCAGGCGATGGACAGTTCAACCTACATATCCCCTTTATTCAGGTTATGTATCCCCAATTCTAGGCGTCTTAGCAGGGGTCATCCTTGCAGATTGCTGGGAATTTCCCGTGTACCAGGTTTCAATCCTGACCCTGAAATGCACCCCTCCTTTCCCTTTGTCTCTTTCACTATTCTCCCCCAACCCCTGACCCGATCCCTCATGTTCCCATTCCCACCTGCCCCCAGTCCACCCACAAAATCTCTTCTATTTCCCATTCCAGGGAGATCCACGATTCCCCTCTTGGGCCCTCCTTCTTCCCTAGCCTCCCTGGCGCTGTGGATTGGAGAATGGGTCTCGGTTACTTCACTCCTAATGTCCACTTATACGCGAGTACATGCCGTGCTTGTCTTTCTGGGTCGGGTTACCTTACTAAGGATGTTTTTTTCTAGTTTTATTCATTTGCCTACGAATTTCATGACACCATTGTTTTTAACAGCTGAGTACTACTCCGTTGTGTAAAGTACCACGTTTTCTTTATCCATTCTTCAGTTGAGGGGCATCTAGGTTGTTTCCCAGGTTCTGGATATTATGAATAAAGTTGCTATGAACAGTTTAGCAAATGTCCCTGTGATATGATTGAGCATCCTTTGGCTATATGCCCAAGAGTGGTATAGCTGGGTCTTGAGGTAGATCAGTTCCCAAATTTTTTGAGAAACCACCATATTGATTTCCAAAGTGGTTGTACAAGTTTGCACTCCCTCCAGCAGTGGAGAGGTGTTCCCTTGCTCCACGTCTTTCCGGCATGAGCTGTCACTTGTATTTTGAACTAAATATGAGTAGAGAAAAAAAGTCAATGTAATGATGCTTAATGATATTCTGCTATTATTATTATTATAAATCCTCCTGCCTCAGCTTCTCAAGTGTTAACATTACAGAAAAGTTTTTTTTTTAAGTTTTGTTTAAGACAAGGTCTCATTATGTAGCCCTGGATGACCTGGAACTCACTATGTAGATCAGGCTGAGCCTAAACTCATAAAGACCCCCCTACTGCTGCCTCCTGAGTGCAGGGAATTAAACACTTGCCTTTGTATATAGCTGTTGCACTTGATGGTACACTGGCCCTGTGGAACCCTTGACCCACACTTTCCTTTGAGTGTCTTGTGGGTGTTGGCCCGCTGTTCCGGGCAGAGATAGATAGGTGCTGACTGATGAGTCCCTTTTTCTTTACCTGGATGAAAATTTTTATTGAAGAGGTTATGTAAAGCTCTCCTAATGTTTAAACTCCCAGGCCCTTGAATAACCAAAGCCAGGGAACTGAAATGGCAAGCCCAGAGGGTTGCAACCCCAAACCATAAGACTCGGGGGGCTTATTGCTGCTCCAGGTTTCAGCAGCTAGAAACTGTTCAGGTTGGGGGCTTACTTCTTACACCCATATGCACATAAATAAAATAGTTTAAAGGTGGAAGACATGGAGATGGCTCAGTGGTTAAGCACTTGATGTTTTTTCAGAAGACCTAAGTTCAGTTCCAGCACCCAAACTGGTGCACTTGCAACCACCTTTAACTTTAGCTCCGCAATATCTGATGCGCTCTTATGTCCTCTAAGGACATCTGAACATACATGGCATAAACACACATGCATATATACACACATACATGTAAATATGTATTAAATTTGTTTAAAGTTAAAAAATAATAAGCAGGGTGTGGTGACACATGCCTTTAATCCCAGCATTCATGAGGAATAGGCACATGGATGTCTATGAGTTCAAGGGCAGCGTGGTCTACATAGTAAATTCCAGGTCAGTCAGCTACATAGTGAGACCCTGGAGAGATGGCTCCATGGCTAATAGGACCCAGACTCAATTCCCAGCACCCACACACATCTAACAACTGTCTATAACTCCAAGATCCAACACCCTCACACAGAAATACAGACATGCAAAATACCAGCATACATAAAATAATAATAAATAATTTTAAAAAGAGAGAGAGAGAAAAGCCTTTTAATGGGCCTAATGTCACAACACCAGGGGGCAGCACAGAAGGGGATCTCTTGGCTAACTCAAAAGTATACTGAACAGCTTACTTACACTGCCAGAGAGGGGGTAGGTAAGTGTTTACAGTGTGGCATAATCCTTCATGCAAATGAAAGACTGTATTTGCACCAATCACACTACAGTCCACTCAGATGAAAAGACCATGTCTGTACCAATCACAAGCCTTCTTCTAGGCCTACAGGAAACATTGACCCTCTAGCCTGGGTAAAAACAACTGAGAGAGAATTCACCAAGGCTTGCTGTGGCACAGAATCTGGCGCAAGCTCTCTGAAACAGAAGTAACTGGAGCGGTGCCTTTTGGAGCTGGAGTAGTACTTTGGCAGCAAGCAGCTGTGGTCGCAGTGTAGCTTTCTCAAGACATCCGTGAAGTGTTCAAAGCAGCCTGCTGGCATGAAGCTGTCCAGCTGGCTGCCAAATAGGGGCTGCTTGGCTAGTGAGCCTGTGCTCAAGGGCAGAAGGGAAGCTTCTTACAACTGTCAATTAGAGAGCCAAATTGCCCTAGCCACAAGCTAACAATGAAGGTCTATCATTACCATTAACCGTGCCTTATTTAACTGTGTGCAACAGTCCTACTAAGGCCCAGCTCCTGCCTTGTTGTGGTGCCCCAGGGAGAGATGGGCCCCTCTGATCTGCCAGAGTCAGGGAAGACCACCCTCTTTTGTCTGTAAAGAACTTTTTATAGGTTTATTTTCTTGTCCTTATGGTCAAAATACTCATCAGAACCAACTTGGGAAGAATGGTTTATTTTGGCCCTTGGTTGCATGAGCCATGGATTGTCCATTATGGCAGGGATAGCCAAGCATAACACATGGGTTCTTGATGTGGTAGCTTGTGGTAGCAACAACTTTTCACATCTTGACTAAACCAGAAGCCAAAAAACAAAACAAAGCAAAAAAACCTTCAAAAGTGTATCTCTAGTGATCCGCTTCCTTCAGCTACATTCCATTTCTTTTTTTTTTTTAAAGAGTACTTTTTAAAATTTATTTATTTATTATGTATACAATATTCTGTCTGTGTGTATGCCTGAAGGCCAGAAGAGGGCACCAGACCCCATCACAGATGGTTGTGAGCCACCATGTGGTTGCTGGGAATTGAACTCAGGACCTTTGGAAGAGCAGGCAATGCTCTTAACCTCTGAGCCATCTCTCCAGCCCCTACATTCCATTTCTTAAAGTTTCCACAGCTTTCAACATTGCACCAGCAACTGGGAACAGAGATGCATAGACTAGGCCTTATGCCCAATCCCAGTACTGCAGAAAATAGTGACAATAATGGTGATAACAGTAATAATTGGAATTACTACCACCATCATCATCATGACCATGACCATAACCATCCCATCACCATCACCATGAGCATCGCCATCATCATCGTCACCATCACCATGACCGTCATCATCAACATGACCATCATCATAGCCATCATCATCATCATCACCATGAACATGACCATCATCACCATAACCACCATCATCACCATCACTAATGACCATCATCATCACCATCATCATGACCATCATCACCATAACCATCATCATCACCATGACCATCATCATCACCATCACTAATGACCGTCATCATCACCATGAACATGACCATCATCACCATAACCATCATCATCACCATCACTAATGACCATCATTATCATTATCACCATCATCATGACCATCACCATGAACATGACCATCATCATCACCATGACCATCATCACCATGACCATTATCATCATCACCATTATCATTGCCGTCACCATGACCATCACCATTATCATTATCAAGACCTCTGTGCTTCATAGTTTCAACTACATTTCTATGGTTACCTAGTGAGTGTTTTCCTCCTGCCAAATTTGGTTTGTCTCCATTTAAGAGCAGGTGTACACTTTCAAAGCCTTTACTATGTTTTGACAAATCCCGCTTTTAAAAAGGCTGATGCCAGGGCTGGAGAGATGACTCAGCAATTAAGAGCACTGGCTACTCTTCCAGAGGTTCTGAGTTCAGTTCCCAGCAAGCACATGATGGCTCACAACCATCTATAATGGGATCTGATACCCTCTTCTAGCCCATGCTGTTGGGGCCATTGGGGCCAAATCTCCAATGCCTGTGGTGAGAGGTGAGAGCGAAGTTGATGGTCATGTTGATGATGATGGTCATGGTGATAATGATAGTGATGGTGATGATGATGATCATGGTGATGGTAATGATGATGGTCAAGGTGATAATGATGGTGATGGTGATGATGATAATATGGTGATGGTAATGATGATGGTCAAGATGATAATGATGGTGATGATAATGGTCATGGTGATGGTCCTGATGATGGTGATGATGATGGTCATGGTAATGGTGGTGATGATGGTCATGGTGATGGTGGTGATGGTCATGGTGATGATGATCATCATCATAGTCATGGTGATGGTGATGATGGTCATGGAATGGGCAGCTTTCCTGTGTGGGTGATTGACAGACCCATTTAAATGAGCTTTAAAAATACACATATTTTTATAAATTCATTTTATTTTATGTATCTGAGAGTTTTACCTGTGTGTATATGTGCACTATGTCTGTTGCCCACAAAGACAATGAGAGAGGATCAGATCCTCTGGACCTAGAGACAGCTGTGAGCCATCATGTAGGTCCTGGGAATTGAATCCAAGTCCTCTGGAAGAGCAGAGAGACTCCAGCTTGGACTCCAGTCATGAATTGTAGTTACACTGGTGCACAGAAATGGAGGGCCACCACCTTCTGTCCTCTACTCCAGCAGCCAAATCCACAGGACTTTACCAAGGACAAATAACATGTAAAGGTGTTTTTTAGTTCACCAATAACTGCCTCGAATTAATATCACAAGACAATGGAAATGACACTCCCCAAAGGTCTCTTTCTGCATATGGGAGTGGGAGAGTAGAGAACAAGTCTGAGGTTTAAAGTCGGGGACCCTCTGCCAGCAGCATCCTGTAAAACATTGTTTTCTTTCTTATAAATTGCCATTTTGGGGGGCTGGAGAGATAGCTCAGAGAGAGGACGGGGTTCAATTTCCAGCACCTGCATGGCAGCTCACAACTACCTGTCTGTAATTCCAGTTCAGACATACATGCAGACAAAACACTAAGACACATAAAATAAATTCATTAATGAATTAAAAAGAAAAGATGCCATTTTCATTATCAAATTGGCTGAACATTTGGTTCAGCCTTTACAAATGCAAGCTTAACTGTCTTCCTGTTTCCTTAGACAAGTCTCTCTCCACCAGAACCCCGGAAAGGTGTTCTCAGAAGATCGGTCTGGTGGCTGCTGCTTGCCCTGTTCACCCTGGAGATCACAGGGAGCAAAGCTGCCTTACTGTTTTGCTTGCCTCGGGTCATATGTGGGGAACTTCAAACTGAGTGCCTTATTTTAAGCACAGCATTAATGAACTGAAGTACTCAGACCGAGGAGGGAAAGTGGAGCTGGCTTACAAGGGGACAGAGGACCCAATGAGACTGTTCCTTCTTTTCAAGGCAAGCCTAGGGCCAGCGCATGCTCTGTGAAGTCAGATCTTGTCTCCTTTTCCCTTCCTCCAGAAGCCATGGAGGAGTACTGCTTACTGGTTTCTTTGCTCCGTCCCTCCACCTTCTTTCCTCCCTCCTCTCCTCCTTCTCTCCCTCCCTTCCTCCCTCCTTCCTCCAGAAGCCATGGAGGAGTGCTGCTTACTGTCCTTCCCTCTCTCCCTCCCTCTTTCTCTCCCTCCCTCCTTCCCTCCCTCCCTCCCTCCCTTTCCTTTCTGCTTATGGTGTGGAAATCAAAGTCAATGAATTCTGCATGTTCCGCCACCTCCACCATCCCCTCTTCCTGAGTAGCCTTTATCTTTATCATTTCTTTATGTTATGGTGGCTTTTTTTTTTTTTTAATTTGTTTCTTTGTTTGTTTGGTTTGGTTTTTAGAGACACGACTTCCTCTGTAGACCAGTCTGGCTCAAACTCACAGCCTGCCTCTGCTTCCTGAATACTGGTGTATGCCACCTTGTCTGGCTTTTGATCTATTTTGTGGCAAAGTCTCCTCGTGTAGCCCTGGCTGGCCTTGAACTCACTGTTAATTGGAAATGGGTCTGGATCTAGAGAAAAAAAACTATATTACTCAAAGTATTTCAGCAAGGCAAAAAGTGTTCCTTTGGCAGGAGCCTGCAGGGCTGTCTACACTGCAGCAAGCAAGCAGGCCCAGAGAAGGCAAGCACACCAGGGGAGGGACCTGCTGGGTTTTAATCCTAAAACAAAGAGCTCCCGAGCCTCATTGAGTGGCCATTGCTCCACCTCACCCTCTTCATGGTTGGCCAAGAATAGTACATTCCATTTTACATTGCCCATGCTTTGTAGCCCAGGCTGGCCTTGAGCTAGAGGGTATCCCCCTGCTTCAGCCTCTAAGCAGTAGCATCACAGGTGAGCACCCACCCACATGCCCACTGTTATCTCTTTAAATAGAACTCTAAACAATTAGAGCTACCCAAAAATACAAGCTAACACCTACATTGAATTAACCCCCCACCACTACACCTATCTCTCACCCTCAGCCCCTCTTCCCCCTTTCCCTACTGCCCCATCACTGGGAAGATTCAGATAAAGTGTTAACCTGCAGGTCTGAAATAAATTCATACTAGAAGTAGATATAGGGGCCCCGGAGAGAGGCAACTGTTCTGCCAGAGGACCTGGGTTTAGTTCCCAGCACCCACATGGCAGCTCACAACGGTTTTGTAACTCCACTTCCAGGAGATTTCTGGCTGGGTTGTTTTGACCTTCAAGGTCACTACACACATGTGGTGAACATTCTTACATGTAGGAAATAAATATTTAATTTAAATATTTATTTTTATTTAAATATTTTATTTAAAATAAAAAATTTAATTTAACAACCAGTAGAGATGCTTTACAGTTGTGCTCTTTTGTTTGCTTTTGTTGCTTTGTGTGTTTTGAGACCAGGTCTCACTGGCTGTGTATGCATGTGTGCATGTGTGTGATGTGTGGGGAGGCATGCATGCCAAGGAATGCAGTAGATGTCAGAGGACAGCTGTGTGGGGTCAGTTCTCACTGCTTCTCTGACTGCATCCAAGTTTGCATCTATGTATTTCCAAGTCACATTTTTACATATTTTAGAGAGGTTTTTTTACCCAGATCTCGCTCTGGTTTGCCCTCAGCAGCATTCTAGTCCAGATTCCCATCAAAATAATTCAGACAACTAGGCATGGTGATATATTTTTTTAATCCCCAAACTCTTCAGACAAAGGCAGATGGATCTTTTGCATTCACGGCTAGCCTGGTCTACATAGTAAATTCCAGGCCAGTCAAGGCTACATAGTGAGACCCTGTCTTAAAAAAAGGAAAAAAAGCCGGGCAGTGGTGGAGCACGCCTGTAATCCCAGCACTCGGGAGGCAGAGGCAGGCGGATCTCTATGAGTTCGAGACCAGCCTGGTCTAGAAGAGCTAGTTCCAGGACAGGAACCAAAAGCTACGGAGAAACCTTGTCTCGAAAAATCCAAAAAGAATAAAAAAATAAAATAAAAAAATAAAAAAAGGAAAAAAGACTCAGGAGGTAGAGACAGGCAGATCTCTGTGTGTTCGAGGCCAGCCTGATTGATATACAGAGCGAGTTCCAGGACAGGCTCCAAAGCAACAGAGAAACCCTATCTCAAAATACAGGAAAAGAGAGGGCTGGAGAGATGACTCAGAGGTTGAGAGCACTGACTGCTCTTCCAGGGTTCAATTCCCAGCACCCACATGGCACCTCACAACTGTATGTAACTGCAAAATCTGACAGACACGCTCATAATACAGACATGCATGCAGGCAAAACTCCAATGTACATAAAACAAAAGTAAATGCATTATTATTATTATTATTATTATTATTATTATTATTATTATTATTTTGGTTTTTCGAGGCAGGGTTTCTCTGTAGCTTTGGTGCCTGTCCCGGAACTAGCTCTTGTAGACCAGGCTGGCCTCGAACTCCCAGAGATCTGCCTGCCTCTGCCTCCCGAGTGCTGGGATGTAAATGCATTATTTAAAAGAAAAAAAAATCCCGGTGAGATACATTGTGTAGAAGACAGATTCTCAGGGTGGGGGTGGGAAATGGCGAAGTCATTGTGTCAGCCTTATTTAGGTAGGATTACAGTTTTGTTAAAGTCTCTAGAATTGACAGCTTTCCTGGGGAACATTTTCTGCTCCAAGAGATTGACACACCCATTTGTCTTAGCTCTCCTTAAGTGTGTGTGTGTGTGTGTGTGTGTGTGTGTGTGTGCAGGGTGCAAACACCACAGTGCACACATTTACCTTAATTCTTAAGGAAGGAGACAAGTCATGACTCCTGCTAGCTATGAATCTCCAATCTTTTGGGCTGTTCAGAATATCACGTCTCCACCCAGAACCAGAGATACCATTCACAAGTCCCTGTTTTGGCCACAATCAAGTGCTGCTGTTTTAGGCCTCCAGATTTGTTAGCAACTGATTGCAAGGAAGGGGCCCATCCAAAGAACCTTCGAGTTGCTGACATCTGACCAGTTATCTGGCCTCGCATATTCAGAGGCATCATCTCTCTCCCCCAGGGTGCTGGAGATTGGATCCAGACCCTTACACAATGTTAGGCAAGTGCTCCAGCACCAACCCCACATGCCCAGCTCCCATCTTTTGTGGATGGAAAGTCAGCGGTGGCTCTTGTGGTAGGAGCTCACATTCGAGCCACAATCATCATCAACCCGTGACCAGTAAGTGTGGTCAGTTTCGGGACACATCTTTCACATCATGAATATTTACGATGGTGGAACGTTGTAGATTGTCGTTGTCTCTTTGGTCACAGCCCTAACCTGTGGGGCGAGTGAAGGCAAACCCTGCATTTACAGCCCCTGGTGTGTCCAGTGCGAATCCAACAGGACAGGCATTCGGGATGTCACTCAGGACTGGATTGTACTCTTAGTGTCTCTTTCCATCCCTAGCACCACCCCTTGCCCCTCCCCAAAGGAATCCACTTTATTTTCCTCTTTTTTTTTTCTTTTTAGGGATAGGATTCCTGTCGCTAACTGTGTTGGATCTCATTCCATAAATAAGGCTGGCGTCAAACTCATAGAAATCTACCTGCCTCTGCCTCCTTAGTGCTGGGATTAAAAACCCGTGCCACTATGCTTGGCTCAGTTCATTTTAATCTAATTTAATTTTATTCTTTTTAAAAACAGGGTCTCACTGTGTAGACCCGGCTGTCCTGGAACTCACTATGTAGACCAGGCTGGTTTCAAACTCACAGAGATCCTCCTACCTCTGCCTCCCAAGTGCTGGGATTGAAAGCATGTATCATCCTGCTTGACTCAGCTAATTTAAAATATGAAACACTTCACAAATTTCTCTGTATCGTTTCAACTTAAGCCTGCATGCTGCTGAGGCACAGTTAAACTTGAATTTTAGATAAGCAGTGATAATTTTTTTTAGTGTAAGTAATATCCCAAGTGTATTTTATCTGGCAACGTTACCTCATTTTCCAGTCAAGATTTAGTCTTTGAAAGAAAGTAAATAAACAGAGACAGAGATGTTGACGTAAAACAGTTCTCACCCCCAAAGGGAATACGAGAGATATTTTACTCTGGGCCAAAATTGAGTGACTGTGGCCCTGAATGAGGACCCAGGTTTCTCTAAATGGCAGAGGCCAACACAGAAGCAGTCACAAAAACGTGTATGTCACAAAACAAAAGAAAGTCAAATATGGAGGCATTTATCAAATACCTTAGTGGGGATCTGGTACGGATCACAGCAGAGCAGGGAAGTCTCCACCACAGCCTACAGATGCTACATTGTTGTTGTTGTTTTGTCTTTTTGAGGCAGGGTCTCACTCTGTAGTCTGGACTGGCCTCCAACTGACAACCCTGACTCAATCTCTCACGGGCTAGGGTTGCAGGCAGGAGACGTCACGACCGGTTACAGATACTATCTTGAAGCCTGGTCTGCAAGAAGGCATTCCAAGCGTTGTCACTTGGTAATCTAAGGGATGCTAGGTTAGATACAGATGCACCAGCTCTCCTCAGTCACACAAACCCCAACCCATCAACCCGCCTGGAAGAACCCTAAAGTAGGTGTAGCCTCTTTAGAAAACGGATAGACAAGGCCAGCAGCAGAAGAAAACCAAAACAGAGATAATTAACTCATAACAATCTCTTTTGGCTTTTTTTTTTCTCAGAAAATTAATTAGAGTAAGGGGGGAGATGAGGACTAACCCAGGACTTTGTGTACCTTAGTCAAGAATCCAACCCCTGAGCTACATCCATCCCCAGGCCACATTTTATATTAATTTCTATTTTAAAACTGACATTTTGGGCTACCTGTGTTTGCTTAGTGTGCACAAGACTGGGCTTAATCTTTATCACTGGGTGGCAGGGGGAGAAAAAAATGAAAGTAAAAAAAAATTCATTTTTATGAAAACATTGTACCAAAAAAAAAAAAAAAAAGAAGAAAGAAAGAAAAAGAAAAGAAAGCTAAACATCACTAAAAAGCATACAGAGGACAGCAGTTCCCTGTCCTGTCAACTCTGCCCTACCTCTGGTCCCCAGAGATGTCCGAGTCAGAACTCAACCATCTCATCTATTTCCCTCAGCTTTAACCTCCCGCTTTTTCTAAATACGGTGCTTTTGTTTTGTTTGGATTTGGTTTTGGTTTATCTAGTCAGGGTTTCTCTGTGTAGGCCTGGCTGTCTTGGAACTTGCTATGCAAATCAGCTTTTTCTTTTTCTAAATCCCTGCTGTTTTTGATAGTGAACCTTGAGATGTCCGATTGTCTCTCTGACTTTTCTTCCAGAAGTTATGAGTTCTTCTGGTGCCTCCACTGTTCACCCACAGGCACATCCCTGGCTCTCATGGCTGAGGCATTCCCCAGATGTCTGGCGATTCGGCACTGGCCACCCTCAGTACAGGACTGTGTGTTGGAGTGGATGGATGGATAGTAGGCCTGGGTGGAGCTTGTCTGATGGTGACTTCCAGTCAAGGGCAGTGGTCCTCAGTCAGCTTTTCCATTGGGGATGTCAAGTGACAGTCCCCATAGGTCTTTCCTGGAGTCTACTTGGTTTTACAGAAAAGGGCTCTTTGGTCTGCAGCCTGGATGAGGCATGACCTTGAAAGGAAGGAGTCATGGGTGTGGCTGTGGGCTGTCTAGGAGCAGGGTAAGGAAGAGGGCTGGAGGTGAGCTTTCTGTGTCGTCAGTGCTATCTACCACCCCTCCCCCACACACTCACCCTTGCTGCACAGCCCCGATGTACAGATCCAAGTTCCACAGGGAGTAGCCAGGCCCCTGTTGTTCTCACTTGGCCTTCCCAGCCTCCACCGGTCCTCTTCCTTTCCCCAGTCCCCTACACCCCACCCCCCTTTCAGGCCACAGAACTCTGCTCCCTCCTGGATGCTGTGGTTGTCACTACTGTGTCCCCTTCCAACATTCTAAAATTGGATTGACATCTTTGCCACCAGCTCTTTTTCTATTCTCAAAGGTCATGTGATTTAGTTCTCTTTTGATTCCTTTATGATTGTTTTTTTAGTATGGTTTGAGGACAGAACAGTCAGATTCACAGGGCACACGTCTGCTATATTTAATTGAAAGTTTCTTTCTTTTTTTGAAACTGAATGAAAAAAAAAAAAGAAAGAAAGAAGGAAAGGATCCCCCACCACTAGTAAAAAAAAGGAAAGGAAAGGACATGGCCAGTCCCAGGTTTCAGCACAAGATGAATGAAAAGAAAAGAAGGAAGGAAGGAAGGAAGGAAGGAAGGAAGGAAGGAAGGAAGGAAGGAAGGAGGACATGACGGCTCCTGGGTGTAGTGGAGGAGAAAGTTTATTATAGACATGCAGGAGAGCATAATCAGAAGCAGAGACATCTGGGAGAGTCCAGAATGGACATGGTCAGACTGAGCTGGGTCGTGTGGAGAGAGAGGAAGTGAGAGGAGAGAAAGAGGAACCAGGTGCAGCAGCCAGAAAGCCCCAGAGAGTAGACAAAAAAGAACCAGGTAATCAAAATGGCTGATTATATAGGGAAGAGCAGTCCAACCTCAGGGCTAGAGAATTCAGGGCAGGGGGTAGGGTGTGCCAGCCAGCAGGGCCCTGTAACAGGTAGGGATTGAAGGATTCTGGGAGAACCTGACAGCCAGCTTCTGCTTTGATATACTAATAGGCGCCTCAGCCATTTGTCCCAGGTTTGAGACCTAACCGAAATAAGGTTCGTTGTAGCTCAGGATGTTCTCAAACCTTGAAATCCTGATCCTCCTACATCCTCTTCCAGAGTGCTGGGATTATAGACCTGTACCACGATGCCTAGTATAGGAGGTGCTGGGCATGGAAGCATGGGTTTCATGCTTGCAAGCGCTCTATCAACCAAGCCACGGGTCCCAGCCTCTTCTCTAAAAGTTCTCTAGGGTCAGTTTGCACTCACTGCAAGGAGATCTGTGCAGCAACTCTTGCTTTTAGTCAGCAAGGCTTTTTCTTTTCCTCCCCCTCCTCCTCCTTCCTTCCTTCCTTCCTTCCTTCCTTCCTTCCTTCCTTCCTTCCTTCCTTTCTTTCTTTCTTTTGAGACATGGTCTCACTATGTACCCCTGGCTGTCATAGAACTCACTAGATAGGCCAGGCTGGCCTTGAACTCACAGAGATCTGCCTGCTTCTGCCTCCAAGTGTTGAGATTAAATGCCAACGTGCCGTACCTGTAGCAATGCACTTCTTTGATACTTTTGGGTAGATGTCTGATAATGGCGCTAATTACTAAATGGTATTAGATAAGCACATGACATTTTGGACAACAGCAACAAAACCCAACAGTGGCTTCCACCTGAGAAAATGAGGCACAAAGAGCTCGAGAAGGGCTTTGAAGTGGGAGCATGGAGAAGGCCCAGGTCCTGTGGAGTCCTTGCCACATCCCCCTCTCCTGTGTTCATTCCTGCTCTCAGGCCTTATCTGCCTTAGGAGTCCCTTTGATCACATTACTCTAGACTAAGAAGGAGCTTTTTTTTTTGCTGTTGTTTTTGACAGGGGTCTTGCTATGTGACTAGCCTGACCCTAAATTCCCTCTGCCTGCCTCCCCAGTAATGACATCATAGGCGTGCATGCAGTGGTTTCTGATGCCTCGTACTGAGGACTCAGTTTTAGAAGGGAACACCAGTGTTTTATTGACACTACTGTGTCCAGCAGCCTGGAGCCTGTAGAAGTTGCAGAGCAGAAGGAGCGTCGTGTGCTGTTATGGGGAAAGGATGCTGGTATGCAGAACCCGGCTCAAGGGGTTTGGAGGCCGGTGTGTGAAGCTGATGTTCAGGGCCTGGAATGGCACGCCAATGACTTCAGTTTACCTTCAGGCCACAGAGAGCAACCCAAGGCTTTTGACAGGACAGCCTGTGTTTCAAGAAAGTTCTGCTGGCCCAGAGGGTTCAGAATGGGAAAGGCTGGATTTGGCGGCAGGGGACAGCATTTAGATAAAGGGGTTCCCTGACTGGACAGCTCATGGAACTCTTTAAAGAGCTCCTGGGAACTCAGGAGATAGCTCAGCTGACAGAATGCTTGTCAAGCAAGGTTGGGGAGCCAAGTCTGAGCTCTAGTCATTGGCCGCGGTGGTGGATGCTTCTAAGAGAGTTAGGAAGCCGGGCAGTGCTGGCGCACGCCTTTCATCACAGCACTCGGGAGGCAGAGTTAGGCTGATCTCTGTGAGTTTGAGGCCAGCCTGGGCTACAAGAGCTAGTTCCAGGACAGGCTCCAAAGCTACAGAGAAACCATGTCTCGAAAAAACCAAAACCAAACAAACAAACAAAAAAACTAAGGAGTGGGAATGTGGAGTTAGAGGATTCCTGGGGTTCCTGGCCAACAAACCGAGCCAAATCAGTGAATCCAGCAAGAGCACCTGTCTCGGAAACACGAGTGTTTCCTGAGAACAGCACGCCTCCACACACACAGATGTACACATGAATGTGCACCTGCATGCACTAGTGTATCCCCTACACCAACACAGGTATACACACAGAGACACACAGGCACACAGATCTGGATCCTAGTTTCTACCCTTTGAGGGTTTTTTCTTTCTTTTTTTCCCCTACATTCGTCTCACTTTATTGGGGGCGCTTCTCCGAGCAGCTGGCCTGAGGGTTTCTTTCTCCTTCACACTTTTCTTTTTAACGCAGGGTCTCACAGTGTTACCTTGGCTGACAGGTACTTGCTTTGTGAACCAGATTGGCCTCTATCTCATATAGACCAGGCTGCCTTCTAACTCATAGAGATCTATCTGACTGACCATGTCTTCTGAGTACTGGGATTAAAGGCGATAAAAGCGCCACCACGCCTGCCTGTGCTGCTTTGAGATTGTCTTGCAGGTGGCCTGGGGGAAAATAGGAATCTGCATTCTGAAAACATCACACCTCAAACACGGGGTGTGACTCTGAATAGGAAGACCAGAGCCTCTCCTGCATGAGAAGGTAGAAGAAAATCAAAATTTGGAGAAGAGGATGGTTTGGGAATTGAGGATGCCAAGGGGAACTGGATGATTCTGTGGGCATCTCATTCCCGCCCACAGTCATGAGTGTGTAGGGCTCTCTGGGGTCTCTCACATGGGGACCGACACACACAAGTCTCATCCCCAGGAGTTAGAGAGGGCGGTAGCTCAGAGCAGGGCTCTGCAGCTGGATTGCGATATTGTCTGTGTGTGAATGAGTCACCTGTTCACAGCAGACTCTCCCCTGCACAAGGCAAAGTCTACAAGCTGTTGGCTTCCTCCGGCTTGATGAGTCCATGGGATGTCGCCCTGGAGGCTGGGCATGAGGTGCCTGACCCACAGGGAGCACCCTGCACGGTACTGCTGGGAAGGATTCTGAGACGAGAATCATGTCATGGCAGAAGCCATAGAGTCACGTCTCTGTCGTCAGCACTAGGCGACAAGTCCCCAGGAAAGCATAAACCCTTTCATTTGTTCCTATCCGTCTGTGTGGCTTTTTCTAGGTGTAAGTTTAGTGACTCCTCTGCCTTTGATTTCTAGGGACTTGCAGAGAAATGACAGTCCCTTACTGCTGCATTTAATTGGTGGGGAGAGCACAGACCTGAGATTGTAATTATGACGTTCTAAATGTCAAGCTCTTCAAAAGTCTGCCGTTGCCCTTGCTGTCACCCTGAACCCAAACCCTGCCTCCCAAACCTAGAGCACGCCTGATTCTCTCAGGCAAGCTTCACCTGGGAAATCTGAGTGACAGGTGACGTGCAGGCAGCTGGAAGACGCACAGCAAATGGAGCCTACGATGAGCTCAGAAGAGGTGAGTTGATGATCTGCTATTTATAGCCCCACTAAGAGGCTCTGGCCGCCAGCTCCATGTGAGGCTGGGAGGAAATGATGCCTTTGCAGGCTGAAAGCACAAAATGAAATTGGTGATTCATGGGCAGCCGCCAGCTGAAATCCAAACACACTCTTGCTTCTCCAGCCCCGCAGGCCTCTCACACCCACTGGGAGGAGGGCTGAGAGGAGCACTTGCTACAACCTGGGCTGTCTGTGCTAGCTCTGTGCAGTACTGGGATGACTCCAGTAACCTCAGCCCACCCCCTCCGGACGCTGGGCTAAAAGCTGGGTCTAAATTAGAGGTCATCCCGGAGGGACAGGACGGGGGAGACAGAGAGAAAGGGTTCCTGTCTTTTGTCCCCTCAGGTGACACAGGCTACAGAGCAGCTTCTGTAGATTCCTGTAAATACCTAACACGCGAACATGTACCACACTGTTTTCCAGTTCCTCAGCCCCTCACCTGTCATCTGAAATAGCTGGTGTTTGTTGCTCTTGGTCACATCTCTCTCCCAGACCAGTGTCTTCGTGGAACCCCTCTCTCTCAACATGAGGCTGCATTGGAGGACTCCCCCTTCCCTGCAGCCAAGATGATGTCCAAAGGGCCAAACCAGGATAAAGAATCACAAACCAAACTCAGAAGTCAGATGAATCACCCGGAGCTCGGCATGGAGCTGGACCCCTGGATTCGGCTCTTTAGAGGAAGAAGTGGAGGAGTGGAGTGCCAGGCTTTCCAGGCCAGTCTGGGCCAGAATGGGACCGTGTTTCAAAGAAAAGTTGGGGCTAGAGGTATAGCTTAGCAGTCAAGAGCACTTGTTGCCCTTCCAGAGGATCTGAGTTCAGTTCCCAGCACCCACTGGCAGCTCACAACCATCCTCAGCTCCAGTTCCAGGGGAACTGACGCTGTCTTCTGTTCTCCACAGGACCAGGTACTCACAGGCACTCACAAGAATACATGCAGGCCGAACACAGGAAATAAATAAGTAGGTAAATCTGAAAAGCATTAAGAAAAACTAATGTCAAGCTGGGCATGGTGACAACAGGCTTTAATTTTTCTTTAGGAAAAAAAAAACATTCTGTTCTAGCTGTTAAGGAAACTGCGACAGGAGAATCATAAGTTCAAGACCAGACTGAACAAGTTAGCATAGCGCTGTGATTTCCTCACTGATAATGGGAACAGCTACAAACCTACCATATAGTGTGGTAAAGAGAAAAGAATGTGACATTTGGTGTGTGGCTAATGGCCTAGTGGGTACAGCACTGGGCACACAGGCATGAGGACCTAAGTTTGAATCCCTAGAACCCAGATTAAAAACTGACGGTGACTGCTCGTGCCTCTAACCCCAGTGCTATGAGGCCGAGAGATAGAAGACTTATGGGACTCGCTGGCCACCAGTGTGGCTGAAGGACTACAAGCCACAGGGTCAGGGAGAGAACAAGTCTCAAAGGAGTAAGGCAGAGGATGACTGAGCAAGACACCTAATGCCATCCTTTGGCCTCTCTGTGTTTAAGCACACACACAGAAACATACACAGACAGACACATACACACAGACACACACCTATATACACATACACACATACACATGTACCAATATATACACACAGACACACATATACACAGACATACACCTATTTACACACACACAAGCACACATGTGTGCACACATTTGTGAGCTGGAAGTGTCTAGTGCAAGGTCAGGCTTCATAATGGGACCCCAGCAGAGACCTGACCTTTACACCCATGTCAGGTTGCCCAGTGTTCTGTGCCTTTCTTGGTCTGACTTGGCTTTGTATAGGAACCAAGTGCCTGTCCCCTCGGGTCTGTGTCTTGCCTGGGATTGGCAACACAGTCTTCTGTTCCCCTGGGTTCTGGGGTAGCGTCTACTGTTCACCTGAGGGTTCCAGGTGTTCTCTGAGTTCTGTAGGCAACACAGTGGCAGCCAGCAGAGGACTTGGAGAAGGGCAGGAGGAGCCCACCCCACCTCAGGCTGGGTTCACAGCAGGAACTGCTGATTCATGGACACTCGTGAAGCCTGGCCTGCTTGTTCATCCTGGCCTGCTTGTTCATCCTCTCGTCTCCAGCTGTCGGTCAAAGCATAATTGTAGCTGTCACTCTGGCAGCGAGATGCTGTGATGTGTCCCAACACAACTGCCTCTGCTCCACAGCAGAGCTCTCGAGAGGTGGGAGGGATCTGCAGCTGCTCCCATGGAGAGGGCCATTCTGGAAAGCAATCTGCATGAGATTTGTCCAGGTGCAGTCCCAGGGGCAGTGTGAGCCCCAGGGAGAGGCCCTGTGCTTGGACCAGCTGGGTGCTGCCTGCGTCAGCATATTCCGTAATGCGGTCCTGATGGCATCCATTAATAAAAGACAGGCTGCCATTGGAGGGAGGCATCGCTGGCAGCTTGAGGAGTTGGAAAGCAGCCTTTAGACAATGCATGAGTTGGACTCCCGGGTGAATGGATAGTTAGACAGTGGTGGAGGGAGGTAGTGCCAGAGACATAGCCAGTACCAAATCGAGAAGCAAGGAGCTGAGGGCCAGACCTGCAGCTTGGACTGCATCCTGGAAGCAATTGAGAGTCTCTGGAGGCCTTAGGAGAGAGTGAAGTGGTCAGATGATTGGGGGAGGGGCGAAGGTCTTGGCTCCAGTATCCTTGAGGAATGTCTGCGAGTTAAGACTCCCTCCCCACACATTTTGCATGAAGAAGCTCATGTGTCTCTGGAGCCCCATTCCCTGGCTTAGGAGTGATGGAGGCTCTGTGCCTGGTGGGTCATTACATCGGGGACTTGGCCTCATCACTCCAGCAGAGAGCACCGGCCAGCAAGGGTGAGTCCTGGGCCCACCCAGGACTTTTCCTGCCTGCTTTGACCAGGAGGCGTTCATGATCAAAGTACCCATGTCCAGAGATGCCATATGTGTGTGGGGTGTAACACCAATAGGTGGAGAGAAGCTTCTGGGGCTGGGGGTGGGGTGACCGCACTGCTGCCAGTAGAGCTTCTCAAGTTGCTACTCACAAAGAAAACAGCAGAGGGGCTGGGGATGTGGCTCGGCTGATGGAGTTCTTGGCTAGCATGCATGAACCCCTGAACAAACTGGACATGGACGTTAAGAAGAGGAAGATCAGACGTTCAAGGTCACCCTTAGCTATATGAAGAGTTGGAGGCCAGCTAGGCTTTGTAAGGCCTTGTCACAAAAAAAAAAAAAAAAAAAAAAAAAAAAAAAAAAACAACCACAAACCTGGGATGTGGTTCAGCAATGGAGAATATGTGCTGCCTTCCAGAGGCCCCGAGTTTGGTTCTCAGCACTCATATTAGGCAGCTCACAACTGCCTGTGACTCCGTCTCCAGGGCATACGTCGTCCTTTCTGGCCTCCTTAGAAACCTGCACACAGGAACACAAAACCACACATGGACACAAACATACACATGCAATTAAAAACAATGTGAAAATCCCTTTTAAAAAATATTTTAAATTAAATACCAATTGCTCTTCCAGAGGACCCAGATTTAAGTTCCAGCACCCACATGGAAGTTTACAATAGCCTGTAACTCTAATTCCAGGGGAATCTGACACCTTCTTCTGACTTCCTTTGGTACTAGGCGTCCAAGTGGCACACAAACACACATACAGGCAAAATACATAAAATTAAAAATAAATTATATGTTAAAAATCAAAAACAAAAATATAAATAAGCAAGCCAAAGCAAGCAAACAACCAAACAATAGCAGCGACAAAGAGCATGTCAGCTTGTCTGATGAAGAAATTCCTGGAAGGAAGGTTTTTTTGTTTTTGTTTTTTGTTTGTTTTTGAGATGAGGTCTCTCTGTCTCCCTGTAGGTCTGGCTGGCCTGGAACTTGCTTTGTAGACCTCACTGAGATCCACCTGCCTCAGCCTCCCAAGTGTTAGGATTAATGACGGCAGCACCATGGAAGTTTCCATTCTTACAGATCAAAATTAATACTGTCCTGTAGGTTGGGTAGGAAGCCTGAGGACGAGGAAGTATTTGGAGCTGTTCCCAGTCGCTGACCCACCCCCGAACGCAGATGCCAGCGCATATCTGGACCATCGGGTAAGTCAGAAGGAAGACACAGCTCAGTCAACAAATATTTGGTGTACCTCCTCGGAAGTGAGCTGTTGAGCAAGCAGCGGTTTGGCAGTGATTCTCCCGTTCAGCTGCAAACTGTGCAGGGCAGGATGCCTTTGGCGAGGAGGAGGAGGGGCAGGTGGAAGGAATCACATTCCCACTCCTGTGTGATCCTCTGTGGGGTGTTCCCTGCTTTGGGCTGCCAGCTGCTGAGGCCAGTACTGCGCAGCGAGGAAGTCCTGCCAACGCAGGGGCTCACGCAGCAGAGTTGCTATTGGTGAGCAGGGTCCGAGGCACTCCCTACAATTCAGGCAGCATGTCATGACATGTAGTAGACCCCTGGAATTGCCATGGCCAATTTGGAGCAACATATCAAAATGTAGTTTTGCCTATTTGGTAGATCTTGCCCTCAATAATCTACAAGATTTTAGAATTGGGTACAGTGCCTTGAGACAGGATCTCCCAGAATCTGTCTGTTTGTTTTTGTTTTTCCAGACAGTTTCTCTGTGTAGCCCTGGCTGTTCTGGAAGTCACTTTGTAACCCATGCTGGCCTCAAACTCACAGAGATCTGCCTGCCTCTGCCTCCCAAGTGCTGGGATTAAAGACATGCACCACTACCCTCTGGTCCATCACTGCTCTTCAATGCAGCCATGAGCGAGCATCTTTCTTTACGGATGCTGAGGATTCAAACCCAGGTATTCATGTTTGCTACCCATGGGACCATCTCCTTGTTCTTAGGTTTGAGACAAGGTCTCCTGTATCCTAGGATGGCCTGGTACTCACTATATACATACATACATATATGTATATATATGGAACTCTGATATATAGAAGATGACCTTGAACCTCTGATCCTCCTGCCCCACAAGTATTGAGATTACAGGCATACCCTACCATGCCTGGTTTTTATGCAGTTTAGGGAATGGAATTCAGGGCTTTGTACATGCTGGGCAAGCACTGCACCAACCAACCCACACCCCCAGTTGTCTTGGGGACATGAAGTCTCACAACACAGTTCAGACTGTCTCCCAAGTACTAGGATTGCAGGTGTTCACTATTGCATGCAGCTGCAGATACATTTTTAAAAAACCTAAACGGGCCTTCATTTTAGGTACGTGGAGGCTTCCACGTGCTCTGCACAGGAGGGCGGCCGAGTCAGCCGGCAAAGGGCAGTAGCAGGTGTAAACTGTTAGAAGTTAACAGTGACCACTACCCAATAGAAACAGGAGACAGAAACACAATAACTGTGAAGACAGAGGAGTTTACTTCTCACTAAAAACTGGGCTGTGGTGGTAAGGGTTGGGGACAGAGATGGCTTGTCACCAAGTCTGATAACCTGTATTTGACCCCTGGGGCCCACATGGTAGATGAAGAGAACTGATTTCTGAAAGTTGTCCTCTGACCTACAACCATGTGCTTTGAATGGCATGTATGTAGGTGCATGCATGAGCAAGCATGCACAAAACAAGTAAATAAATAAATGTAATTAAAAAAAACCTGCTGGAGAGATGGCTCAGTGGGTCAAGTACTTGCTATGCAAACATGAGGACCTGAGGTCAGATTTCTAGAATCTGCTTACTGTCAGAAGCAGGAGCATGGACACACGATCCCAGCGATCCTATAGCAAGCTGTAAGGTAGACAGGAGAGTCCCCAGAACCACACAGATCAGCTAGGCTGAGTGTGCAGAGGAGAACAAAAGACCCTCTTGTCTCAAACAAGGTGGAAAGCAGGGACTGACTGACACCCACGATTGTGCTCTCACCCCCACACGAGTGCCATGGCATGCACATATCCAAATTCACACACACACATGTGTGCACACACACATTATCATACACACACACACACACACACAAAGAAATAGTAGAAGTCCATATTTATATTCCCAGAACTTGGGAGGTAGAGTCAGGAGGATCAGGAGGAGCTCAGGGTCATTCTTAGTTATATAGTGAGCTCCCTGCTATCCTGGGCTGCAGGAGGCCCTGTCTCTAAACAAAACACCTCTGGCGTGGGCTTGAGGTGTTGTTTGGCAGGAGAACATTTGCCTAACGTGCACAGACTCTGCTTCCATCCCAGCCTGCAAACAAAAAGAGAGTTTTGGTGACGTCAAACAGGATCAAATGTCACTGACCTCATGCTTCTACGGATCAAGATTTGGAAGTGCCTTAGGCACATGGTTCCTGAGGCTAAGTCAGCATGGGGACTATAGGCATTGGAAGGCGTGAGTGGGGTTACAACATGCTGAGAAGTTGATCTTTGTTGTTGCCAGGAAGCCTGGGTTCCCTGTGACCTGAATCCATGCATTCACTTAAGTGAAGCTAAAGCAGGGCCCCTGGCCTTTGCTGGCCTAGAGCAAACAATCTGAGACAAGCAAAGCACAGGCAATGTTTTTTATGATACCGTTACAGAAGTAACATGCTCTACTTTCTATGGCTACATTTCTGTGATAGCTTAGGTTACACAGGCCAGTCCTACTGAATGGAGAGAAGAATGGAATAAGAAAGAGATCAGGCAGGGCCGTGGTGGCACACGCCTTTAATCCCAGCACTTGGGAGGCAGAGGCAGGCGGATCTCTGTGAGTTCGAGACCAGCCTGGTCTACAAGAGCTAGTTCCAGGACAGGCTCCAAAACCACAGAGAAACCCTGTCTCGAAAAACCAAAAAAAAAAAAAAAAAAAAAGAAAGAAAGAAAGAGATCAGGATCACCGGGAGTCATCTTAGAAACTGGCCACCATGTTTGCTATCCTCAAAAAAAGCTTCAACTTCAAGTTACAAGATGGCTGCTCTAATTCCAGCTGTCAATCATAGACAATGTTTTGTTATCGCTGGTGGTTTCTCTTCCACCTGCTAGTTCCCAAATACCTACTCTGAGGCCTAATATTAATTACAAACTCTTTAGCCAATTGCTCAGATTTATTACTAGCTAGCTTTTACATCTTAAATTAACCCATTTCTATTAATCTATATATTACCACGTGGCCATGGGTTACTTCACATCTTGCTTCTCAGGTGGCTACTGGTGTCTCCCAGACTCTACCTTCTTGTTCCCTTTATCTTTGTGCACTCTATTCTGCCTGACTGTTGGCCAAATCAGCTCCTTTATTAACCAATGGTAATAAAACATATTCACAGCATACAGGAAGGCATCCCACCTCACTTTGAGTTAAGGTGAAAAGGAGGAAAGGAGGCAGGGCATGCCTTTTTTTTTTTTCCTCCTTGTTCACCTTAACTGCAAAGTGATGTGGGATGCCAAATTCTTGAAGCCCAGCCTGGGGTGGTCCTGAAAATGAGGCAGATCTGCAAATGGAAGCCCATCACAGGAGGCCTGGAGAACCAGCTTCCTTGTCTGTGCACAACTGCAGATTAAATCAATTCCAGGCTGCCGGGTCGTGGATCCAAGTGCAGAAGCGCAGATGGGCAATTCCACCAGCTGTGTTTTTGAAAAAGATCCTATGATTCCTGATCAGTGAACTGAAGAGACCACATGCAGGCAAGCTCAGAGCTGAGCAGTGGTGTTGCCCTGAGACCTCCTGGAGGCCACAGCCTGATTCTGCCGGGAAGGGTGTGAGACACCAAGGCCTATCCATACAGAAGATGAGCACTCTAGCTCTCTGACGACTGGGGGAGTATCAGGTTCTGGCTTCACTGAGTGGCCAGTGACAGGACTCCTGGCCTTAGAGAAAAGCAAAATTTGCAAACAGAAAGCTTGGGCTTGATGCTCAAAGGACAGCAGGGCCTCTGGTGAGGCCCTTCTGGCGGGACTTCTGGTTGTCCTGCTATGGGCAGCATGGACACTGAGAACCTAACTGAAGATGGGGGTAAAGAGGTTGGACTGCATGAGGACTCTGTGATACTTGCTGTATGGAAGTAATGTAGAATGTTCTACCTATCTGACTGTGCCCATGCTCCTTGCCCATGACTGAAGGACGTGGCACAAACTAGATTAGGTCCTGGGTCCTGCATCTCTGTCAGGTCTTGTGTTCCCCTGCTTGCTAGGGCCAAACTTACACTTCCCAACACAGGGGGCTGTCAGTCACCACAGCAAACATTCTCCCAAGCTTCCTCCTCTGGTTTGCTCAGTGTCTCATGTTTACCAACAAGGTTTGGAGGATGTCTGCAGGCTTCTCATTAGATTGCCCTTTCAAGAGAGATCGCTACAGAGGCTGGAGCTGAAGCCCAGTTGGAAGAGGGCTCGCCTCACATGCGCGAAGTCTTGGATTCTGTCCTCAGTTCCACATGAATGGGGTGCATGTCTGTAATCCCAGCACTCGGGAGCTGTATGTAGGAGCATCAGAAAGTCAGGGTATTCTTGGCTACATAGCAAGCTTGAGACCAACCTGAGCTATATGATATTGTGAGAGAAAGAGAGGACGAGAGAGAGATCCAGCCAATGGCTGAGGCCAGTCTCCAACCTTGGAGAGAAGTGGAAGGTTGTAAGGTGACTGAGGTGGCAGTGTGTTGGGGTTGAGCTACGGGGAAGGAAAGCAAAGGGAAGAGACCAGACTGGGCTTTGCTGTCTACAGCTCAATGTTTATGGAGCACCTGCTCAATGATGAAGACAATAGCCACATCCTACATCCTGGGGACCCAGAATAGAGTCAGACTCTATGACATCATCACCATAGACACATAAACAACGGGAAACAACAGAGAACGTAACAGGTAGAGATGGGTTCAGAGCAAGGCCCCCCGGAATGATGGCTCTGGACTGGGGAAGCAGGGAGGGGAGGAAGCCCAGAGGACGTGACACCTGCAGGAAGGACCAGGCATCTAAGGAAGCCTGCATCCCTGCACCTGCAAACCCCCCAGGGCCGAGGTAAGGGGAATCCCAAGCCTGCTGTGTTCCTTGCTCTCTGAAGTCTCTGGTTCCCTGGGGGTAAGTGTGGCCTTGATCTTTTGCCATTGAACAACCCAGCAGGGTCAAGGGAAGGGTGAAGCCGAGAACCCCCTGCCATTATCTGCTGGGCTTCCTGTTGTCTTTGGACCTTTGGTATCTGACCACGATGGTGGAGGACCTGTGAATTAAAGATGCTGTGGGGTGAATCTGTTCTTGGAGATTCTGCCTGAGTTCTGGTCCTTCTCCACATAGGTCACCCATGGGACTCACACAGATCTCCAGTCCTAACTGCACAGCCGCCTCTAACGGTGCAGGAGACAAAGTTAGAAGCTGTGCTGGATGAGCTACTGTGACCTATTCCTGTCATCAGCTCCAGTCCCAATATCTCTGGGTCCCTTAAGAAGTCATGTGAACCCCCTCATCCCCTAAACACCCATCTGGCCCCTGCAGCCAGTTCTACAGTACGAAAAGGGAACAAGTTCATTCATGTTCTAGTCATATAAGCTGTGCAAGCTCACTTTCCCGCCAAGACCCAGGAAAGTGAGACGCAGATAAGAGATCGGATACTTCAGACTGAAGGCTTCGCGGGAAGCATTCTATAGGAAGGAAGCATGGGTTTCATGAGGTCCAGAGGGAACCAGGTCCTCTGAGAGTCATGGAGGGTAGGTGAAACCAGAGCTGCCCTTGGACATCTAGAAAACCCCTCTTTTGGCTGTCCTTCTCAGTGGCATGTGCAAGGAGTCTCCAGGCAGCCCTGGGCAGGAACAAATTTAAGGCCTTACCTGCTGCCCTATAAGTCAACCTCTTACCTGTACCCCATATTCTCTTTCTGCAGCCCAATGTGTGCACATCATGGTGTGTGTGTGTGCTCGCACGCGTGTGTGTGCGTGTGTGTGTACACGAATACATATGGAAGACAGAGCTCAACCACAAGTAGCTTCCTCAGTCACTCCCCACTCTGTCCCTTGTTTTATGAGATAGGGTCTCTCATTTTTATCTGGAACTTGCCATTTCAGCTAGACTGATTGGCCAATCAGCCTTAGATATCCACATATCTCCGCCTCCCTACCTCTGGGATTACAAGCACAGCAACCACTCCTGGTTTGTTATGCGCACTCCAGGGCTGAACTTGGTTTCCTGAGCTTGTGTTGACTGAGCCAGGCAACTTTTGTTTGTTTGTTTGTTTGTTTATTGTCCTCCCCCTGGAAAGATTCCCCTATTCACCCAGAGCCCTGGATTTCTCTTTTGGCATAACCAATTGCACCCCCATATCTGTCATCAACCACCTGACCAGGCCCAGCTTCAGCACTGTCTCACCTACCAAGGTTTCCTTGTCATCCTCTGCCCTCTGAACCTGTGGCCTAAGGGCGGGAGCTTTTTATTAGATTTGCATCTTTAATTACAGGAGTCATGCATGCTTGTAAAAACATTCCCACATTACAGATGTGTGCTCAGTAAAACCAGTGTGTCATCCTGACCTCCTTTCCCCTAGAGCTCGCTGCAGTTAGCTGGGTGTGCGCATGGGTACTGGTGGGCTCTTGGGGACGACAGAGTAGGTGGAAATGATCAGTGGAAACTTCCAGAGTGCGGTGATATGGGTTGACTTAGAAAGAAAACCCCCAAGGTCAGACTGTGGGACCTCTTGATTTCTTTTACAAGACAGTTCAAAGCACAAAGCCCCAGGGAGGCATTCCTGGTTCATGTGGGAATAAGCATTCTAATTCACCCAAGAGCCAGAAACTCAAGTTCAAAAGGCACGCAGGTCTCCAGAGAATGCCCTTGGTCTAACATAGCCAGCCAGAACAAGCCTAGGCAAAGCTGACTCCAAGTTTGGCTGCTTTCTCATTGTGGTCACTTGTGAGATGGAGAAGGGCAGGTTGGGAAGCCCTGCCTTCCTTAGGAGAGAATGTAAGAACCATGACTGTGCTGGCTTGTCCTTCTCCAGGGAGAAAGGGACTGAACTGTATTAATACCATGTTAGGTCACCCCACCCTGACTTAGAGATGGCATGGAAGGTTCAACCAAGGTGTTAGTGTCTCAACTAACACAAGAGAAGCAAGCAGGGTGGCCAAGAAGAGAGGCTAGCCAGGTGTGGTGGTGCATGCCTTTAATCCCAGCACCTGGGAGGCAGGGAGGCAGGCAGGGTCTCTGTGAGTTCGAGGTCCTGGGGACAAAGAATGCCTGGTGGTGGTGGCAACCCCAGCAGCTCATGAGGGAAAGGCAAGAGGATCTCTGTGAGTTTGAGGTTCTGATCTACAGAGGGAGTCCCAGAACAGCTAAGGGTACACAGAGAAACCCTGTCTTAAAAGGCAAGGGGAACCACAGGTGCTGGAGAAACTGAAAATTCAGGGTGGGATTAAGTGTAGTTAACTATTGGGGTATGCGTATCTTCTCTGCCAAGCCAAAAAGTCAAGCCTTTGTCCTGATGATCAAGACGCATTAAGGAGAGCTTGTCAAGTTGAGAGGAAGTGAATACCTTTAGGTGAGTGATAGTGATGGCCAAGACCAGGGTCCCAGCTTAGAATTCAACATGGCATGCAAGGGGAGGGGCAAAATGAAGAGGATCTAGCCTTCATGGCTAAGGTGTGGACCCTAGACCCACAAGCCTTAAGCAATGGGGAGCTAAGGGCCCTAACTCAAAGGAAGGCTAGCAGCAGTGTTACGGCTTGGCGGGGCCACCTAGTCTGCTGAGAAGACTGAGTACCTGTTGCAGATCTCCATTTGGGAAGACCATGCTTGAGACACTAATGGACACCACAGTCTTGGAGTGGGTGGCCCAGACACATGGCTAGTCTCTCCGAGCCTTTACCCAAGCCCAAGGGAACTATTAATCAGGGGCTTGAGGGGCTGCAACATATTTAGACACACTCTTGTTCGTCTCTGGCCTCTCCTGGGTCTCTGGGGCTTCAGTGGTGGCTCAATAGGGCTCTAGGATGCTGTCTGAAAACTGGAGCATTGGTCTGTGGCTATGCTGAGTTCCATTGGAACCAAAAGTCTCCAAGTCTTGTTTCCTAGATGACTTTGTCGTGGCTTTTATCTCTAGGCCTCGACCTCCAGCCCCAAACCCTTTGCTCACACTCTCTGTGTCTTTCTCTTCTTTTTTGTGCTTTTCCAAGAAAGAGCTCCCCAGCTTCCTGGGTCAGAGTCTGTCAATCAAGAGTCCTGTATTCTGTGACTTCCTCCCATTCACCAAGGTTATCCACTGGCTTTCCACCTCCCCAAACTGCCTCTGTCTCCCCAGCATCTGCCGAGGGGTCTGTCCCTGGTAATAGCCCTGAGTGAAGACCTGAGTAAGTGAATGAACCGATGGACAGATTGCATTTGAGAAATGAAAGGCTTGGGCCAACGAGAGAGCTCAGCAGGTAAAGGCACTTGCTGCCAAGCTTGAAGACCTGAGTTCAATCCTTGGAACCCACATGGTGGAAGGAGAAGACTGGAAAGTCATTCTCTGATCTCTTTGTGTTTGCTGTGGAGCATGTGCACTTGCAACCCCACCCCCCAAAAAATCCAAAAATTAAAACAAATAAATGTTAAATGGGGGGGAGGGCTGGAGACATTGTACTTATGAACGTATGGAAGCTAAAAACCTGTATCAGGTCAAGCCAGGGACACTTTTAGCACAGAGGAGGAAGGGTTCACAAGCCCAGACCCCTAACCTTGGAGCAACAAGTGATGGCTTCTGAGGGAGGGAGTATCAGTTTTCTTTAAAGATGCGCCCCCCTAAGAGGTCCAGCACAGTGGATGCCACACACTGAGGAGGATATGGGCAGCCACGAACTGGACTCTGGATTATTTTAATCAGAGGATGCAAAGTTGGGAGTCGGGTGGGGAAGTGAAAGTGGATTGGGAAGGAGTCGGGGTAACTATGATAAAAATGCATTGTATGAAATTCTCAAAGAATTAAAATATATTAAAGAGAGGAAGACGAGGAGGAGAAGGCTGGATGTGGTGTGCACTCTAATCTCAGCAGGAGAGGCAGAGGCAAATGGATGTCTGTGAGTCTACATAGTGAATTCCAGACCAGCTAGGACTACACAGAAAGTCCCTGCCTCAATTTTAAAAGCGGGGGGGGGGGGGGGGGGAGAAGAGGAGGAAGCAGAGGAAGAGAGGAAGAAGAAGAATGAATGAAAACAGAAAGCTCAATTGGATAGGTTTTTTTCCTCCGACTGAGAATTTTCTAGATCTCCATTGTGTAGCAGGCTTTCTTTGGGGCCACCCACCAGCTCCCAAATCGTGATATGGAGACTTCTTATTAGTTATAAGTGCTTGGTCTTAGCTTCTGCATATTCTGCCAGATCTTATTACTTAAACTATCCTGTTTCTCTTCATCTACGTTTTGCTTCGGGGCTTTTTACCCATTTTTTCATTCTTGTTCCTACTCCGTATCTGCCTGGCTGTCTTGCTTAGGCATCTTCCTCGCTTTCTCCCTCCTTCTCTCTTTCTGCCCAGCAGCCCCGCCTATCCTTCCTGTGCCTAGTTATTGTCTGTTCAACTTTTTAGTAGATCAGTCAGGTGCCTTAGGCAGGCAAAGCGACACCTCTTTACATTGTATAAACAATCGCAGCATAAACAAATGCAACACATCTTCACCTAGTTAAACAAATATTCCACAACATAAACAAATTATAACACATCTTTACATAGTTAAAGTAATATTCCATAACACCATTGCTTCATTCTGAAATGGGGTGCATGCTTGCTGCTCTACTTCTGCATCTGAAATGGCTGGAACCCTGATCCGCAAGCATCCTGGGCAAGCCCTCTGCCACTGAGCTACACCCTCAGCCTGTGGCTCTGTAACAAGACTCATGGTGTAGGTTGCGGACCTCTGCTTCTTAAGTGTGTCGCTGTGATGCAACTGTGCTGAAGCTGAGCCAGAGGTCTAGCGTAGGGCCTGGTGAGTCATCTCCCAAGAGGAAAGGGTGCACAAGGCCACCTGTGGCAACCTTTGCTTTCACTACCGCGGGTAAGCCTCGCCTAATGAGATTCTACAAGACACCCCAGGGACCGGAGGTGTACAGCTCAATGGTAGAGAATGCCTAGCAAGTGTGAGACCCAGCTGCATCCCTGGCATGAGCACACACACACACACACACACACACGTCATGATGCTCTTCTTGTCTGATTCTTCAATAAGTGATTCTTTTTGGCTCACTCTGCCAGGAGTAAGAGCTGATAGTGCTGTGTGTGTGTGTGTGCGCGCGCGTGCCCTGTGTCCATCCTGTGCTGGAGATGGAACCCAGGACCTCTCACAAGTAGATCAAGTTTTCTCTCATTGAGGTACACCCCAGACTCCTCCATTATCTTGAGGAGACATGTAAGGCAGCAGGCTGACTACAGGAATGACCTAAAGGTTAGCGGTATCATAGATTGGTTTCTGTTGTGATTTGAGGATGAAGTGCTGCCCCCAGGCTTGTGTGTTTGAACACTTGGTCCCCTGCTGGTAGTCCTGGCTTTGGAGGCTATGAGACCTTTGGAAAAAGAGGTATAACTGATAGAAGCGGATCACTAAGGGTGAGACTTTGCAGATTATGATCTGTGGTGGTTTGAAAAAAAAATGCCCCCCAAAGGGAGTGGCACTATTAAGTGGTGTGACTTTAGTGGGCTTGGAGGTCTCATATATGCTCAAGCCACACCTAATGTCTCAGTTCACTTCCTGTTTTCTGCAGATCAAGCAAGGACTCTCTGCTCCTTCTCCAGCACCATGTCTGCCTGCACACATCCATGTCCCACCATAATGATAGTAAACTGAACCTCTGAACTGTAAACCACCCCCAACTAAATGTTTTCATTTATAAGAATTGCTGTGGTCATAGTCATGGTGTCTCTTCCCAGTAACAGAAACCCTAAAACATGATCCAACTTGTCCTCAGTCCAAATGCTCTGGTTTCTGACCCATCAACAAGTGAGAGACCTAAGTCACACACTCCTGCTGTCACAGACTCTACCATGCCTTCCCCACCACAGTGGACTATCCCTCTTAAACCAGGAATCCAAATAAACCCTCCCTTCCTGCAGCTGCTCTGTCAGGCATTCGCTCGCAGTTCTGAGAAAAGTGACTCTGCTCCCAAGAGCCCAGACAGGAAGAAGCTTATTCCAATAAACCAACAAGGGATGCGAAGGGCTGAAGACCTGGATGAAGGGAGGAAAATGATAAGCACACAGTGTTCATTATACTGATGGCAATCTGGCCGTCTCCCAGCCCTATCCCCTTTTGGATGGAGGAAGTCTTACAAACCCCAGAGGTCCGGGTATCCTAAAGGACATCCCTTGGCTATCACACCTTGATGAGCCAAGTCTGAGCCTTCCACGTCCACTCAGATCACACATCATTCTCATTTCCCTTGTGGCTACTCAGTGCCCTGGAGTACCTTAGTACAGGCCCTCCGTAAAATTGCATCGGTGAGTACCATCACTGTCAAATCGTCATCCAAACCCCAAAAGCAAACGGGGCATCATGGTGCACTTGGGAGGCAGAGTCAAGGCCCACCTGGATTACATGAGCCTCCATTTCAACAAAACAAACAAAAATCTCCAAAATCAGTTTTAGAAATGTAAAATTCCATCTTAAAACTTGGGACTGGAGAGATGGCTCAGGGGTTAAAACCACTGGATGCCCTTCCAGAGGTCACTTTGGTCCCCTGAACCCACATGGTGGATCACAACCACCTGTAATTCCAGTCCCCAGACATCTGATGCCTTCCTCGAGCCCCCACAGGCACCAGTCATGAACATGGTGCACAATCATGCAGGCAAAGACACCTAAAATAAGCATTTAAAACAAATTTTAAATACACATACTATTTTAAGAGATCCTATTTAGTTTCATTTTTTGTTGCTCTAATGAAACACCCTAACAAAAAGCAACTTAGGGGATAAAGGGATCTGTTTCACCTCACAGTCCCTGATTTAAGTCCACTACTGTGGTGGCGTCAAGGCCGGAACTTCAAACAGCTAATCCTACGGCCCCTCAGTCAAGAGAAGAGAGAAAGGCATGTACACATGCAACACCCACTTGCTTGTGCTCAGCTCAGTTTCTCCACCCTGAGTTCAGGACCCTTTATCTAGGGAATGGTGCCATCCATGGTGGCTGGGTCTTCCCATCTCAATTAACTTAAGTCAGTACTCCACAGACATGCCCACAAGCTAAGTTAGTGTAGACAGTCCTTCACTGAGATGTTCTCCTTAGGTGATTCTAGGGTGTGTCAAGTTGACAGTGAAAGCTGACACAGAGGCCCCCCACAGCGAGAGCCATCTTGAAAATGAGCAAAGTTGTAGCTTTCCATTCCTGACTTCAAAACTGTAAGACTAAGCTAATGAAAACAAAAGGTTGTGTTGGCGTAAAGACAGACATAACAGATCAACACAATGAAACAGAGCTCAATAGGAATCCACGTATGCGATCAAATAATTGGGAGGGGCAGCCTGTTGTGGATTTAATGAGAAACATCCTCCATAGGATCATGTATTTGACAGTCGGGCCCCAGTTAGCCGTGCTGTCTGGGAGGTTACAGAAACCCTCTGGGGTGCAGCTTTCCTGGAGGAAGTACATTGCTGCAGGTGGGCTCTGAAGGTTACCTTTGTCCACTTCCCACTTGTTTCCTGGGTGTGGAAGAATTGTGACCAGTCGGCTTCCTGCTCCGGCTGCCATTATTGACTCTAGCACCCCAGAACTGTGAGCCAAAATAAACTG
The DNA here is from genome assembly GCF_950005125.1 of Chionomys nivalis. Lineage (NCBI taxonomy): Eukaryota > Metazoa > Chordata > Mammalia > Rodentia > Cricetidae > Chionomys > Chionomys nivalis. Next base: position 33,946,884 of record NC_080092.1, on the reverse strand, counting down.
TCTTCCATAAGCTGGGCCCGGTTACAGTGGTCTCTCTCAGCAACAGGGAAGCACCTAGTGTGGGGGCTTTGCTGGTGTGTTTTTGTCGTTTTTAACAGTCTTGCTCTAGGCCAGGCTGACTTAGACCTCATGGGGACCCTCACTGGTATCAAATGATTCTTGACTCAAATGACAAGATCACTCAGTGAAGATAGGACAGTCTTTTCAACAAACAAGCAAAATTGGACAAATATTAACACAAAATGCATCAAAGACCTAAACACAGGCCAGAGAGAAGGCTCAGTGGTTAAGAGCATTTATTGCTCCTGGGACCTGGCTCTGCTCCCAGCACCTTCGTCAGGTAGGTCATAACCACCTGTAACTTCAGACCCTGGGAATATGATCACCTTCGCTGGCTTCCATCGACACCCACATTCACACGGCATCCACACGAACGAACAGACAGACACACACACACATACATACACACATATATCTAAATAAAAATTAAAACATGGATGCTCTTAAGGTAAAAATTGTCCTGGGGAGATGGTTCAGTGGGTAAAGGCTCTTGTTGCCAAGTCTCATGGCCTGAGTTAAATCCCCGAAACCCCCACGGTGAAAGAGGACAAAGCCAGCTCCCAGACGTTGTCCTGTGGTCGCCACTTGTGTGCAAAATGAATAAATAAATATTTAACTTAAAAGTTGATGGTAATTTTCACGTTATGTATATTTTGCCGCACACACCTGGACAGGAGGAGCTCACCTCCTTAAGTGTCCTCCTTTACGGGGAGTTTACTCAGCTCCCTGAGAGCCCATGGGGACAGTCAGCAACAGGAGACTGCCAGCTGTCTGGGGACTGTCACATCCACAGCTGGACCACAACCACCTCTTAGTTCTACTCCTGAGACACGCTCCATCCTTCATAGGCCAGTCACAGTCCTCTCCTACTTCCTCCAGGGTGGACCCTCCAGCTCCCCTGCTCCTCCTCAGCACACTGGGGTGTCCATCCCCTCCCGGTTCAGTGATCTCTTTCCTTGGGAGACTGAAGCCTACAGCAGGTATTCAGCCCATTGCCTTCATTGTTTGCTGAGACAGGGTCTTGCTACGTATCCCTCCTGGTGTTCATAGTTAGTGCTGACTAAGCAGACTAGTAGGGATGAAGTAAGATCGCGAGCAGTTATTAGCGTGGGGGCTCCTGTGACGTTTCCAGGGGTTTGGATCATGACAGCTGCAATGACTAGGGCTGTGTGGCTTACTGAAAAGCAAACAGTTTCTGCTTTAAGAGCTGTCCGCTGTGAGCACCAAGGACTGGTTACAGCCATACCTCAAGGTGATAGAAGAATAAAAGGAGGCTAGAAGTTTGAGTAAAGGGTCCAGAATAACAGAGATTCTCATTATTCCATTACCCCTAATATTATTACGGTAACTGCTGGAGCTATTGAGACTCCATGTAGATCCGGCTGGCCTTGAACTCACAGAGCTCTGCCTCTCCCCTAGGAGGTCTGTTTCTAAAGATCACGGGGGCATGGGAGGTGTCTGGCAGAAAGCTCTCTAGCACAGGGGAGGACATACAGGAAGAGCTCAGTACATCTATGCTTAGTGCGTCTGTTTTCTTTCCTATCAGCCTGGGATACCTCCAAAGTCTCATCTACCCTCATCGCTTGAGCTACAGCTGTGACCTTTCCCTACCACAAAACATTCTTGTCCATCTCAGGTCCTGCTGACCTACCCCGAGGAGCATCAGAAATTTTAGGAAAAACTTGAAGGACTGGAGATGTAACCAGTGGGCAGCGTGCTTGGCTAGAGTGTACCAGGTCCTGGGTTCCATCCCCAGCTCCACATAACCTGATCGTGGTGGCACAGCCTGTAATCAATCCCGGCACTAGGCTGGTGGAGACAGGAGGATCAAGATCAAGGCCATTCTTTGCTGTGTTGTGAGTTTGAGGCCTGACTGGGCTGCAGAAAGTATGGTAGGAGAGAGGGAGGTGGAGGCACAGAGCTGGAGAGATGGCTCAGCAGCTAAAAGTGTTGACTGCTCTTCAGTTCCCAGCAACCACAGGGCAGTTCACAACCATCTGTCACTCCAGTTTCAGAAGATCCAATGCCTTATTCTACTCTCCACGGACATTACATTCAGGCAAACACTCATCCGCAGTTTTGATTCGTTTGTTTTGAAACAGGGTTTCTCTATGTAGTTCTTGCTGTCCTGAGACTTGTGTAGAGCAGGCTGGCCTTGAACCCACAGATGTTCACCTGCTTCTGCTTCCCAAGTGCTAGTGTCACCAAGCGTGACCACAGGTTTTGGTTTTCATTTTTAATCTCAAAAAGAAGGAAGATGAGGGGAAAGGGAAGGGAAGGGGGAAGAAACACCTATCTCCTAGGGGTGCATAGAGACAGGATAACTTGCTCCATGTGCGATGAGCGGACCACGGTGACAATGAAGGTGGAGACGGGCTGTAGTTATTTCATGTATCTGTGCTACATATGTGGTCTCTTCTTGTGTTTTCATTGATGGGGATTGAACCCAGGGATTCATGAATGCTAAGCAAGAATTCTACCTCTGTGCTGAAACCCCAACCCTATATTTGTTTGTTTGTTGTTGAGAGAGGGGGCCGCTCGTTTGTTCCTAGCTGCTTAGCCCTGAAATAACAACACAGAAACTGTATTAATTAAAACACTGTTTGGCCCCTTATCTCTAGCTTCTTATTGGCTAACTCTTACATCTTAATTTAACCCATCTCCATTAATCTGTGCATCACCACAAGGTCGTGACCTACCAGCAAAGTTTCAGCACATCTGTCTCCGGTGGCTCCATGGCTTTTCCCTGACTTTTTCCCCCGCTCCCCGCCTATCTCTGTTCCCCTATAGCTCTGCTATAGGCCCAAAGCAATTTCTTTATTCATTAACCAATAAAAGCAACACATAGACAGAAGGACTTCCCACACCATTTTCCCTTTTCTGTTTAAACAAAAAGAAAGGCTTTAACTTTAACATAGCAATATTACATATAATAAAACAGTTATCAAGCAAGAATTACATTTACAATATTTATATCTACTTTATTTTTTGTCATAACTAAGAAAAACTATAACTATAAATTTCTGCCAGCAAACAGCAAGAAGCTGTGTTAAACTCTGTATTTTTGTGTCTAGAATTAAACTCTCTCAGGTGTTTAAGTGGATTTAGTGTACCATGTTGGCTCCAATTTGCTGGAGGAGTCTGCTTGTTTCACTCCCAGCCACTTAGCTCCAAAATAACCACATAGAAACTGTGTTATTTAAAACACTGCTTGGCCCATTAGGTCTAACTTCTTATTGGCTAACTCTTCCATCTTAATTTAACCCATCTCCATTAATCTGTGTATCGCCCATGTGGCAGTGGCTTACCGGCAAAGTTTTGGCATGTCTGACTTCTGGCGGCTCCATGGCGACTCTGCCCTTCTCCTCCCATGCTATAGGCCAAGCCAGTTCTTTATTCATTAACCAATAAAAGCAACACACAGACAGAAAGACCTCCCACACCAGTTAGTTAGTTAGTTTGTTTGTTTGTTTAGGGACAGGGACTTATGTAGCTCAGGCTAATATTTCAAACTTGCTATGTAGTGATGATGACCTTGAACTTCTGATCTTCCTGCCTTCACCTACTGGGACTGTAGGTGTTCACCATGACTCGTTCTATATGGTGCTGGGGATAGAAACACAGTACTATATTGTTTTATTTTTATTTTTTATATGTTTTGTGCCCACATATGTCAGTGTACCTTGTGGGTGTCTGATGCCCACAGAGGCCAGAAGACAGCATCAGATCCCGTGGAACCAGAGTTATAGATGTTTGTGAGCTGCCACGTAGGTATTTGAATTAAACCCCAAACCCAAGACTTTATGCAGTCTAAACGAGTACTCTACCAACCAAGCTACATCCCAGCCCCGATACTGCCAAAGAATGTGAGGGTCTAGAGAGATGGTGCCGCAGATGAATACTTTCTGTTTAATTATGAGAACCAGAGTTTGATCCCAGCATCTGTGTAGCCAGTTTACATGTCTGGAACCTCAGCAAAAGAGGATCATTAGGGCTTGCTGGCTTCCAGGCTAGCTGAAAAAACCCAAATCCTAGTTCAGAGAGAGGTCCTACCTCAAAATGACAGGTGGAGAATTGCAAAGGAGGACACCCAACACAGTCTTCTACATGTGGGCATAGACTCATACAGACGCACATGAGTTGTCTTAGTGACTGTTCCGCTGCTGTGAGGGGGCACCATGCCCAAGGAGACTCTTAGGAAAGAAAGCATTTAACTGGGGGCTTGCTTACAGCTTCAGAGAGTTAGTCTGTAGTTTTGTGGGGTTTATTTGTTTGTTTACTCTTTGGGGGCTCACTATCCAGCTCCCAAATAAACACACAGAGACTTATTTTTGCTTATGAATGCCTAGGCTTAGCTTGGCTCATTTCTAGTCAACTTTTCTTAGATTATCCCATCTACCTTTTGTCTCTGGGCTTTTACCTTTCTCTATTTCTCTAATCTTTTCTTTCCTTCTTATTCCATGTCTGGCTGGATGGCTGGGTGGCTGGCCCCTGACGTCCTCCTCTCCCTTCTGTCTTTCTCCTTCTGTTTATTCTCTCTACCTGGAAGCCCTGCGTATTCCTCTCCTGCCTAGTTATTGACCAGTCAGTTCTTTATTAGACTAATCAGGTGTTTTACCTAGGCAAAGTAACACAGCTTCACAGAGTTAAACAAATGCAACATAAAAGAATACAACACATCATTACATCAATAAACAAATGTTCCACAGCATAAATGAATGTAACACATTTTAAAATAATATTCCACAACATTAGTACATTAATATCATGGCAGGAAGTGTGGCAGTAGGCAGGCAGTCTTGATGCTGAAGAAGTAGCTGGGAGATACATCCTGATCTACAGGCAGTAAGCAGAGAGAAAGAGAGAGAGAGAGGAGAGAGAGGAGAGAGAGAGAGAGAGAGAGGAGAGAGGGGGGGGGGAAGAGAGAGAGAGAGAAGTAAGAAGTAATGGCACACGCCTGTCATTCCAGTACTCAGGCTAAGGCAGGAAGATCATGAATTCACGGCCAGCCTGAGGTGTAGAGTGAGACCCTGTGTCATAAAATTCCCTGCCAACTCATTCTTCCAGCCACACACGAACACCCCTCCCCACAAACACACACATACACACAAATACTCCACACACAAACACCCACCAACACACACACACACAAACATGCACCCTCCACACACAAACACACAGCTCACCCCACAAACACACACATACACACACACAAGCACCTACCCCACACACAAATACCCCATACACACACAAACACCACCCCCCCAAACACCCCCAACGCACACACACAAACATCTCGCAACACACACACACAAACACCTCCCAACACACACAAATACCCTCACATACAACCACGCACAAACACCTCCACACACACAAACATCCCCCCACAAACAGCCCCCACACACAAAAACACCCCCTCAACACACACAAGTAGACAATAAAAGGGGGTGGATTTAGCAGAGGACTCAGAACCCTAAAAAGTTAGTGCATCTCAATGTTCTTCTTTCTTTATTTATTTATTTACACAAGGTTTCACTATGTAGCCCTGGCTGGCCTAGAACTCATCATATAGACCAGGCTATCCTTGAAGAGATCATTCTGTCTCTGAGATTAAAGACATTCCCTCATAACACTAAGCCTGTCCTCCTCCTCACAAAGTGACACTCAAGAGGGGGATGGGAGGGTCCTGGTGAAGAAGCTAGGGATGGGAACTGAGATGATGCAGAGGCAAAAGTGTGCACAAGCGGGAGTGACTGAGTGTGAGGCCCAGTCCCACAGTGGAAGAAGAGAATGGACTCTAACAGCGGTCGTCTGTGCACTCAAGGTGTCCTGATGGACATGTGGTTCTGCCATCTTGCTCTCTTCTCACAATAATAGCAATGTTATGCCCAAATCCATAAAGTCCCCGCAGAAGTCAACAAGGAGACCGAGTCCCGTATGTAAAAGCCAAGAGCCTTTATTTTATACAAGTTTGCAAACTCGGTCTCTCTACATGTCCAATGTATTGGACTAAATGGAGAGCCCTGAAATCAGTTAGAACTGGGTTTTTATAGTAGTAAAGTTGGGGGTGAGGGGTTTCTGATGTTCAGGACTCCTAATTGGCTGACATTTGTCTAGGGTGTCCTGGTGACTGTATGCTGGCAGGTGATCCTATCTACAGAGGTTGAAATGCTAGGCATTTCCTTTGGATGATCTGTTTTTGGGTGGTGCTCAGGTAATTTCAATTGTGGTTCTTCTTGCAGTCAGGTATTGCTTTAGTGTAAAATACTGAGACTCAGACCTCCATTTAAATTTATCGGCTGAGTCCTACTCTGGCAGGTGATAATGGTTGGAAAGAAAGAACTTCCTTTGCATGACCTGCCCAGACTTAGCTTATCATGGTTGGCTTCCACATTTCTCCCTTCACAAGCACCGATGACAGGACCCAATCTTGGGTCCTGCTTGCCCTGGTTTTTAGGAGGCATGGAGCTACTTAAATTGATAAATCTATTAATTGACAACTCTGGACCTAATATATTAACAGGCACTATAGGTAGTTATCTTGTCCCATGCCAGAGAGTTCCCCCTTGTCTCAGCCTTTCAACCTATTTTGGGCAGGGGACATGGGGCAACATGTTCCTTTCCACAACTACTTCAAGCTGACATTGGGACATTGTTATCAGGGTCCAAGCAGGATGAAAGGCTAGCCAAAGGTGTGTGTGTGAGGGGACATTTAGGCAATGGAGCACTCATCAGACTTTGTTGAAGGGACAGGGAGCGTTCATGTTCATATCAGCTGGACTGGTCCGCATCAGCTTTCAGGAAGTCCAGGGCTCGCCACCATTCAGAGCAGGTTGCAGTCAGCAACTGATGCTTAGATGTGTCTGCCAGCCAAGTGGAAGCCTATTGGGATAAGTTTAAACTGGGAACAGAAATTAAAATTTAGAAAAAGAGCAGATAACAGATGTCTGTAAACAGGAAGAGTAGACTCATACCTTTGAGTCCTAGCTAACAAGTTGGCTATAGCTTTGTGGTAGAATCTAGATACCTTTTGCTATTAAACTGACATTATAACTGCCCTAGCCATTAATAGTATCAGAGACCTCAGAATGAGAATTTGAGTATTTAAAACATTTATCCTTCTTAAACTTTCCTCAGAAAATGAAAAAACCTATTTGTTTTATTATGTTCTTTTGAGACAAGGTTTCTCTGTGTAACAGCCCAAGATGTCCTGGAAATAGCTCTTGTAGACCAGGCTAGCCTCGAACTCACAGAGATTCACTTGCCTCTGCCTCCTGAGTGTTGGGATCAAAGGCATGCATCACTGGGCTCAGTTTTCAATTAAAGAAAACAACAACAAAAAAAACCCCACGTTATTAAAAAAAAACTTGCAAACAAATGAAAATATAACAAACCGAAATTAACCAACTCCAACTTCTGTACAACTTAGTGAATTTGCACATAGCTGATACTGGCATTTGAAATGGAAGCTGTGAAGCTTTGAATTAAGTTTAATAATGTCAGTATTGGCAATATTTTGTGCATTTATCCACCACCCAACCCAAAAAGCCCATGACAGAATTAGGACTAGAAAAGCAATTAGCTTTATATAATTATTAGTTACTCTCAAGCACACTCAACATCAGTAGTGAAGTGAAATACGCAAGAGACGAATTAGGGGCACAGAGGATGAGGTCTGTGTCTGAGCGCAGTGGCTACGGGCACTAGGACTCAGAGGGGCAGGACCTTTACCCAAGGAGGGACATGCCACCCAAGGTTTCCTGCATCGTGGAGACCACCAGACTTGTCCTTTGAGAAGCTCACTCTGGCTGTCAGGTAAAAGAAGGCACTTTGAGCGCTAGGAAGCTAGTTCGGTGGTTAAGAGCACTGACTCCAGGTTCAATTCCCAGCACCCATGTGGCAGCTTGCAACTGTCTGTAACTCCAGTGCCGAGGGATCTGACACCCTTGCACAGACATACATGTGGGCAAACACCAATGCACATAAAATAAATCATCAAAGAAGAAGAAGAAGCAGGAGGAGAAGCAGCCAGTGCAGAGGTTGCTGCAGAGTCAAGAGAGGGGGAGCTGACCATGAAAATGCAGACAGATCTGGAGCTGTGTGGGAAGAGGCCAAAGGGTGAGACCAGATAGGCTAAGGCTGATGTCCTTGCTGTTCAGGGATCCTGAGGGTGACACCAGTTCTCATATAGACCAGAAGTCTCCAGGGTGCTTTCCCCACCTTCCCCATCGCCACGTAGGTGCCTGTTACTGTCAGAAAGCTTTCTGAGGGCTGAGGGCTGGGTTGGCAAAGCACTTGTCCAGCACACATGAAGTCCTGGGTTTGATCTGTCACTTTATAGACAAAGCACCGTGGCACACACCTGTAATCCCAGGACTCGGGAGGCTGAAGAATCAGAAGTTCAAGGTCATTCCTTGGCTACCTAGGGAGCTTGAGTCTACACGAGACTCTATCTTAAACAAAACCAAAAAAGAGAGAAAGCTCTGTGAGCGCTTCCAGCTGTAATTGGAGCTCTGTTGCACACTGCCTTGTCCGCTCAGTGCTGAGGAAACCATGGGGTGAGAGATGGGCTGGGGCCAAAGGCCTGAATGGCAGGCATGTCTCTTGCATGACCACTATCAAGTGAGCCAACCCCTGGTGCCCAACAGACTCAGACCCAGACAGCCTGTGCCAGAGTGCGTGGGCTGCAGAAGTCAGTGCAGAAGCTTCCTGCCCCAGGCACTTCAGGTCTGTACGGGCCCTTCATCCCACCTCTGGAGACTGCTCCGAGATCAGAAACCTCCCTCAGGTCGCCACCATAGACTCCATAAGCTCTTCCTCTGATTCTTTCAGAGGTGGGAGGCAGAGAGCAGAAGCTCTGATCCTCATGCCAGACACAAACCCTGGGAAATTACTCACCCCAGGGTGAAGTTTCAGAAATCCTGGCAAGGGACCCAAGCCCCAAGGACAGTAAGAATGGCTAGTCAGCGTGGCTGTGGTGTTAGGGGTGGAGGTAGGTTGGGGGGGGGCTGTGGTGCTGGGGGTGGGGGTAGGCTAGCAGGGGGCTGTGGTGCTGGGGGTGGGGGTAGGCTAGCAGGGGGCTGTGGTGCTGGGGGTGGCTGTAGGTCAGCGGGGGCTGTGGTGCTGGGAGCGGGGGTAGGTTAGCGGGGGCTGTGGTGCTGGGGGTGGAGGTAGATCATTGGGGGCCAATGTGCTGGAGGTGAGGCTAGATCATGGGGGGCCTATGGTGTTGGGGTGGGAGTAGATAATTGGGGGACATGGCGTTGGGGGTGGGGGTAGTTCAGTGGTGTTTGAGGGGGTAGATCATTAGGGGGGCTATGGTACTGGGGGTGCGAAGAACCCCCAGGGACTGAGACCTGACTCTGTCTCCCTCTGGCCCCCTTGCCAAAGCCGTGCAGATTCCCACCCCTTTCAGGACCTCAGTTGCCGCCTCTGTAGAAACGGTGTCGTGATTCCAAGAGTACTAAAGAAGTCGGTTTTATTCCCAAATATGTCTGCCCGCTACCTATCACTCATTCCAAAGTGCAAGCTCAGCATCTCCCAGCTGTCACTCAGAAGGCAGCTAAGGATCTGGAGCTGGAGAGATGGCTCAGCAGGAAAGAACACTGGCTGCTCTTGTAGAGGACCTAGGTTTAATTCCCAGCGCCCTCATGGCAGCTCACAGAATCTGCAACGGTGAGACCTTCTGACTTCACAGGCCCTCGTGTGGTGTGTCCACATCATGTAGGCAAAACGTGTATAAATGCAAATAAAGTAAGTAAATACAAAAATAAGATAAACAAATCTAAAAAAAAATGTACATTTCTAGTAGCCGTAAGTGGTACTTATTATCAACATTTTTAAAGTAAATAAATAAGACAGCTGAGCACCCAGCCCGATGCCTATCTCTCAAGGAGGATTCTACAGATCTTCCTACAGGAGGCTTTATAAGCAGAGACCTCCAGGCAGCTTCTTTACCGTGTTGTTCCCCATGCTATTTCCAGATGGTTCCATTTCACTGGACCCCAAAGACATCAACACAAATGTTCCTTTGCTAACAGGAGGTTGAGCTGTCACTGGTCCAAGCAGGGACACTGCCACTCAGCCATGCCATCCTGTGTTTCGTGTGACACCTGCTTTCTCTTCCTGCACACCAGACCTGTTGATTGGCTTGGAGGAAGGGTGTGGTGGGCTAGCCAGGTCAAAGGCCACTAAGGATGTCCCTGGCTAGTGGCATTTCTACAGAAATGGTCTTGAGGTTCAACTCCAGCAAACCTCTCAAGGAGGGAACCCCCTCCAGGTCCAAGGAAGGCCCAGAAGATTCAGACAGTTCTCTAGGTCTTAAGGTGAGATGGAGACAGGCTGAACACAGGCTGAAGGCCTCTCACATGGAAGGGAAACCAGGCCGTTGGATTTCCTATCAGACTCAGAAGCCAGGAGCTGGTAATAAATCAAGAACAGAAAAGTGATGTTAGTGCTTCCAACGAAATTTCCAAGCCCAGGAAACAATTGAGCATTAAAATCCATCGGAGGGGAAAAAAATCTATTAAAACTTCAAGAGAAATGCTTTGCTATAAATTAGGTTTCTCTGCCAACTGGGATAATTCAATAATTTCCTCTTGACATTCTCAAGATTGCTCTTCGGGGGGAATTATGATTCGCTGAAGTCAAGAGCGATTTGTTCCCAAAGAAAGACAAAGGTGGTGTGTGCCTGTAATCCCAGCGCTAGGAGGCTGACAGAAGCTGGGGCTGCGGCTCAGCGGGTACACTCTTCCTCAGCCTACGCAGAGCCTTGGGTTCGGTCCCCAGCATACGCCAGGCACATGCCTGAAATTCTAGCACTGAGGAGCTGGGAGCTAGAGGGTCAGAAGAATGTAGCCATTCTCAGCTATTAGTGGTGTGAGGCCAGGCTGAGGGACATGAAACTCTGTGCAAAATAACAACAACAACAATCATCAATGGACCAACCGACCGACAGACAGAAAGACTCAAGTAGGAGTGGAGGTGACAAGTGACAACGCTTCTAACTTAGACTCCCGTGGGTTGGGTAGATCAGTCCATTGAACTGTGAGGCTCCACAATGGAGAGACGTGTGTTGCCTCAATGAGACGCTCGCTAAGGCCACATTTTGACAGCAGAGCAAGCGAGGGGCTTGGAGAAGTCCTTGAGGGTCCTCCAGAATCTGTTAACACTTAGAGCAGTCTCTTTCCCAACTCCAAAACCTTATGGAATCAGATCTAGGCCCAGGTCACAGCATGCCTGGAATCCCTTCTTAACTTTAGCGGGGGTGAGGGCTGTGGACCCTCCCAATTTGCTTTTGCTGTACAAAGCCCTTCCCACAATGCATTTTCCTATCATTAGGGGCCTCCATGCCAGTACTTAGAGACTCTGGTCTCTCTGTACAAGGTCCAACAGAGTTGTGATGTCAGCCTGTTGGCTAGAGTCACCCTGGACAGGTCAGCTGAAGGAGGAGGGAAGGAAGGTATCCAGGAAAGGCGGAACCTTTGAGAACTGGACGCAAAGAGCATGACCGTCTGGCACTAGCCTCCGAGAGGGGAGGGGAGGGATGTAGAGCCTGCAGACTGAACTGGGATCTTCCTTGTCAGGGCTCCAGAGACACCCAATGTGTATGGAAAGTCCCAGGACCATGCCCTGCACCCAGAAGGGGGATTTATTAGTGTTCTGAGCCTTTGCCCATACCGGAAACCCATCCCATACACTGCCTGCTCAGCTCCCCTCGGCTCTTGGGTCCTCTTCCTGGTCTTGGGAACTGGCTTCCTCCCGAAATGACTGGGAAGGGTACTGTGTGCCCACAAAGCTAGGCCAAGTGAAAGGCACCAGCTCTCATCATGTTGGGTCACAAAAGTCACCCAGTGCCGCTACCAATGCCTTTCCAGGAAGGATATTTGGCATTTGAATGCTTTGGTTTTACAGAGGCCCTGGAAGGTTAAGTGATTTTTTGCACAAGGTCATGTTTTTCTGAGAAGTCCTTTGAACCCAGACTGTGGACCAGGTCAGACAAACTCAATCACAGTGTAGGGTCCCATCTCGAGATTTCCCCTCCTCAGATTTTCCCATGAGTCAGAGCCTCCGAGCTCTACAAAAGCAGGTCACAGACCAAGGGACGCACTGAGGCAGGGCTGTACAGCAGACACATGCAGTGTGCGCAATTTTCCGGTTATCCTGTGGGTCTCCAGAAGTTAAGATCACAGGCTCAGCAGAAAGAGGTCAAAGGGGAAGGAAGTGGGAGAGCCTGGGAAAGTTTCCATCCAGGCAGCTGTCACAGCCAGGCTTCATACACTGCTTGGCTAACACCACAGAGGGAGGGGGGCTGAGGGGCCATCTCATCCCTGTCCACTCCCTTACAACTCCCATTGGTGGCTTTGTTTAGTTTGTTGTTTATCGAGACAGAATATCTTAGGGTTTTTGGTTTTTTGTTTTGTTTGGTTTTGGTTTGGTTTTGGTTTTTTGAGGCAGGATTTCTCTGTGTAACAGCCCTGGTTGTCCTTGATTCGCTTTGTAGAGCAGGTTGGCCTCAAACTCACAGAGATCCTCCTGCCTCTGCCTGCAGAATGCCGGGATTAAAGGTGTGCGCCACCACCTCTTTCTACACCATTGTTTTTTGCTTCTTGACATTTTGGAATTCAGTCTCTCTCTCTCTCTCTCTCTCTCTCTCTCTCTCTCTCTCTCTCTCTCTCTCTCTCTCTCGTCTCAACTCACTATGTAGACCAGGCTAGCCTCAAACTCACAGCTATCCACCTACTTCTGCCTACCAAGTGCTGGGATGAAAGGCCTGGCCTAGCAGTCTTGACAACACTGCCTCTCTGTGGCACTGCCCTGGTCTTGACCCCACACCTGTAAGGGACAGCTAACAAAGCGGCATGGGCCTGTTGCTAATCAAGATCTGAGTTCTCAAAAACCAACCAATTGGCAATACAGAACTGGGCTCCAGGGTGGTTAATTCCCCAAAGGAGCCCAACTTAGCACCCAGGAATCTCCTTTAGAGAGAGGTAGTTACAAGGAAACTCAAGGCTAGGACAGTTCTGACACCAAGCCAGACTGTCTACAAATGCTTAACAATGCCACTGGACTTGGGAACTCTGTGTGTGTGTGTGTGTGTGTGTGTGTGTGTGTGTGTAGTTTTGGGTCTGTTTCTGTTTTTTTTCAAGACAGGGCTTCTCTGTGTAGCCCTGGCTGTTCTGGAACTCACTCTGTAGACCAGGCTGGCCTCAAACTCAGAGATCCGCTTGCCTCTGCCTCCCAAGTGCTGGGATCAAAGTCATGGGCCACTACATTGGTGGAAAAGGATATATTTTTGTATCGAGTTCGTCTCCAGGCCCAAGGATCTTTAGGTTCCTGGTTTGGCCTTAGGAAGATAACATTGGGATCACCCACTGTCATATAGCTGAGTGTGACTTGGGACAAAGTTGAAGAGGGGTTGCTTGCTTGGAAGCTGCAGTCCAGCCACTCAGTAGCTTGGCCTCTTTGTGCCTCAGTTTACTGCTCCAGGCAAGTGCCAGCCTTAGTCAGTAACTTGACACAGAGAAGGGAAAACCCTTGGGACTTGCAGGCTCCTCTGAGAAGCTGGGCGTGGTGGGCCGGTCTTCCCGGAGCGGCGGTGGGAAGAGGGGGACGGGGACTGGGTGTCCAACCTCACTCCGCCCCACCCCCTCCCTCCCCACGCAGAGCTTCCTTACTGCTGGCGGCAGCTGAGTCACTGTGCGGGCTCGCCTGGTATCCTCATCTCTGGACTTCGTAGTCCTGGAAATCCGGAGTCTATCCTCCAGGCTACATCCAACTTGCGCCAGGTGCCTCCAGGAATTCTAGAAATGCTCCTGGGGGGCCACGGGTTTGGGATGTGGAGGAAGACGAAAACTTCATTTTCGGCTGTCTGGCGAATTCCAGGAAGCCCTTGGGAATCTCCCTGGCACCGCTGGGCACCGAGCCTATCTCTGCGCCTCTTATCTCGTCTTCCCTTGGGGGCAAGAGCTCTCTCTACAGAACCCCCTTGAAATACACCTGCCCCGGGGTGGACGTGCCACTCCAGGTTAGGGAAAGACGCCAGAAGAAGGGATGTTGGAGGCAGACGACTAACCGAGCCTGGAAGGCGAGGCGGGCGGCTAGAACTCCCACTGGCCCCGCCTGTCCCCTCCCAGCCCCCAGGACTCCAGGGGAAGTGGTGGGTGGGGGAGGGGAACCAGGCTGACAGATTCTGTAAACAGAGCCGGTTTGGGCCTCAGCCAAGGACTGGGTGTCCTGGCCCAGCCTGGGTGTGAGGTCCATCCGCGGCTCTCCAGGACACCCCGCCCTGCCCAGCTGCCCTGGGGTGCCCGACCCACAGCCAGCTCCAGCCAGAATGTGTCTGAGTTTTGGGAAACAGCCAGCTCCCTTCTGGGGGGGGAGGGGGTTTGCAGAGACTGAGCACCGCGGGAGGTGAAGTGGGAGAGGGCTTCGCTCTAGGAACCGTCAGTCACCTTTCATTTACATAGTATGGAGTTCAGAAACCTAGGCAGACCCGGTTCCCCCCTCTCCCAAGACGCGGGTGCTGCTGCGTGGTCGCCCCACCCCTGTCCCCACCTCAGTCCCTCGGTCAGAGGGAGAGTCCTAGGTAGAGAAGCTGACCAATGGGTTTCGGGTTCTGAGAGCTCCCTTCAAGAAACGGTCCCGCCCCCATAGGTTCTTGCCAAATGTGGTCTGTGGTGCCCATGACCTCAGAGAGGCAACTCAGAAGGCAGAGAAAGCCCTGGAGAGGGAGGCTGAGGGAAAGGCAAGCTTTCGAGGGTGATTCAAGCCACCGTGTGAGGAGAAGCAGGGGAGGAGGTCCCCGGTGGTTATTTAAAGATCTCTGTACCCCAGCAGGTGGAGGCTTGCAGAGAACTGTACCTTGTCAAACGAGGAAAGGAGTGTGTGTGTCCACCACCCACGCCACCCCCACTCCACCCCGGGTGGAAGGATGCCCCTCTTACCTCAGGAGAACCCGGGTTCGATCCTAGCACTGCATGAAGTGGGCCATGTGACCCAAACCAGCAATCTTAGCATTGGGGAGGTAGAGTCTGAGGGTCAGAAGTTCAAAGTCATCCCTAAGCTACAGATCTGGCTATGTGAGGAGTTTGAGGCAAGCACCAGCGATTGAATCTGTCTCAGAAAACAAAACTAGTCAGAGACTGGTGTGGGAGGCAGAGGCAGACGAATCTCTGAGAGTTCAAGGACAGCCTGGACTACTTAGAGGGTTCCAGACCAGCCAGGGGTACACAGTGAGAGTGTCTTAAAAACAAACAAACTAACAAACAAACAAAAGGTGACCCACACCAGCAGACCTTTCCCTATGGCTTTCTCGGAGCCATCATTTTTGTCATTAAATAACATCTTTGCTCTCCAGGAGAGAACTGAGTGTAGAAGGCCCTGTGCTGGTTAGTTTCTGGTACCTGGGCAACCTAGGCTACGTGGGCAAAGGGTATCTCAGCTGAGGAACTGCTTCCATCAGAGTGGCTTGTGGACATGTCTGTGGGGCATGTTAGTGATTGCTAATGAATGTGGAAGGTCCCAGCCCACCATGGGTGATGCCATCCCTAGGCAGGTGATACAGGAGGTCCCAGCGCACTGTGGATAGTGCCATCCTTAGGCAGGAGATGTAGGAGGCCCCAGCCCACTGTGGGTAGTACCATCCCTAGACAGGTGATCTATGAGGTCCTAGCCCACTGTGGTGATGGCAGGTAATGTAGGAGGCCCCAGGCCACTGCAGGTGGTACCATCCCTAGGCAGTTGGGTCTGTGCTGTATAAGGAATGTAGCTGAACAAGCCATGTGGAAAGCAAGCTAGTAAGCAGTAGCCTCCGTGGTCTCCACTTCTGTTCCCGCCTTCAGGTTCCTGCCTTGGTCTCCTTGGATAATGGACTGTAAAGTGTAAAACAAAATAAACCCTTTCCTCTGCAAGTTTCTTTTGGTCACTGTTCTATCACAGAAACAGAGAAGCAAACTAGAATAGTCCCCTCCACCCCAGTCCTTAGAACTTGTTTGAGCCTCAGTTTGTTAGCATGTCTTACTTGCTGGCTCTGGCCCAGATGGAGTGAGTGGGTATATTTATGTAGGCACCTAGAAAGCCAGATTCAATGGCTACCTCCTCCAAGGTGGATGAGCCTGTGCAAAGCTAAGGGCTCTGACAGAGTGTTAAGAGTGGGTTGGTAGATGGGTATGGGGATATGTGGCTATAATTCCAGCACATGGGAAGTAAGGCAGGGGTAGGGGGACCAGGAGTTGAAGGCCAGCTTTGGTGACTTAGAGAATTTGAGGCCAACTTGTACTACATGAATCCCTGTCAAAAAAAAAAAAAAAAAAGACTCAGAAGAGTTCTAGGTGCTAGATCCCAGTCATTTTCCTTCCCAGATCCAGTCCCAATGCAGCATCTGAGCCCCTGAGTGTCCTGGTTGTTGGGAAACTGGTGGCCTGCACAGAGTATATACTAATCAGAAGTTGTAGATTATGACAGGGGCTGTGGCTTGAAGCTGAATTCCGAGTTGGTGCTACCAAGATGTAGCCTAAGCTAGGCCCTACAAGGCTACACATCTAAATCCATAAGAAGTATGAGCCAATGCTGACCTCTGGGAATGGGTTCTCTTCACCGCTTCAGTCGGGCAGCGCAGGCTGCACTGCCCAGGGGTCCCTTTGCCTAGATGGGGCAGCACTGCGAGGACCTGCATCTCTGCTGGGGGCAGAGGGTGGCAGGAGGAACTTCAGGTGAAAAAGAGTGAAGACGTTGAGTCTCCTTGCAGCATCCCTGGGGCTCCCAGGAACCCCAGAGCACTAGGAAGGGCACCGCAGAATGGTCACTTTAGCAGGTAGTGAGTAAGTGTGTCCATGGGGGCGGGGCAGTGGTCAGTCTTCACTGTCAACTTGACTGGATTTGAAATCGCCTAAGAGATATACCCCTGGGTGTATCTAGAAGTTTCCAGGAACGGATGAGAAAAGCCCTATCAAGGTGGTTTGGATGAGAATGATGCCCCCGTGCACCCCCACACAGGCGCATATATTTGAATGCTTGTCTCTCCCCCATCAACTGCAGTTGGTAAAACTGGGAAGGACCAGGAGGCGTGGCCTTTTGGAGGAGGTGTGGCCTCGGAGGAGGTGTGGTCTTGTTGGAGGAGGTGTGGCCTCGTTGGAGGAGGTGTGTCACCGGGAGTGGACTTTGAGGTTTCAAGAGTCCACACCATTCCTAAATAGGCCTCTCGCTCTGTCTGATGCTTGTGAAAAACCATGGACGCTTTGAGCTACTGCTCCAGCCCCATGCCTGCCTGTCCGCTACCAGCTCCTCACCACCATGGTCACGGGCTCTAACCCTCTGGAACTGTGAGCCGCCAAATTAAGCATACTTATTTATGTTGTTTTACATGCATTAGTGTTTTCCTGTATGCATGTCTGTGTGAGGGTGTTGGACCTACTGGAACTGGAGTTACAGACAGTTGTGAGCTGCCGTGTGGGTGCTGGGAATCGAACCCCAGGTCCTCTGGAAGAGCAGCCAGTGCTCTTAACCCACTGAGCCATCTCTCCAGCCCTAAATGCTTTCTTCTATTACTTGCCTGTGGTTTTGTCCTGGTGCTAGAAAAATAACTAGGCAGCCACCCACCCTGAATGTGGGCAGCCCTCTGTCCTGGGTTGAATGAAGTGAAGACGTAGAGAGCGAAGGAGGCACTGGGCATGTGTCTCTTTCTGCCTCCTGACTGTGGACGCCATGTGACCAACTGCCTTGCACTATCGTCCTCCATCATGGACCACATCTCCGCAAACTGTGAGCCGCTGGAATAAACCCCTCCTTCCCTAGGTTGCTTTGGCTCGGGATTCTGTCATAGCGACTAGAGGGAAGTAGTAAGGACATGAGGCAAATGGGTTGTGCTGGGTCTCCTTCCCCTCACTGGCTTCAGAAGAATGAGAGCTTCCCTTCACCCCCGCCAAACTTGCAAGTTGCTCTTGGAATGCATAAACTTCAGTCTGGCCTGGCTACCTTGCATTGAGGAGAAAGTGGTCAGTGAGAGTGGACATCGGAGGGAAGGTGTCCAAAGGCGGGCTGGGTGTGGTTTTTCCAGGTGGCTACATTTCCGCAGCAAGGGACTGGCCTGGCCTGTCTGGTCAGTGTCAGGAAAAAGGGCTGGTGAGACAGGCTGTGGAACACCATGGTGTCTCTTATGGCACAATAAACAACCCTATTTCTACCCACCATCCCCATCTGCCTTTGTGGCTAGCACAGCCACCAGAGCTGTCTCTGTGTCCTCCTTGCTTGCCTGCCTGTCACTTCCCACCAGTCCAGTGTAGCTTTGACTGAGGTCATGAGAGACCGACCTGACGCAATTGCCTTGTGGTTTCTGGTTTCGTGAGTCAGGATATCACTATGTTACCCTGGCTGGCCTCGAACTCACTTTGTAGACTAGGCTGGCTTGAGACTTGCAAGGATCCTCTTGATCGGCCTCAAGTGCGAGGACTAAATGTGTGCGCCACCTCACCTGGCATAGCTGCTTTTCAGAAGAACAGCTTAGAGCGTTAGATAGATGGATCGGTGGTCAGGAGCACACAACCGTCGGTGACCAGGCGACCAGGATTGTGGATCCCCCGGAACTGGAGTTACAGGTGATTGTGAGCCACCATGCGGGTGCTGGGAACCAAGCACAAGTCCTCTGGAAAAGCAACAAGTACTCTCCACCGCTAAGCCATCTCTCCAGCCCCAAAATAAATGCATTTAAAAAATAAAAATAAAAATGTGGGGTGGGCGGTGGCGGTGCAACACCTTTAATCCTAGCACTTGAGAGGCAGAGGCAAATGATCTCCACGAGTTCAAAGCCACCCTGGTCTACAAAGGGAATTCCAAGACTGTCAAGGTTACACAAAACAACCTCTTCTACAAAATAAACAAGTGAAGTAGAATTTTCAAAAATTATATTTATGAGTATGTTTGTCAGAATACCAGCCTGGACTACATAGTAAGACACCACCTCATGAAACGGTTTTGAAAAGAAAAAGAAAAATATTCATCCCTTTTCATAGCTGAACGATATTTATATTCTGTTATGTAGATATACCACATTTCCTTTTCCCATTCATCTGGTCATAAATGTTTGGAATGTTTAATACATTTTGGACGTTCTTGGTGCTGCTGCTATGAGCACTCACGGGTAAACTGTTGGGTGGACGTGATTTCACTGCCCTTTAGCCTGTGCCTGAGGAGAACGGCAGGACCATACAGGGACTCGTGATCACTGTTTGTGGTTAACCTCTGTTAACTGCTTTCCAGAACAGCCGGGCCACTTTCCATTCCTGCAGCCGTAAACGAAGGTTCTAATTCCTCCACATCTTTGCCAGCACTTGTTACTGTCTGTCCTTTGCGTATAGCACCATAGTGTATGGAGTCATATCCCAGTATGGTTTGTGTTTTCCTGATAATTAATGATATTTGTGAGTTTACTCCCAACATGTACTGGGAATTGAATTCAGACCTCCCATATTGCTAAGAACACTACCTCAAGGTGGAACGGGCTCACATCTGTGGGTCCCCACAACTCACTGAGCTGTATCCCAAAACCTCGTTAACTATTTTAATATCTTCTTTGGAGAAATGTCAGCATCTCTCTTTAGCCCAGGCTGGCCTCAAACTTGAGGCCACCTTCTTGCCTTAGCCTCTCAAGTGCTGGGAATATGAACATGAGCAACCACTACAACCTTAGATGTGACTCTTACCACACAGGCACTTTGTAAGCATTTTCTGGTTGTCTTATATCTTCATTTTTAATTTTTTGAATTGTTGTGTTAAGTGTATGAGTGTTTTGCTTACATTTATGTCTGCATGTATGTGTGTTCCTGGTGTCCTCAGAGGCCAGAAAAAGGTGTCAGATCCTCTGGAACTGGAGTTATGGATGTCTGTGAGCTCTCGCGTCGGTGCTGGGAATTGAACCCAGGTCTTTTCTGGAAGTGCAGACAGTGCTCTTAACCGCTGAACCTTCTCTCCAGCTCCGATTTCCTTTCTTCTTGTTTGGTTTTTGGTTCTGTGTGTGTGAGAGAGAAGGAGTGGTCTTAGAGTTTCTATTGCTGTGAAGAGACACCATGACCACGGCAACTCTTACAAAGGAAAACATTTATTTGGGACTTGCTTACAGTTCAGAGGTTTAATCCATTATTGTCATGGTGAGAAGCATGGTGAAATGCAGGCAGACGTGGTACTGGAGAAGGAGTTGAGAGTTCTACGTCTTGGTCTTAAAACAACAGGAAAGAAAACACTGTAAGCCAGTAGGCCTGGTTTGAGCTCTGAGGCCCTAAGGACACACACTCCCTCCAACGAAGTCTCCACACACTCTAACAAGGTCACACTCCTGATTGCACCACTTGCTGTGAGCCTGGCGTTTTCTTTCTAACCACTACAGGGTAGCATGTGTATTTTCCTGGAGATGGGTATACAAGTTTGTGCAAGTGCACATGGAACACAAATTCCAACGCTTTAGAAGTTCAAAGTCTCTTAACTGTGTGCTACTATAAAATAAAACAACAGAGTTCATATTTCTTATTCCACAAAGCAAGAGTCAGAGCATAGGAGTAATTGTATCCAACCCAGTATGGTTCATCTTGACTGTCAGTTTGATTGGCTCTGGAATCAAGTAAGAGACACCTCTAGGTGGGTTTTTGAGGGTAGTTCCTGGAAATATTAACTGAAGGGGACGACCCTCCTAAGAGCAGGCAGCTTCGGCTGGCAGCACCCCAAATAAACAGAGGTCTGAGGAAAAAGCAGAGTGGCTGTTGCCTGCCCACATCCGCTCTTTGCCAGGGAGCACATGTACGCTCTTCTTGCCATGGCTGTCCTTCACTACCGTCATAACCCATCTTCTTCAGCCTTCCAAGTTGGACTGAAGGCCAATTGCCCTCCAGGAATCCCACAGGCCTTCAGCACCAACTTTAGACGGCTGAGGCCTCCAGCCTCATATCCCGTGCAGCAGACATGCAGGTGGCCATGGCTGTACTACGCAGTCAGGACTGTGTAAGCCAACGGTGTGCATGACTGTCCTTGAACCATGTAACCTTCATCTTGTGAGTTCCATCAACCTTGTAAAAGGATTACCTACCTTAACTGGGCTAGTGGGCTGTTTATACTTCCTCACAGAGGGCTGGAGAGCGTCTCAAGACTCTCACCTGAGTAGCTAACACTCCTTGCCAAGTGTTGTATGAATTTTGCCTTCACCATGTAGCCTCAGTGAGAGGCTAGAGTATATAGTCAGGAAAGTCTAGGGAAGTGGACTCCATCTCTGTGGCTATGGGAAGCCCTCATGCCCACTGAGTAAAGGCTTACCGGGTGCAGGCCGTTCCCATCTCTGGAAGTAACCCCTCACCTATACTGGGTAAGGAAGCACAAGAAACTCTTTGGTTCCCCAGAGTGAACTTTGATGGAATCACGTCTCAGTTTGTTACTGGGACCTGTCTCGGTTACTCTTTATTGCTGTGATAAGCTATCATGACCAGGGTAACTTATGGAAGAGTTTATCGGGGACGTAGTCTCAGAGGGTTAGTCTGTGACCATCATATGGGGTGTGCAGCAGCCGGCAGGCATGGTGCTGGAGCAGCAGCTGAGAGCTCACATCTGATCCAAAAGTTGTAGATCAAGAGAGACAGGCAGGTAGACAACTGGGACAAACTTGGACTTTTGAAACCTCAAAGCCTGTCCCACCCCCAACCCCATAACACACCTCTCCTCTAACAAGGCCACACCTCCTAATCTTCCCCAAACAATTTCACCAATTGAGGATCAAGTGTTCAAAAGTATAAACTCATGGGGGCCATTCTCATGCAAACCACCATAGGTCCTCCTAGAAGGTTCTAAAGCCCATCCCCTTGTCTGATGCTCATCCCATCGTCCTGTTCCTCCAGAGAACTTGGGTCCAACATTGTCAAGAACCTGGCAAGGGGTCCTTTCTTGCATCTCTTTTGTTGTTCTGTATGTCTAAGCCTCGTGCGAGGAGCTCACAGGCCTGAGTGTTGTAGCTTTGAGACAGTTTTGAAAATTAAAGGCATGAGCCCTAGATTTTTTTTCCACGTCATTTTGACAATCTTGCATGCACCATCACTCCCAGGCATATTTCATGAGATTTTAAAGTAACAATATGTTCCTATTTCCTTGTGTGGTGAATTAAAATAATAGCTGATGTTTATATGCGCAACTCGGGATCACGTGGTGATTTCCCGATGGCTATGGGGTATTTAATTAAATATAATGTCTTGTTTTACTGTACATCTAACTCACCTAAATTTTTTATTATTACGTATTATGCTTTAATGACTATCCTTTCCATTGTTTCTTAGAAGTGACTCATTATTTCCCGAGAATCATTTCCTTAAGATTGATTCCTAGGAGTGAGTGGTTAGGTCAAAGGGGAGAAATCAACACTGACAAGACTCTTCAGGGGCTGGTGAAGTGGCTCAGAGATAGAAGCTTACAACATGAACATGAAGAGGCCCTGGGCTTGGCTCCCAGCATCCATGGAAGAGTCATGTGTGGTCCTCTGCATGGCCCTGTGAACCTGTAGCCACAGAGCTGGGTTTGGGGTGTCGGGGTAGAATCACTGACAATGGGACTGCTGGGGGTTTTCTGGCTGCCAGCCTTACTGAAAAATGAGAGACTCTCTCCCAGGGGAGAAGGGTGAAGAGTGACAGAGGATACCCAGTCCTGCTCCGGTCTCTGCACACATGCATCTCCACACTCTTAGACCCCCACATGCGCACATTCAAAAACAACACACACACACACACACACACAGCTTCTTCAAGTACACTTCCAATTTCCTCCTGCAGCTTCAGCAACACTTGAATTATTATGTTGAAAAACAATTCTTATTCACATAGGCACACCCAAAAAAGTAAAGATTTTAAGTTGGGTGGTGGTGGTGCATGCCTTTAATCCCAGCACTTGGGAGGCAGAGGCATACAGATCTCTGAGTTCTAGGCTAGCCTGGTCTACAGAGCAAGTTCCATGATAGTCAGGGCTATTCAGAGAAATCCTGTCTCAAAAAAAAAAAAAAGATTTTGAAAAATACTATAAGAGACCCGGTTGTGTGAGTAGGTGGAAAAGCTTGCTTAGCGCACGTAAACATGAGGCCCTGGACTGGTCCTGAGCACCTGAAACAAAATAGAAGAGAGGTACATTAAACTAAACACATGTCTCTCCTCTCCTTCTCTCTCTCTCTCTCTCTCTCTCTCTCTCTCTCTCTCTCTCTCTCTCTCTCACACACACACACACACACACACACACACTCAAATGTATATATGTAGGCATGTAGGCTGGGCTAAGAGTGCTGGCCCACTGTGTCAGGGACCCTCATTGCAGTGTCAGCTTGGCGGTAGAGCACTGGCCCTGAATGGTCCTTAACCCTGAAAAATAAACTAGTATGTCCTACTCACCAAAGTGTCGTTAAAACATCGACATAAAGCCAAGTGAAGTGCCAGGCAGTGGTGGTGCACACCTTTAATCCCAGCACTCAGGAGGCAGAGGCAGGTAGATCTCTGTGAGTTCGAGGCCAGCCTGGTCTACAAGAGCTAGTTCCAGGACAGCTAGGTCTCTTACACAGAGAAACCCTGTCTTGACCAAAACCAAAACCAAACCAAAAACAACAAACAAACAAACAAAAAGCCAAGTGAAGTGGTGTGCACCTGCAGTCACAGAGGAGGCAGGAAGATCAGGTGCTTGAGGTCATCTTCAGACACAGTGAGTTTCAGGCTAGCCTGAGCTACATGAGACCCTGTCTCAGTTTTTTGTTTTGTGTTTTAAAAAGAAGGACATTAAAAGGAAATAGCTACAAAACAAAAATAGTGAAGAACTCGTATTGCCTTATCAGACGACTAAATAATAGTAAAAATCATACAAATCAAAGTGTATGCCTGGTATGGTGTCATACACATACAATACCAGCACTCTGGAAGCTGAGGCTGGAGGATTGCAGCAAGTTGAAGACTAGCTTGGGCTTCATAGAGAAAAGCAAGTCAGCCAGGATTATACAGTGAGATTCTATCTCAGCAGTCCCTATAGATGGATGGATAGATGGATAGATAGACATACAGACAGAGAGATAGACAGAAAGACAGACAGACAGATAGATGGATAGATAGACAGATAGACAGACAGACATATAGACAGACAGATAGATAAATGGATGAATTAATGCATAAGTAGATGCCTGTGAATTGAGCTAAGGTAAAATTGAAAGAAAGATCTACAGCATTATGTATGTATTTAACATTGTTGAAAATTGACAAACCGAAGATAATTTTATGCCAATAAACTAGAATAATGAAATAATATAAATGTGAGATGAATGGTTCTGTTGTTGCTGTTGTTTTGAGTCTCACGTAGTTCAGGCTGGCCTTGAACCTGCTAGATAGTCAAGAATGATTTTGAACTTCTGATCCTCCAAACTCCACAGGGAGAGTTCTGGGACTACAGGTGTTTATGCAGCACTAGGGATCGAACCCCAGGCTTTGTGCGCTGGAGACAAGCCCTCTAATAACTCCTGCTCCAGCCTTTTTATTTTGGAGACAGGGTCTGTTGTAGCCTAGGCTACTCTCAAACTCGCTGCATGGCCCAGCATGCCTCTGCACTCCTGATCTCCCTGCTTCCGCCTCCCAAGTGCTGAGTATGTGGGCATGAGCCACCACGGTTGGCTGTAGAAGAGAAAAAATATTAAATAAAAGCCAAGCATACAATAAAGAGAAATTTTTTATTACTATACTTTGTTCTTCAATTTAAAAATAAATCACTGCTGAGAACTGAACCTACAACTCTGGGCGTACTGAATGCAGGATGCTCTTAGACTGAAAGTGATGGCTCATGACTGTCCTCACAGCATGGTGGACCAAGGGAGGAGAACTGCCATGAGTTTGGGAACAACCTGGGCTACAGCGTGAGACTTCGTTTCACGAAAACAAAATAAAAAATTGCTGGACCGCAGAATTAACACACAGCAATACTTTAGATTGATAAAATTCTGATGAGACTATTAATTAAAACAAATGACTATGAGGAGTGAAGAAGGGGTCGTCCTAAGAGCACCCACAGACGACTAAAGACTCTGAGAGCAGGGTGGGGAAGGCGACTCTATGGGTAAAGTGCCCGCTGGGTGAACACTGAGCTCAGAGCTCCAGTAACCACAGATGCTGGGCCAGCAGGCACTGGGTTTAATGAGAGAAACTGTCACATATGACAAGGTGTAGGATGAAACAAAGACACCTAGTGTCCACCTCTCACCTCCACATGCATGCGCACACATGTGCACTCTCATAAATGTATGCACACGCACACGCATGCCACACAGACTGTGTAAGTAAAAATAAAGCCAAGATACCAAGAGGATATTATGAGTAGCTTAATGCCAACACCTATGAGAGGCTTAGATGAAACAAAAAGTTCCTAGAAATAATGAATTATCAAATGACTCACTGAAGACATGGAAAACCACAATATCCTATAAATCCTGTAGGTTCAAACAGCAATTATGAATCTGTAGTTGGGCATGGTGGCACACACGTAATCCCAGCATGTAAGAACATGGGAGATGAACTCCAGGGGATAAAAGACTCAAGGTCAGAGCCTGCAAGGTGTCTCAATGGGCAAGGTTCTTGCCTGAAAGCTTCGATTTGATCCCTAAGACCCACATGGTGGGAAGAGAGCATAGGCTCTCCCGCGGGTTGTTGTCTGTCCCTTACATGCGTGCTCTAGCATGTGCACTGAAATGATGTGGGATGTCCTTTTGTATATGTGTTGCTTTATTGGTTGATGAATAAAGCTGCTTCGGCCAATGACTTTAGCAGAGTAAAGCCAGGCGAGAAATTTGAACAGAGATATAGAGAGAGGATAGGCGGAGTCAAAGAGATGCCATGTAGCTGCTGAAGGAGAAAGATGCCCAAATAGAACTAACCCTAACCCGGTAAGTCACAGCCTTGTGGTGATACACAGTTAATAGAAATGTGTTAATTTAAAATGTAAGAGTTAGTTAATAAGAAGCCTGAGCTAATAGGTCAAACAGTATTGTAATTAATAGAATTTCTGTGTGATTATTTTGGTCTGGGCAGATGGGAACGAACGAGCAGTCTCCTCTTACACTGTGGTATACATGTGTGCATACACACCAAATTATTACTTTTTTATATTCAAGGCTAGTAATAGCTACATAGGAAGTTTGAGACCAGCCTGAACTACATGAGAGTTTATCTCAGAAATAAAAGAAAGAAAGAGAGAAAGAGAGAAGGGAGGGAGGGGGGAGGAAGGAGGAAAGTGCTGGAGATAAATCTAAGTTGTTAGAATGCTTACCTAGCATATAAGGGGCCCTGGATTTGATGCCCAGCATAAAACAGGCATGGTGGCACATGGCTGTGACCCTGGCATCTGGAGCTGGAGGCTAGAGGACCAGAAGTTCATGGTTGTCATTGGCTACACGGCACTTTTTAAGTCAACTTGGTTGCGTGAAACCTATTTTTAGAATAAAAAGTCTTCCCAGGAAGAAAACTACAAATTCAGATGCTTCACCTTTGGGTTATATTGAACATTTGAGGGAAAGACATTCCATGATTGCACTTTTTCTGTAAATTTAGGCAATCCACCCAAGGGACGGAAATTATCCCTAACTCACCTTATGGAGTCAACATTGATCCTGACCTCCAAATCTGAAGATCAATAAGGGAGAATTAAAGGTCAGTCTGGTTTATGAGCACAACTATGAGATCCCTAAACAAGTTTAATGAACAGAATTTTCCATACATAAAAGGGATAAGATGAGGGACCACCAAGTTATATTCAAGTCTAGGAATGTGAAGTTTGGTTAATGATCAAAACACAGTCTATGTGATTGATCAGGACAGACTTCATAAGTCTCAGCTGGTTATCTTAACAGAGGCAGAAAAAGGGCCCCTACATACAATCCAACACTGATTGGATTAAAGGGGCAAGTAATTTTAAAAAGTTTCTTGCCAAACTAAAAATGGAAAGAAACTTTCTTAATCTTATAAAGACTGTTTTGGGGGGCTGGAGAGATGGCTCAGCAAGGGAGAGAGACAGAGAGAGATCATTAATTCTAGGTTGCCATAACAGTTTTTGAAGCTTAAATTTTTAAAAAATGTGTTTATCCATTATTGATCTTGTTTAGTTTTGTTTCTTTGATGGATTTTGAGACTGACTCTCCACATAGCCCTGACTGTCCTGGAACTCACTATGTAGATCAGGCTGGCTTCAGATTCACAGAGTTCTGCCTACCTATGCCCACTGAGGGCAGCGATCAAGGGCGTGCGTCACCGTGCCCGGCCCTTCCTGTCCATGCTTTCTGTGTATGTTTGTACCTGAGTGCACCATGTGCATGCCTGGTACCCAGGGAGGTCAGAAGAGGGCATCTGATCCCCTGGATAATTCTTAAAATGTTTATATTTTTTTACTCTCCGAGCAGGGGAGGTGGTTACGTGTGCCACACCCCGAATGTGAAGGCCAGAGGACAATATGGAGGGCCTGGTTGCCTGGAATCAAACCCAGGCCACCAGATCTGATGCAAAGTGTTTTGACCCTCTGTGCTATTGCACCAACCCAGTTTTTAATTTTTTGTTTATTTTTTTCAAGACAGTGTAATAGTCCTGGCTGTCCGAGAACTCTGTAGACCAGGCTGGCCTCAAACTCAGAGAGATCCGCCTGCCTCTGCCTCCCAAGTGCTGGGATTAAAGGATGTGCCACCACCTCTGGCTCCAGATTTTAATTTTGATGAAATTCAATCTATCGATTTTTTATAGTTTGTGTTCTTAGAATCCTATTTAGGAAGATTGATAGTTTCAGTTCACAAATGCTCGTGTGACGGAAGAGTGTGGGTCCATTCGTCTCCCAGAGCTGAGAAACTCCTCAGCATCATTTGTTGGCAAGGTTAATCCATGGTTTAGCAGTTTTTCCTAAAGGCCAATGGGCTTCTTATTAATGGCTCTTTACAACAGTGGATTTTTGTTTATATGTATGTATGGGTGTTTTGCCAGCATGTATATACACCATGTGCATGCCTGGTGCTCACAGAACCAGAAGAGGGTGCCAGATCCTCTGTGTGTGTGTGTGTGTAATATATATATATATAGTTTGTTTGTTTTCAGAGTCAGGGTTTCTCTGTGCAGCCCTGGCTGTCCAGGAACTCACTTGGTAGACCAGGCTGACCTTGGATTCACAGGTGCCTGTCTCTGCCTCCCTAGTACTGGGATTAAATGCATGGGCCATCACCGCCTGGCTGCCACATCTGCTCTTAGGAAGATCTGTCTCAGACCCCACACCACCATCAAGAGTCACGAAGAACTCTCTCCTCTCTGCCCATTGCCCATCCTGCACCTCTGTCCTCTCATCTTGCCCTGGTCATATCCATCCTCACACAAGACTCAAAAATTCCTGTCTTCTATAGCTCAGGGACTCACTGTCCTTTCTGACTTCATTTCCCATCTCCCCCTTTGCAGAAATCCACGGCTCTCTGAATCTCTGGTGAACTCCACTCCCACATTCTCAACCTTCTTTCTTATTGTCCCCATCACTCCGTTGCCCTGACAGGAAGGTGCCTCTAATGACATGTGTTTCCTCTCTGGTAACCCATGTCCCCCTTGGGTCTAACTAAGGATGGGGAAGTTCAATTCCCAGGGGTTCCCCCCATAGGGATGCCATGGTGCTGTGAAATGTGTGGCTCTGTTTTCATATTTGAGACACGGTCTCATTGTGTAATCCAAACCTGTCCGAGAGCCTCCTACCTCTGCATCCTCAGTCCTGTGATCACAGGCAGATGCCACCATGCCCAGCTCACTGTGCTTTCTTCTGTCACTTCCTGTTTCTCCTCCTCCTCCTCCTCCTCCTCCTCCTCCTCCTCCTCCTCCTCCTCCTCCTCCTCCTCCTCCTCTCTTCCTCCTCCTCCTCATCCTCCGAGAGACCAATGGCAGGCCAGAGAGATGGCTCAGCGGTAAAAGCGTTTGTGTTGCAAGCCGGACCTGAAAACTGAGTTCAGTCCCCGGAACCCATGTTCCAGTGCAGTGCTGCCCGTCTGAAACCCTGTCCCCGGAACTCATGTTTCAATGCCCTTTTGAAACCCCGTCTCCGGAACCCATGTTCCAATGCCCTTCTGAAACCCCGTCCCCGGAACCAATGCAGCGCTGCCCGTCTGAAACCCCAGCCCTCTGTTGGTGAGATGGGAGGCTGGAAGAGGAGAACTGTCAGAAGCTGAGAGGTCAGCCAGCTTACTGTATCCAGTGCAGCGTCCAACACAAGGTGGAAGGTGAGAACCATATTCAGAAAGCTGTCCTCTTACCTCCGTACCTATGCAGCGGCACGGGAGCACCTGCACACATGCACATACGCATGCACACATGCACGTACACAATTCATTTTAAAAAGTAATGTCCAGGACCAGGGCTATAAAACAGCTCATTGGTAAAGTCGTAAAGAGGTTGACTTGTATGCAAAAAATCCCGAATTTGGTCCCCAGCAAAGTGAGAAAGGTCAATGGTTAAATGGCAATTGAACAATGGGTCTCTTGTAGCCCAGGCTAGACTCAAATTTACTTTGTAGCCGAGGCTAGCCTTAACGCCCTGATCCTCCTGCTCCCCACTCCAGCCCCCAGAGCTGGGATTACAGATGTGTGAGACTGCCCTGCAGTAGAGTTTGTTGTTGTTTGCTTGTTGTTTTTGAAACAGGGTCTTAATGTTAGTCCTGGCTGGCCCAGAACTCACTGTATAGATTGCACTTGTTTGTAACTCACAGAGATCTGCCTGTCTCTGCCTCCTGGGTGCTGGGATTAAAGGTATATGCCACCACACCTGGTTAGAGTAACTTTTGATTCCAGCATTAAGTACATAAACAGTTCTCTCTCTCTTTCTCTGTCTCCCCTTCTCCCTTCCTCTCCTTCCCTCTCCCCTCCCTTCTCTCTCTGTCCTTGTCTCCTCTTCAGTCTTCTATAATAGCTCAGCCTCCCCTCCTCCAGCCAGGCTTCTACCTCTCAGCTTCATGAATCCCACTGTCCCTTGGACACTGCCCTTCTCTGCAGCCTACCCTCTCTGCCCCCACCCCCGGAAACCCAACCCAACACCCCATCTGAAATCCATTGATCTGAGCAAATATCTGGGACCCTCACCAGCCTAGGGTCCCACTTCCCTCCTTCCCCGGCCTGGAAGTTATGTCCTAATGTCATCTACTGATCTTACAGTACGGTCCTCTGGCAAGGACCACAGCCCTAGTAAACTCAGCTCTTTATCCCCACCCTGTCCCACAGGCAACCAGACCTGAAGATAAACCTCTAACTCACCTACTCATTCCAGAGCTGGAGGAGTCGAGGCCTCATGTGCTCCCCCCCCTCCAAGCTGCAGGCTCAGCCCCCAGCCCCACTCCCAGAGCCTCAACTGCCCAGCCACCACACTCTGTCCCTCAAGTCTATTCACACCCATTCTCCTAGACGACTGCTTCACACCTCCTCCTCCACCTCACTCTCAGCTGACAACCTCTTCCGATTTTGCTAAGAAAATAGAAGCCCTTGGCACAGGAGTTGTGCCGGCTCCACTGCTCCCCGCCCACCTGCATCTGTGCCCATCCGCTCTGCCTTTCCTCCCACTGAGGCAGCACCCGCCCTTGTCCCATGGTGGGGCAGCCCCGTTTCTTGTTTCCGTTTTTTTTTTTTCCTTTTTTTTTTTTTCTTTTTGCTGTTTTTGGACAGGGTCTTATGTAGCCCAGGCTAGCCTTGAGGTTGCTATGAAGCCAAGGTTAGCCATGAACTCCCGATTCTCCTCCTGCCTTCACCTTCTGGGATTACAGGCATGTGCCACTCCACCCGGCTGTGCACCAGATGCCAACCCCACCTGCCTCTCCCAGGGCTCCATGCCAACGCTCACCCTCTCCTCACCCGTACTTCCCTGTCTCTGTGGTTATTTCCACCAACACACAAAAAGCCTCTGAATTTTCTTTCTAAGAGGAAAAAAAATCCCTCATGACCTTGTGCTCTCAAATATCTTCCTTCTCTCTTGCCGTCCCTCCCTGTCTCATGATGTGAATCCTAGAAGGAACGAGCCTGTTGGACCCCCTTCAAGCCCTCCCCTCCTCCCTTCCTGTACCGAACTCCTCACATCCATCCGACCTCCACCCCTCGCCAGCTCAAAGGTGTCATCAAAGTGTTCTCTCTCCACAGCCTTAAGTTCAGTGGTCAATCACTGAACCTCACCTTTTTCTGTCTCTTTAGCACACAAGAGTTCATCTTGGAGCTGGAAGGCAGTGGCCGCACGCCTTTAATCCCAGCACTCTGGAGGCCGAGGCAGGTGGATCTCTGTAAAGTCAAGATCAGCCTGGTCTACAAAGGGAGTTTCAGGCCAGCCAAGGCAACACTGAGAGACCCTGTCTCAGAATTTTAAAAAAAAGTTCATCTGGGGCCAGCAAGGTGGCTCACTGAGTAAAGGTGCTTGCAGCCAAGCCTGATGATCCGAGTTCAATCCCTGGAGCCCGTGTAGTGGGTAGAGAGAATCATCTCTACAAGCTGTCCTCTGACCTCCACAGGCATCCACCCACCCACCCACACACACACAAATAAATGCTTTTTAAAAAGAGTTCATCTTCCATCTGGGCGCTGTGGGAGGTAGACCCATGAGGATCTTGAGTTCAAGGACATTCTGACCTTAACATGAGTTCCATGCCTGCCTGTACCGCAGAGTGAGACTCTGTCTCAAGATGGAACCACCCTTCTCCATCCCCTTGACCCATCTCTGCTCACCTCCAAGGCACACTGAGACCTTGCCTCCACCTGCTGTCCCCACCCTGAGAGCCTCCTCCAGTATCCTGGCTTTAACCATCATTTAGCGGCTGCTAACTTCCAAATATATATCCCAGCCTGCACCTTTTTCTGACTTCCATTGCTATTGTCTTCTAAGGCTGACTCACAGCCACCCATAACAATCAGGCTCCGCTTGCCAACTCTCCCAGTCCAGAGCTGGCCCATTTTCCTGCAGACATTCCGGTTTGGACTCTCTAACTCTCTGTCCTGCATCCGGAGCGCAGCCGCGGCTCACCCAACATGGCCGCCAGTGGGCCCTTTCCCCCGGGAGCTGGCACAGAAGGCTCAGCGTGTGCGCGCGCGTGGCACTCAGGGACTAGGGGGCCACAGTGTCTGCACCTCTCATCCCACGAGTCTCACAGACGCAGGCCTCTGTTTCTTGACACTTGCATGCCTCTCCAGATGTGGGGATGTAATGGCACATTCCAGGAGGGTTGGCTGAAGGCTCAAGTCCTGGAGACAACTGCCATCCATCGTACTAATATGAACCCTCCTCTGGGCTTGATTTTTCTTAGGACCCATGAAAGTCTTGGTGGGGACCTCTGTAAAAAGCATCCTGGCTCCTGACCTACATGGCTCTCATTTCTTTGTCTGATTGGCTTCTTTTATTTAAAAAATTTTTAATATATTTATTTATTTAATGTATTCATTTTTGAGAGAGGGCCTCACTATATAGCTCTGGATAGCCTGGAACTCTATATAGATCAGGCTGACCTGAAACTCTCTCTATAGACCAGGCTGGCCCTGAACTCACATAAGTCCTCTTGCCTCTGTCACTGGAGTGCTGGAATTAAAGGCATATGCCACCACACCCAACATTTTTTTAAGACAAGGACTCATGCATCCCAGGCTAGCCCCAGATTTCATATATAGCCAAGGATAACCTGGAACTCCTGATCTTCGTGCCTCTACGTCCCAAGGGCTAACTATAGGCATATGCACCCCCATTTTAAGACGTGTTGGAGATCGAACCCGGAGCTCTGTGCACACTAGACAAACATTCCAAGTGAACCACGTCCCCCAATCCACAACCTGGCTTTCAAGGTGGGTTGGGTCCCCCTGACCCAAGAATCGGGAATAGGGAGTAGACTTCTCAGCAGCAAATGGCAACACCAGGCTGACCCCTCCCAACACTGCTCACAGTTACAATTTACAAACCAAGAATTAATGCCGCCCGCTGTGCGGTCTCCCAGAGTGGGAGGGAGGATCCTGCAGCGGGCTCAGCTGCCCTGGGAAGCCAGGCGCACTGGCAGCGGCTCCCCTGGTGAAGAAGCATTCTCTGGGTCATGCTAATCTGCTGTTTCCTCTTCTTCAGAGTGTCTGGCTGAGGCTAAATTGAATTATTTATCTAGTCCTGTGTGCCCATGTCACTTTTCCAGACAACCGGTTTATTCATGGCTCTACCCTATCAATTTCAGCATGCAATTTGCAATGAAATTTGACTGATCAGCAATACCGTAATTAGTTGCAAATGTCTGTGCTTGTGTTTGTTGGGTGTAGGGGCTGTCTCATTAAAGTGACGGAGGCCAATGAATGCTGTGTCTTTGCCCTGGGACACAGGATGGGCAACACTTGTGTCGCAGGGCAGGCCAGGCCCAGGCAGGCTGTAAGGGGAAATCAAAAGGATTCGAAGCTGGCCCCAGAGCTGGGTTTTTGCCTCCTGGGTTTTCGTAGTTGTTGTATTTGTATAGACGTTTATTTGTCTACGTTTGGTTACATTTATTTATTTACTTATTGTGTGTACAAGTATGCACATATGTGGAGATCAGAGGACATCCTGAAGAGTAGGTTTGCTCCCCACCATGTGGGTGCCGTGGATTGAGCTCTGGTCACCATGCTTTGCATCAGACACCCTTGCCCACTGAGCTGGCCATATTTATTTCTTTATTTTTGTTACAAGGCTCCTGAAGCCCAGGCTGGCCCCAGACTTACCTTGTAGTTGAGGTTGCCTTGGACCTCTGACCTGCCTACTGAAGCCCTCCAAGTGCTGGAATTACAGGTGTGCACCCCATACCATACCCTGCTTGTTGGTGTCACCCAGAGCGCCTGGGGCTGAACAGATGATGCCACATGGAACCCACGAGGGGGAACTGAAGCTACCCCGAAGGCCTCGCCTGCTCCCAAATGTGCTTGCACACCTCCAGAGAACCTCCAGTGACAGAGGCCTTGAGTCTGAAGTGGCTCTGCTTTCCAGAACATTCTTTTCTTCATCGAGAGAAACCTCTCCCAGTTGGGGGTTCTCCCCACCTTGCTCCCATCTCAACTCAGAAACTATGATATTGCATAGACGTGGAGCCAGCTGTTAAGCCTCATCTGGGGGCAAAACAGGGACCCCTCAGCTATCCTTCCTGGAGATCGTAATAGTCAGCCCTCCTAGCTCCATGTAACCTGACCCAGGGCCTTGAGAAGGCCAGGCAGGTGCTCTGCCACTGACCTCTGCGTCCTGAAAAATGACTGTTGATTAAGTAGACTGACATTAGGTCAAGCACGAATATAATAAAACAGTCAAGTAATGCGGAGATTCTCTGGGAAAAGTTGATCATGGCCCCAGGTCACACTGCAGATCAGGCTCTGTCAGGCTCTTGATGTCACTATTGTCTACGCTGCCACCATCTACCAGACTCTGTGGCTGTGCCCTAGCCCCGGGGTGCAAACATCTCATTGTCCTGACCGTGTCATGGCTACTCACGGTGACTTCCACGGAGAACTGTATGTAGTCCTGGTGCTTCTGGACCGCCAGCCCATGGGTTTGACTGGCAGAGCCTATGTCTTGTGCCCTTTTCAGTGATGAGAGGACAGGACACAGGACTTCTGGTCTCATAGTGGGGGGAACTTCCCATCATAGGAAGAAGGCTTCGATTCTGAACAGCCAAAAGGAAAACTTAAGAATCAAACCAAGCATCAATAGTTAAGTGGTCTGAGATGTGGCAAACTCTACACACACGCCAACACGATTCACATCCACTCAGCAAGAGTTTCTGCAGTTCTGCGTGGGAGGAAGTTGTGGGCCCTGCCCTCACAGACAGTACATTCAGAGGCCAATAACCTTAGCCCAGACAGTTGACTCTAAGTGAATCAGGGTGCCCAGATTACACAGTAATAATAAGATAATAGGTCCTAAAGGGGTGAGCTGAGGGCAGGGGCTGCCAAGGAAACCCCATACTTCCTTGGAGTTGGACAACATCCCACAAGTTCATTGCTCCCAAACTGTGTATCAGCACACAGATATCTTAAGCCAGACTTAGATCAGAGGAATCAGTTCACACTCACCTGCCTCCTGCTGAGAACATAGTTTCCCTGCTTAGTCTCCATTCCCCCGTGTCTGGTAAGAGCAATCCAAGTTTTAAAAAGAGATTTACTTTTACTTTTATTACTTTTTAATTGTGTGTGTGAATACATGCACGCACACACACACATTCTCTCTCTCTCTCTCTCTCTCTCTCTCTCTCTCTCTCTCTCTCTCTCTCTCTCTCTCTCTCTCTCTCTCTCCCACACACACACACACACTCAGCATCATGGTAATACTCAAACTAAGGGCCCTGGCCCAAGTCTATCCAAGATCGGGCTGCATGCAGTGGATACAGGCAGCAGGCAGTAACAAACCCAGCAGCTCCATAGGCTAGAACTGAAGGCTCACTTGAGTCCAGGACGTAGAAGCCAGAGACTCAGCGCAGCACGTCTGCAAACAGACCACAAACAGCAAAAATGAACAAAGAAGAAGGTAAAAAGACAGTCTCCTTGGGGCTGGAGAGATGACTCATTGGTTAAGAGCACTGGCTGTTCTTTCTGAGGACCAGGGTTTAATTCCAAACACCCACATGGAGGCTCACGATGACTATCTGTGACTCCAGTCCCAGGGGACCTGTGTCCTCTTCTGGCCTCCACAGCCACCAAGCATGCCCGTGGTGCACTGACATACACACATAGACAAAACACTCATACACATAAAATTAATATACTAATTAACTGAAAAGAAACTCAGGTAGTTTCTAGAGAGCCCAGCCCCTCTCACCAATGATGCAGAACCCAAAGAGGCCAAGGTAACTATCTGGTCTTTGTCCCCACAACAGTAAGCTAACCATGGTGCCAGCCTTCAAACCCAGCCCCTCACACAGAGAGACAGACAACTCTCCTCAGATCTTTAGAGAATCCTTTCCCAAGAAAGATTCCTGAGACCCTTGCTGAGTGTAGCAGTGCACGTCTTTAACCCAAGGCAGAGGCAGGCAGAGCTCTGTGAGTTCAAGGTCAGCCTGGTCTACAAAGTGAGTTACAAGACAACCAGAGCTATGTAGTAAGACTCTTGTCTTGAAAAAACAGAAACCAATCAAACAAACAAACAAAAAGATTCTCAAGGTCCACTCTCCCATTCTTTCCAGGAAGATAGACAGGAGGACAGACCCCAGTGTTGAGAAACCCTGCTTGTAGTGTTGACAATGGCCAAGAAATTGGAGTTCCCTGAGTTGGAGGTGAAGCAGGCACAGAAGTACCTGCTTACAGGCCAAACCCTGGCTTAAGCCCACAGGGCAATGAAAGCCCGACATCTGCAGCATTCTGTCTGGTTAGAGTCACGTGAGAAGTAGTGCTGAACCTTGCTTTGAGTCATCCTGAATTCCAGAAAGATAGCGCACTACTCCAGGACACTCAGAGTCCCCACCCCACCCCCAGATGAGGACAGCCATCCAGGACGGGAAGTAAGGCTGCTCTCTCTGCAGCTGGTGAGCTAACAGCTGTACTTGGGGCCACCTTGCAAGGCAGACTTGAGCAGAGAAGCTGA
Source organism: Chionomys nivalis (assembly GCF_950005125.1). Classification (NCBI taxonomy): domain Eukaryota; kingdom Metazoa; phylum Chordata; class Mammalia; order Rodentia; family Cricetidae; genus Chionomys; species Chionomys nivalis. Next base: position 33,910,255 of record NC_080092.1, on the reverse strand, counting down.
TGGCCAGTGATGCGCGGGGCTACACTTGACCAGCGCTGCTTACTTAGACGTACTTCTTGCTCCCTATGCAAACCAAAAAGGATGGATTGATTTGGAGTCCCTGGACCCCTTAATCTTCTCTTCCCACTGTAACCACATTGAACAACTCCCTTTCTCAGCCTTTCATCTCTACTCACCTCTCCAAGTGGCACACTAGGGACAGGGGACCCAGCCTGGCTTGGGGAGACTGCCAGGGCCCCAGACTTTGATCCTAAAAAGTGCTAACTAAAGCCAGCTCAGAAAGGGACTAGAAGACCTTCCCCTCCTGGCTCAGCGAACGGCCTACCAATCCCAGTCCTAGCCCCTAGCTATATCAGTCCCTCAGAGCAACAGCCTTGAAATAAGTAGGGGAACTTGTGGGAGCCCCCTCTTTTCCTAACAGCATTTGTGACAACATTGGGGTGCCCGACACTGCATGTTCTTATCCACAGTCAGAAAACTATGCTCTCTGGGAGGGTCTAACCTCAATGTTCTAACTTGGGTGGGGCCTCCACGTCACCTGAGTGGGCTCAATGGCCTCCAGGGATAAGGGCCTCCCAGTGCGTGCTTCCTACAGGTTCCTGGCATCTGGCTGGCCTGGGTCTACAGCTTATTTAGCCCACTCCCATTCCATAGGGCATCATCTCGGAACCCTGTTTGGGAGCTGGCACATACAGATGCTCCCTTAGGCACACCATGACCGCCCCTTTACCATCACAGAGCACAGATATCTTCCACCCTGGAGTCAAGGCAAGAGGAAAAAAATACTGGTAACTGCTATTTCTGGTCCTCAGGAGGAGAGGGGATGCCTCCCACCACTCTCTTCTGCTCCTCGGCTGCTCTTGATCGTGGGGGGACAAAAGAAGTAGAAAGTTAACGGAGGCAGATGTAGCTTTGAAATCATTACTCATGCTTAGATGGGACATTTTTTTGCGAATGGTTTTGAATCAGCCATGCTCCTATAACTCCTCACCCAGGTTCCTATACATAAATGCAATAAACCAAGTGGGGCTTGAGTGAACCGACTGACTTATTCAGTTTGTTTGTGTTGCCCCTATCTAGGATGAAAAGACAATAGTTTGCATCTTCAGAATAAAATAAAAAACTCACATTCACCTTGGAAGGTATTTGCCAGAAATGAAAGGTTGAAAAGGGTCTGTGGAGGACTGGTCACGGTGGCGCACATCTTTAATCCCAGTCCTTAGGAGACAGAGACAGAAGGATCTCCGTGAGTTTGAGGCCAGCCTGGTTTGTATAATGAGTTCCAGCATAGCCATAGCTACACAGCATAACCCTGTCCCAATAAATAAATAAAAAATAAATAAGGGTCTGTGAATGTGGGTGCCCGGTGTGCACACAGCCCTGGGTTTGATCCTTGGCAAAAAAAAAAAAAAAAACAGGTATAGTGGCAATAAAAAGATCAGGAGTTCAAGGTCATCATCAGCTATGTATGTAGAAAATTCAGAACCAACAAGCCTTGTCTTTAAAGGAGGGAGGAAAGAAGAAAGAATTAGGTTGGGAAGTTGCCTCTCTAATAATATAACTAGGTCTAATGATATCACCTGAAGTTTCAGTCTACCGTAAAAGCAATGAGCTCCCCATGTAAAACCAGTGAAAAATGTTGAGCAGTCACCTCCAGTGTTAAACATGACACCCCTTTTCCCCCAACAATTCATTCCTAACTACATGTGTCCGGTAAAGAGGTACACAGCCATAACCCAAAAAAACACATGCACTGTGTAATGGCCTAACGGTGATACAATCATAAAACACAATATAGCAGGAGACTGGGCAAGTGTTTTATCCTCCACAGCACGAGTGAGTAGAAGCCAGACATAAAAATAGCCCACACTATAAGATCCCATTGACAAAGTTCAAAAATAGATGGAACTCATGTGTGGTGGCAGAGGTCGAAACAGCGATTGCCCTTGGGATGTGACTGGGAAGGAGCACAGGGAGCCTGGGCTGCAGGTGTCGCTTCCGTCCCACAGGGAAGATGGCGGACTGGAGCACTGCACTCTTCTGTATGTGTTTGTACTTCAATAAAAAGTGCATTCAGGAGGCCTGGAGAGATGGCTCCGAGGGTAAGAGCACTTGTGCTTGCAGAGACCTGAGTTCAATTCCCAGCACTTACGTGGCACTCACAACCATCCATTACTCCAGTTCCAGGAGCTCCCGCACCCTCTTCTGACCTCTGAGGGCACCAGGCACATACATGGTTCTATTATGAGGCAAGGTTTCACTAGATAGCTCTGGCTGTTCTGGGACTCACTGTGTAGGCCAGGCTGGCCTCAAACCCATAAAGATCTGCCTGTCTCTGCCTCCCCAGTGTTGGGACTATAGGTTTATGTTATGTAATATTTGCTATCTCAGCAAATTATTTTATTTTATTTTATTGCATTTATTTTGGTTTTCAAGACAGGTGTGTGTGTGTGCGTGCGCCTGTGTGCGTGTGTAACTTTGGCTGTCCTAGAATTAGCTCAGTAGACCAAGCTGGTCTCAGACTCACAGCGATCTGACTACTTCTGCCTCCCAAGTGCTGAGATTAAAGGCATGTGCCCCTGCTGCCTGGCTTTTTTTTTTTTTAAGTTTATTTAAGCTGGGTATGAGGGCACACACATGTAGTATCAACATGAGACCCTGTTTTAAAACATATACACACTATATTTATTTATATGTTAGGAGTACTGACTTCTCTTCCAGATGACCTGGGTCCCATTTACAGCACCTACATGGTAGCTTACAACCATCTATAACTGCAATCCCAGGGGACTGAATGCCCTCTTCTGACCTCCTCTGGCACACATGCATATAGGTACTATAGACATACATGCCTGCAAAACACCCTCCCTGCCCCCCCCCATAGCCCCTGTGGCCCAAGCCACTTCATGAAAGAATGCCAGTGGCAGCCCAGAAACAGTGCAGGGCAGCTCAACCTCTGTCAACCTCTGCCGATCCTTGGTTTTCCTAAGCACTCAAACCTGAGGTCAGCAAGCAGAGTTCTGGGGACACGGGAAAAGAGAGAGATGACCGACTGGGGTGACGTCCCTAGGACAGTAATGGAGGTATCAGTGGCTCCCTGGGCAGCCTGACTGGGCGGGGGCGGGGGGGGGCTTGTCCTGGCCTTGTCTAGTAAACTATGTGGGTCACTGTGGAGACTCCGCAGAGGTTGACTTCACACAGGCCTTTCAAGATAGAACTCTTCCTTAGCTCTCTGGAAAAGCATTTCAGAGGCCAAAGGAGCATATGTTCAAAGTTATACCAGGCTATTTAGTGAGTTCCAGGGCCTAGTAAGACTGTCTAAAGAAAAAAGAAAAGGAGGAAGAGGCGGGAGAGAGACGGGGGTGGGGTAAAGAGTGAGTGCACCTGTGGTAGAGCGAAGGCAGGATGGGCGGATGGGCGGATGGGTTGGCCTTGGCCCTGAGCCCAGTTGCTCTCTTGTCTGTTTGAACTCTCAAAGCTTGTCTATCTACTTCCTGCTGGCTCAGCTCAGCTTGGGGCAGGCAGTCTGGGCACCTGACAGGTTTCCAGTGATTGGGGAGGAGGTGCTGGACTATGGCCCATCCTGCACCTGCTTTCAGGGTGAATAGCTCCCATCCCCCTGGCTGGATACAACAGAAAGAGGGACCTTGGAACCTTCCAACGGCAAGAGGTGCTAGAGTGTCAGGCGTGCCATGGGCTCCGCGGGCGGGACCCCCGTGGGAAGTCTGAAGAGGATGAAGCTTCTGTTCTCAAACCGTGTAGGCACACCCACCCAATAGGCTGAGGAGCTCTCAGCTCGGATGCTGCGCGCAGCAGTCTCTGTAGGTGGGTGGCTCATTGGAGAGGAGAGATGTATTTGCCTGCAAGTCTAGACCATGAGACCAGGCTTCCTACTGGTCTCCCAGTAGGCAAACTAAGTCACAGAGGGAACTGTTGCCTTGTCCTGGCCTTGTAGCTCATCTGCAGCTGACCTCGGTTTTGCTTGGGGCCAGCACACCTCCACTCTAGCGGCTCACCTGCCCCACCTTGGAGTTTCTTTGCTGTTACCACTGATGCTGCAGTCTCTCACGCATACCCTTCTGTCCTGTTCTAAAATCAGGCAGGCCGTCTGCTTCCAGGAAGGGTCATCTGGGGAGTCTCACTGGGTCCCGGGTCCCTACAGTCGGCCTGCAGGAACTCAGTTCCACTCATGTGGGTGTAGGCAGCAGAGACCATATGCAAATGACTAGCGTGGCTAGGTCCTTTATTCATGTCTGCTGAAATCTGAAATTTTAATTTCATGTAGCTAAAAGAAATTATATTGTATGAGTGTTTTGCCTGCATACATATCTGTGTACCACACACATGCCTGGTGCCTGAGGAAGTCAGAAGGTGGCACTGAGTCCCATGGAACTGTAGTTACAGATGATTGTAAACTACCGTGGGTGCCGGGAACAAAACCTGGGTCCTCTACAAGAGCAGCCAGCACTCTTTTGGGTTTTGTTTTGAGACAGAGTCTACTGTGTAGCCCTAGCTGACCTGGAATTTGCTTGGTAGCCTACGTTAGCCTCAGACTCACAACGAAGGTCTGCCTGCTTCTGCCTCTCAGTGCTGGAATTAAAAGTGAGTGCCACCACACCCAGGGGCAGTAAGCATTCTTATTCTTATTTTATTTATTTAGGTTTTTTTTTTTTTGAGACAGGGTTTCTCTGTATAGCTATGGCTATCCTGGAACTAGCTGTGTAGACCAGGCTAGCCCCAAACTCACAGAGATCTGCTTGCCTTTGCCTCCCGAGGGAGGTGGGATTAAAGGCATGTACCACCATCACCCTGCCTTATTCTGATTTTGTGTGTGTGTGTGTGTGTGTATATGAGTGTTTTGCCTTTATGCACAGTCATCTGTGTACCTTGTGTGTGCCTGTTACCACCGGACAGTAGAATAGACCATCAGATCCGCTGGGGCTGGATTTACAGGTGTTTGAAAGTCACCCTGTGGGTGTGAGGAATCGAACCAGGGTCCTCTGGAAGAGCAGTCAATGCTGCTAACCACTGGGCCATCTTTCCAGCTCTGACAGTAAGAACTCCTAAATGCTGAGTGACCTTTCCAGCCCCTCGTGTAACTATCAATGCCTGGTATTACTCTCAAGTTTGTTTTCAGCTACTGAAAACATGAAAACTCTGGATCTGGTAGCCCAGGTGGTAGAGTTCTTGCCTAACACACTCAAGGTGCTGGGTTCAACTCCCAGCACCCATATAAACCAAGTTTACACACCTGCACTCCTAGCACTCGGGAGGCAGTGGCAGTAGTGTCCCGTTTACCTCTCTATTAGTGTGATAAAAACACTGGCCTAAAGCAACGTGTGGGAAAAAGGGTATATTTCATCTGGAGGGTATATTTCAGTCCATTGAACAGAGGAGCCAAGGCAGAAACTAAAGCAGATCCTGTGGAGAAACATTAATTACAAGCTTGCTCAATGTGACTTACTACAATCCAGGACCACCTGCTCGGGGTCCACACAGTCCACAGCAGACGGGGCCTATCCAGCAGACATGCTCACAGGCCAATCTGAACCTGAGTTTTCTTCTTCCACACTCTAGTTTGTGTCAAGTTAACAAGAAGCTAAAGCAGCGTAGGCAGGAAGAACAAGCAAGGTCACCCTAGTCTTTATGGGTTCCAGTCCGGCCTGGGTTGTGTGGGATCTGGCCTTAAACACAAAACAAAAAAAGTATAAACTGTTCTGAGCTTGTAAGCTATAAAAAAAAATACATACATGCATGCATGCATGCATATATACATACAAGCCCTGTGGGTCAAATGTGGCCTTTGGGACATCGTTCGTCAGTTCTCTCTTCTAGAATGCTCTGCCCTGAGGTTTAGAGTGCCACTCAGCACAGCCATAAGTCACAGGAGGTGATACAGGGGTCAGTAGCTGCGGTTGACCTCGAATGGATGATTTCCGGGGATTTGGGATTTTAGGTGTTAAAGCCAGGGAAGTCCCCAGCAAAGCAGATCAGCTCATCACCCTGTTGGCAACTGTTAACCCAGTGGGACCAGGCTTCGGGAGACAAGTCAGCCAGGGCTCCAGTATGGCCCTCTGGGGTCTGCCTACACCCTGCCTGGTCCTGGGTCTGGAGGTTGTATGGTGGGGCCTTTGTCCCGAGGCAGCTGGCCTCCTGCAGGGAGCTGCCCTACTCTTCCCAGCAAGGAAACCTCTGTGGTTAGGGCGCTCTTTCAATAGGCAGGAAGTTGAATCATCAGCTCCAGTAAGGTTTCTGTGGTGTGTGGGTCGGTCCCAGAGTCCAGGCTTCGGGCCCAGTGGCTGGCTCCAAACTTTGTTTTCTGCTTTCTTCAGAAAGGAAAGCTCCAGAGCGAGAGAGTCTGATGAAAGGAGAGCCCCTGTGTCACGCGCCTGTGAAGAGCAGGTTCAAGCTGGCTCTGTCCCCAGCTGGGCAGCCTTCAGTGACTCCCTCACCCTCTCTGTTCCTTAGCTTTGGCTTCTAACACAGAATTCTGATTCTTGATGTTTTGTTGAGAGTGAATTATGTGTCGAAAGTGAGAGAACAGTAGGTTCCAGGAGACTCGTATGTTTAGCAGGGACAAAGGCTGCTTCCGTATACAGCCTTGTCCCCAGATTGCTTGGGGACAGAAGCTGTCCAGGCACCCCAGTGCAAGTTGAGGAGGCTCAGGAAAGATTTTTGTCAGGAGGTGGGGGGGAGCAGCGCAGGAGGGGCCAGCTTAAAGGACTTCCCAGTCGTAACAATAATCATAGCATCTATTGCCTTTACTGTCTTATTATCTTATTCATTTATTTAATTTATGCACACATGTGGAGATCAGAAGAAAACTTGCGGGAGTCAGTTTTCTCCTTCACCGTGTGCGTCTCAGGAATCAAACTCAGGTCTTCAGGCTTGGCTGCAAGTAACTTTTCTGACTGAGCCGGTTCATCAGCCGCAAGCTGTTTTGGACTGTGGACAGAGTGTGAGCATAGCATGGGTAAGGCCCTGAACTCCAGGCCCTGTACGATGTTGGGGGGGGGGGGGCACTTGCAATGTTCCCAGCCCCTAGGCTATCTCCTTTGATCCTCACAGTAACTTTTAAGATAAGAGTGATCATTGTTTCCATTGTGCAGGTAATGTCAAGGGGACCCAGAGAGTTAGAGACCCACACAGGGTCACTAACACAGCTACCCAGGAGGCATGGCCTTAACTCCACTGTTAGAACGATATTTTAGGGAAGGATTAAGGGAAGACTTGAGCTTTTGAGGGAAGTCAGGCATAGGGATGTGGAAAGATGTTCTCTTCCTGATGCTGCTCCGGACGTTGGAGAACATCGAGAAGTCAGAAAAGGAGCTCACAGTGAGATTGAGAGCTGGCTCAGTGTGTAGGAGCGCTTGCTGCTCTTGCAGAGGACCCAGGTTCAGTACCCAGCACCCACAGCCGTCTGTAACTCCAGTTTCAGGGCATCCAATGCCCTCTTCTGGTCAAACCCTACATGAAGGTGGTGCCCACAGGCACATACACATAAGTAAGTTAATTATCAATCAATCAATTTAAAAAGTAGTTTGAGGGGCTGAGGCTGTAGGTTGGTGGGTAAAACATTCCTACACAAGTGTGAGGCCCTGAGCTCAGGTCCCCAGAACCTGACCGAAGCTGAATGTGGCAGCACAAACCTGTCATTGTGGCACTCCTCCAGGGAGGCGGGAGGTGTACCCACACCCCTATAAGTATAACCTCTTACCTGTGATCTCAATAAGGAAGCCCAAAAATCTCATTGGCTCTTTGTCATTGGGACCTTAAAGGGAAGGGTAGACTTTGTTGACATTTTCCCAAGAGAAGGAATTGTAACAACAGAGATAGACACACAGAGATAGGCGAATCCCTGGAAGCTGGTAGACCAGACAGCCCAGGAGAACTGCTACCCACAATTGTCCTTTGATAAATACACAGACACACACACACACACACCCCATAGCATGACACATGCACACCTGCACTCAACACACATCAACATGCACACACATTACACACACAAGGGATAAGTAAGTAAAAATGGTTTAATGTCTGAGAGACTGGGGTCATAGATCAGTTGGTAGACTGCTTGCTTATCTTCAATCCTCAGTCCATAAATCAGGCATGGTGATGCACCCCCGTCATCCCAGCACTCAAGATGTGGAATTCAAAGCCATCCTCAGCTACACAATGAGTTAAGAAGAGGTAGCATTTGCTGTTGGGGTAATGCACCCCTAGATATGCAGCCTGTTGAGCAGGTTGCCCCCACAGTCTCTGCAGCCATGACGAGGAGCTGGCACACAGCAAGATCTTACTGCATGCAAAGCTATCTGAACAGCGCTGAGCAAGCTGTCCCAGCTTTCCTAATGGTGTGACTTGGCGGGGCTTCCTGTATGTCTCACCCCTCTTAGCATGGATGTCATACTTAAGATGGGCCACAAACTCCAGGCTTAGGGGGAGGAGACAGTGAAGGTACAGCGAGTTTATCACCTTTCATAGAGGACCAAGGCCATGAAGGGCTGGTGAGTCCACTCCATGCCCCATTTGGGATGTGCAAACTCAGCCAAGGTTGATGCTGTCTGATTGGCTCAATTCAAGGCCTCAGAAGTCACGCCAGGCAAAAGGCCAGGAGAAGGATGCAAGAAACGGATCAAAAGATGCCCCTCTGGGAATTGTGTGAAAGAGTAAAAGGCCCTAACCCAGAGTGCTTCCTGGGAGAAGGACAAAATAAACCATTCTAGAGAAAGAAGTCAATCCGACTGCCTCAACCTGACCTTCTGCCCAGGCTCACGCCAGCTGCAGAGATGGCGTCTCCCTTGAGCAGTAGATTCAAAGCCCTGGGAACTCAGTCTCACTGAGGCACCATGAAGTCTCCCATGGAGTCACTCATCTAAGAAGTGTTTTGCTGTGTGATTGCTGTCTAGAAGCTGTTAGGGCCAGAGTTCCGGAAGTGTCGATACCTCGGGACATCTAGGGATCCCAACAACCTTCTCTGAGGTTGGAGAAGGGGAAGAAGTGGGAAGCAGGGACTGAGATTAACCTCTGACGTCCCACTTGGGACCGAATGGAACAATAGGAGCCTCAGGACCCTAACCACTCCTTCAGACACTGACTTCAATTAACTGGCTATTTTGGGGCAGCCCCAGACTAGACTAGTGCTTCAGAAACCTGAAATAGTTCTGTATTAGACGTGGCTGTCTCACCATCTTAAATGAGTCTTTGGGGCCTCCCCCGGGGGGGTCTGGTGGTGAGCACACCACAGATGCAGGAGTAGCCAGGGCCTCCACCCAGAGGCCAAACTCCATAGCACCACACGTGTGGGCTGAGGGCAAGTGGCCACATGGTGCCCGCAGCCAAGTCTGTCCCGTATTCTACCTGAACCTCCTCCAGGGCCAGCTCTGAGCTCCACCTCTCATCAGAAGGTAGAACAGGACTGGCTGGTTGAGAGCCCCATGGGACTGCCCTGTGGGCGCTACGGAGTGACAGTTCTGAACCTCTCCCTGATTGCTGTGAGTGCCAGCCTGGCACGGGGCCCCAGAAGCTCTGCTTCCCCAGTCCAAAGGCCACTAACAGCCAGCGGCTGGAAGTGCATGAGGGCTGTGCTCTAGCCAAAATGGTGCAGATGTGGAGAGAGGGCCAGAGGGAAAGGAAGCCCAGAGCTTCGGGGCATACACAGGAAGGTCTGAGACCTCTCCAGCTGCCAGCCAGGGCTGCCTGGCTTCCCTCATCTCATAGCCAGCTGACTCTGGACAAAGTCTCACAGATTAGCCCATCACAAGCTCAGGTGGCAGTTCTCCTGGAGACGTTGAACCTGCTGTGAGGAGCCTGTCAGGCTCCTTAAGGGGAAATGCCCAGTTCCTCCCAGGGCATAGGCCTTTATGGGGTAACACTGACAGGCGGGTAAAGGAGATGGTTGGGTCGGGGTCTTTTATCTGGGTTGTAATGCACTACAGGCCTGGTCTAGGTGGGACAAGGGGACTCTTTGGGGGCTCTGAAGGGCTGAAGGGAGATCCTAGGAAGGATACAGTGGATACAGTGGGGTCCAGAGCAAGAAAGCCTACCCAAAAGTTAGGAGATTGGCCTCTGTGTGCACCCTGTGGTGAAGACATCCAAGTCCAAGTAGGAAGTATAGCAGGGACAGTGGACCTGAATCTACCCGAGGGACCAGATTCAAGGCTTCTAAGGCCAGGCTTGACATGGGTCTCAGAAGAGACGGCAAGGCTCAGAAGATGCCCACCTGAGCACTGTGCCGTAAACTAAGTTAGGGCTACACCAGAGGCAGGTACCCACCCAGCAAGGTCAATGGCAGAGGTGTTCCCTGAAGAGACAGGTTGCCAACTGAGAAAGGAATGCTGCCAAGTCAGATAAGATGGTGAGTGCCAGGACTAAGGCTGAGGCAGGAGGATGGTGAATGTGAGGCCAGCCTGGGATACATTTTTTTAAGTTATGGATGAATTGAGAATAGCCAGCCATTTGGCTCTGAGCTCTCGCCTTCCAAGTCTTTGCTCAGTTGTGTCCCAGTGCCCCAGCTTGCAAGAAGAGGTGCTGAAGTCCTATCTACTAGTGCACGCAAGATGACCTTAGCTGGAGCAGAGTCCTTGCCAATTTAATACAGTGAAATTAGATCATTAGAGTAGAGTGGGCCACTATCTAGTATCTTTATAAAAACAGGAATATTTGAAGCTGGGTATAGTGGTACAGTACACCTGTTATCCCAGCACTCAGAAGTTTGAGGCAGGAGGATTATGAGTTTAAGAGCAACCTGGGCTATACAGTACACATAGTAAGTCCAAGTCTAGCTTGGGTTACAGAGTGGAATTCAGTTTACAGAAAAAAAAAAACAAAAACAAAAACAAGAAGTAGTGGAGAGGGGAGAGAAGAGAAGGGGAGAAGAGGAAAGGAGGAGGGGAAAAGATGAAGGGATGAAGATTTGGGTATATACACAAGAAGAAGGAGAAGAAGACATTTGAAGACACAGATGCACACAAGCAAGCACGGAGGAAAGACAGTCATGTGGTGATGAAGGCAGAAACCACAGAGATGTGGCCCCAAGCCAAAGAATGCTTGAAGCAACCAGAAGCTGGAAGAGGCCGAAGCCATCCTCCCCTGAGTCAGGCATTTGAAGGAAGAGGTCTTGTTAACACTGATTTCTGGCTTCCAGATTCCAGAGCAGGAGAATAAATTTCTGTGTCTAAGTCATCCTCTCCATGGTACTTTGTTATATCATCCTTGAGGAGGATGCTGGCGTGGCTTCCCCCAGAGCACTCCCACACTGCCGCTTCAGCAGGTCCTCTTTCTGCCCATCATCACCTGCCCCACAGCCCTGCCCCCGTGCTCCCAACTCGGAGCCCTTCCCTCCTCAGTAAAGCTGTAGACTTAGTAGGTCAGTTGATCTCCCAGCACAGGCTGCAGGCACTTGGAGTGCAGGGTCTGACCTACAGTTAATCATGTGATGCCCAACACATAGTGGGGGACTAAATGGATAGTAATCCATGTAAGTGCCATCTACAGCTGCATAGCCTGCTTAAGCTTCGGTTAGGGACACAACAGTCCTCAGAGAGCTTCCAGCCTTGTCTACACAAGGCATCCTCAGCTACTCCACCCTCCAGTTCCCTCCTGGACCTGGGTAATTCTGAGGAACTTGGGGAAATTCCTAACCTCCCCTTTCAACCGAGCCCTTGGCTCTTGGAGTTAGCCACAACATAACTACTCAGGTCCCTCCAACAAGGGGACTGTGTCTGTGGCTGATGACTCATGCACGCTGCTCCATCCCGCAACCTTGGGCGGGACTTGGGCTGGGGAGGATGCCAGCCAGCTCAGGCTAGGAGCTTGCATCCTGTTGCCCCAACCCAGTCCTTCAGAACAGAGTGTACTCAAAGCTCCAGGACAAAAATCTGGAAGCGGAGAGCCAGCTCGCATTTGGACTGAGTCTGAGTGATGAAAAGAGCAGACAGGGGAAAGAGCAAGTTCAAAGTTCCCGAGGTGGGGATGCACTTGGCACGACCAAGAATTGAAAAGAACACAGGGAGGCAGGAGCAGTGTTTCAGGAGAGGTCAGGACAGGCGTGGGACCAGAAGGGACTTCACCTGGACAAAGCCAGAGTAATTCCCCATGTCAAGCTCCTTATTCTTGCTTGTTAGTATTTTGAGACAGGGTTTCTCCATGTAGCCCTGGCTGTCCTGGAACTCACTCTGTAGATCAGGCTGGCCTCAAACTCACAGAGACCCACCTGCCTCTGCCTCCCGAGTTCTGGGATTAAAGGCATGTACTATCACTGCCCAGACTAAGCTCCTTAACTTTTTTAGAGTTATATTTCATTTTCATTCATATGTATGTGTGTGGATGCACAAGGGCATGTGAGTACCTGAAGAAGCCTGAAGAGGGCGCCAGATCCCTGGGAGCTGGAGTTACAGACTGTTGTGAGACACCCAACCTGGGTGCTGGGAACTGAACTTGAGTCCTCTGTAACAGCCCCAATGATCTTAACTGCTGAGCCATCTCTTCAGACACCATGTCCTTAATTTGATGATCTCTGCAGTCTCTTTTGTCCCATAAATAAGAGAACATACTTCGCAGGTTTTGTGAAGCCCATTGAAGACGATGGGGTGGGCATTGTGTCTCTCCCGTCCCCTTTATCTATTCCCGATCTATTTAGATGTATAATCTATCAGCTTATCACCAGGCCTCCTTCTATGTCTTCCTTTTTATTTCACATTCACAGCCGATCATACCCTTTGATCTTTCTCCTAATCTGACACATATCCTACCCTTCAGTGATCTCATAAGCAGACCTTTAAAAAGCCAGCTAAGGGGGTAGAGAGATGGCGCAGTAGTTAAGAGCACCCGCTGCTCTTGCAGAGAACCTGGGTTCAATTCCCAGCCCCCGTGTGGTGGCTCACACTCATTCGTAGCTCCAGTTCAGGGGATCCAATGTTATCTTCTGGCCTCCTTGAGCACCAGGCATACGTGTGGTACACACACAGTCAGAACACTCATGCATGCCAAGGAAAATTAAATCTTTAAAAAAGTGCCTTTTCCAAAGGACACAGTCAATAGGACAAATGGCAGCCTGTAGGATGGATAAAGATCTTCACCAACCCAATATCTGACAGAGGGCTTAGCTCCAAAATACATAAAGAACTCGAGAAAAGACATCAACAAACCAAATAATACAGTTAAAAAGTGTGGTACAGCTCTAAACAGAGAATTCCCATAGGAAGAATCTCTAATGGCCAAGAAACAGTTAAGATGTTCAACATCTTTAGCCATCAGGGAAATGCAAACCAAAGCAACTTTTGAGATTCCACCTTACACCTCTCAGAATGGCTAAGATCAAAAACCCAAGTGACAGCTCATACTGGAAAGGATATGGAGCAAGGGGAACACTCCTCACTGCTGGTGGGAATGCAAGCTTGTACAGCCACTTTGGAAATCAGTGTGGTGGTTCCTCAGAAATCTGGGAATGAACCTACCTCAAGACCCAGCTATATTGTCCTTGGCCATATACCCAAAGGATGCTCGATCACAATACAAGGACACTTGCTCTACTATGTACATAGCAGTTTTATTTGTCATAGCCAGAACCTGGAAACAACCTAGATGTCCCTCAACCAAGTAATGGATAAAGAAAATGTGGTACATTTACACAATGGAGTATTACTCAGCTGTTAAAAACAAGAACACTGGGAAATTTGAGGGCAAATGGATGGAACTAGGAAAAAATCATCCTGAGTGAGGTAACTCAGACTGAGAAAGACAAACATGGTGTGTACTCACTCATAAGTGAATATTAGCTATAAGATGAAGGTTAACTATGCTACAGTTCACAGACCCAGAGAGATTAGGTAGCAAGGAGGGCTCATGAGGGGACACCCAGATCTCCATGGGAAGAAGAAATGGAAGAGATTTGGTGAGTGAACTGAGGGAGATTGAGGATGATACCGTGAGTGACCAGATTGGGGGTGATATGGAGGAGGAGAGTGCTGAGAGGGACAGGTGCAGGGTGCATTTCGGGGTCGGGTAGAAGCCTGGCACAGGGTAATCTCCCAGGAGTCTACAAGGAGAACCCCAGCTTAGACTTCTAACAATAGCAGATAAGCTGCCTGAACTGGCCCAGCCATCCCCTATGACCAGATCGGTGCCTGGCCCGATTGTCATCAGAGAGGTGCCATCCAGCAGCTGATGGAGGCAGATACAGATACCCCCAGTCAAACACTGGGCGAAATTTGGGAATCCAACTGACCTGGACTCATAGGAGCTCACAGAGACTGAACCAGCAACCAGGGAGCCTGCATGGGACTGACCTAGGCCCTCTGCACAATTGTGAGAGTTGTGTAGCTTGGTCTTCTTGTGGGACTCCTAGCAGCAGGCACAGGGGCTGTCTCTCACTCTTTTACTGGCTTTGGGACCCTTCCCCTCATACTGGGTTGCCTTGCCCAGCCTTAATATAGGGAGAAGTGCTTACTTAGTCTTATTGCAACTTGATATGTCATGTTTTATTGATATTCATGGGAGACCTGCCCTCTCCTGGATGGAGACAGAAGAGGAGAGGATTGGGAATGGGAGTGGGGTGGGCAGTAGGGGGAGGGATTTGGAGGGGAGGTTGTGGGGGAGACTGCAGACAGGATGTAAAATGAATTTTTTTGAAAAGTGCCTTCTCCTGCTGAACTTTTTGCTGACCTCAGGACCCTCTTTGATGTTGTCACCATCAATCCATGCACTCTGTCTAATCTTGTCATATTCATGAGGACTTTTTTGACACGGGGTTCTTGCTATGTAAGCCATGCTGACCTCAGACTTACAGCAGCCATCCCGCCTCAAGCTCCCAAGCACTGGGATCACAGAGCTGCCCCCACCGACCCTGGCAGGACCATTCCTCTCTCTAGACTTACTCCAGGCTGCTCTGGGCTGCCTCCTGCTCACTATGCATAAATAATGCAGACTCACTTGAACTGGATGTTGGTCTTAGATAAGTGTGGGTTGAAAAGTGTCTACACTAGGCAAGCATCCTGCGCATCAAATCACAGATCCCAAAGCTGAATGGAGATTATTTTTAGGTTGTCTGGGGGAAATAGCACAAAAGATGGGGACTCCAGAGACGGGGCCACAGGCTCAGTGTGGGCATGTGCGGACGACGGGCAGCCACAAAGGCATACATATCCGAGCACCCTTTCCATCCCTTCAGCCCCCTCACGAGCATTTCCTGTCTGGAGTCCCTTCTCTTCTCTTGTGCTCCCTGCCCCTCACACAAACAGAGCAAACGTATGTGAGCAGCAACTTATGTCTTACTTCATCTTGTACCCGGTTTCTTTTAAATAAATGGGGGAGAGGAGGCACCAGACACACATGCCAAGCAAGACATTTATGTGGAACTCAGAGGACAACCTGAGTGAATTAATTCTCTCTTATCCCATAGCTCTCTCTTTTACAACCCTTGCCGCCAGCCCAAGGTTCTTTTTTATGTTACTTTATTTTTTAAGATAGTGTCTCAGGTAGCCTAGGCTGGACTTGAACTCTCTCTGTGGCCCAGGACAACCTTGAACTTGGGCCATTAGACTTGGCAGCGAGTTCCTCTACCCGCTCAGCCATTCCTCTGGCTCCTGGTCCCTGCTTCCTTAAGGAATACCTGTCCATTAGGGACTGCACACAAATACCTACTGGCCTTCGTTTAAGCTCCAAAAGCAGTCAGGGATCAGGGACGACATAAGGAGTGGAGTGTCTAGGGACAGACACTGTCCAGGGCGGTCTGCACTGCCCATGCAGCCCCCTCTGCAACGTGCCTTTCCTGCCCAGTCTGGATATCAAAGTACTTTCTACAACTTGCCCTGAGATAGGTAGATAATCTGCCTAGAGCTAGCCTAGATGAAGGTCAGCTCAAGCAAAAACTCTCTCGTTCCCATCATCTTCCTGATGCATATATCCAGTGTGACTCCATTCCAAGTCTCCCTGAGGCCCTGGCTGGACCTCCGGCACCTCCTGCTACAACCACAGGTCCTGGATGTCCAGTAGGCAATGTCCAAAGCTCAGAAGGAAAAAACATTTGCTCCTTTGTCCCCTAAGAGTGCTGGAGCACTTTCCACAGCAGAGGATTGGTCAGAACCAGGACTGAAGGCCAGGGGGCCATTTATGGTTGGCATGAGACGGCTCAGGACCTGGCTGCTTTTGGTCCCACACCGAGCCTCCGCTCTGTCCATGCAACTCTATGGTTTTCCCTTCCCTCCTGTAGTACATGGACCTCATCAGCCACACACTCCAACCTCAGTACAGCTCACACCAGGATACACCAGCCCAGAGCCCAAGCTTTGCCATTGCCTACACTGAACTTGAACTTGCTCTATGGTCCAGGATGACCTTGAACTTCTTCTTCCTTTTTTTTTTCTTTTTTAATTCCTTCTATTCTGTTCCTCTGGGTGTGGGTATAGGTATGCTTTCTCGCATCACAGAGTGCATGCGGAGATCAGAGGAGAGCTTACATAAGTCACTTCTCACCTTCCTTCCGCCATGTGTGTTCCGGGGATAGAACTCAGGCTGTCGGGTTATTATGACAAGTGCCTCTCCCTGCTCAGCCATCTCTGCCCCGAGTTTCTGACTCCCCTGCTTCCACCTCCTGAGTACTAGAGTTACATGCATCATATATGTTACATGCATCACATGTCACCATTTTTGGTTTATGTGACGCTGGGGACTGAACACAGGCCTTTGTGTATGCTGGACAATCACTCTATCACCTGAAGAACATCCCAGTACTGAGCGGGTTTTTTTTTGTTTTGTTTTGTTTTTTTGGTTTTTCAAGACAGAGTTTCTCTGTGGTTTTGGAGCCTATCCTGGAACTAGCTCTTATAGACCAGGCTGGTCTTGAACTACTGAGCGGGTTCTTATTAATTGTTTGAGGAATGAATTATGCCCACCTTTATCATACCAGAGGCCAGTTATGTTTAACCTAAATATACTGGGGAGAACTAGAACCTTATCTGCCAAAGGAAGCTGAGCGTCCTCTGGAGGCCAGCCTTCTCGACAGTGTCTTTTACTCCATTTGATTTCCAGGCCCAGCTCCACCTAGCTGACCAAGACCCCAAGCATGGGGTTTTCCAAGTCCCTGCTGGGGCTTAAGCTCTGTGGGAAGGCTCTAGAAGGCATGGAGGCTCTGAAACAGGTCCGTCGGGAGCCGTCCAGAGAAAGACCATAATTCTAGGTGCCAAAGAAAGCCGAACAGGCCCAGGCCACACAGACCACAACACTAGAAGCAGGCTGGTACAATCCATCCTAAGTGTCGTGAAGTAAGTGCCACTGTCCCTTAGCTAAAGGTTTCTATCACAGAGGTGGCCCCACCCCATGTCCAGGCCCCGCCCCATGTCCAGGCCCCGCCCCGTGCCCAGCTTGCACTCCTTCCCATTTCTCAACACTTACCAAAGACTATAATTAGCATCTTGTTCTGTATTATTTTTCTTTTCTCTCTCTCTTTTCTGAAAGTTTATTTTTAGATCGGGTCTCAGGGAGCCCAGGCTAGCCTCAGACTCACTCCTCAGCTGAGAATGACCTTGAACTTCTCTGATCCTCCTGCTTCTGTCTGCCCAGTGCAGAGATTTCAAGTGTGTTCCATTGGGATGGAGAAATGATTCAGGGGTTAAGAATGTTTCTCTGAGGACCCAGGTGTGGTTCCCAGCACCCACATAGTGACTCACAGTTGCTTATAATTCCAGTTCCAAGGGATCTGATGCCTTCTCCAGCCTATTGGGCTCCTGCACATACCTCATATACAGAAACTCATTCAAACACACACACACACACATACACAAATAAAACAGTGAGACTTGAAAGGTTTTAAAAGACACAAAACAAAGCCAGGTGTAGGGGCGCATGCCTTTAATCCCAGCACTCAAGAAGCAGAGGCAGGCGGATTTCTGTGAGTTCGAAGTCAGCCTGGTCTACATAGAGAGTTCCAGAAGAGCCAGCTGGGGATGACAAGGGACTCCTAATCCTTATGCTATTATTTCCCACGTGTGATTCCAGATGCGCACTCCTATGACCTGGCTTTCAGACTGGAGTTCAGCTTAGTAGCAGAGATGCCCTGGGACTCCGCATGCTCCAGGCACTCATCACCCAGCTGACATTAAATAAAAGGGGTACTGGTTCTCCTGTGAAAGGGATGACATGCACCTCATAGCCTAAGGCCTGCTTATCACTTGAGGCTTTTATGTGATGGGTGTTTTGCCTGTGTGTGTGTTTGTGTACCACGTGTATCTGGTGCCCATGCAGGTGAGCAGAAGACATTCCAACTTTCTAAAACTGGAGTAAGAGACGGCTGTGAGCCATTATGTGGGTGCTGGGGCCTCTGTGAGAGCAGCCAGTGCTCTTAACCACTGAGCCACCACTCCAGTCCCAGGTACCACAATTTTAGGTCTTTCTCCACACCGGAAGTACACAAGGCTGCTCCTTCCTTGGCACTTTGTTCAGTTGGCACTGTGCTCCGGTCAGAGGGTCTCCCTGGAAGAGCTGCTGGGAGTAAAACTGCATATTCTCACCTGCACCTCCCAAGCTGAAGACCCACGGCTCCCAACCCCACCTCAGAAGGCTCCTGAATGAACATCACTTCCTTGATCAAGAGACTCCTCTCAGCTGGGTGGTGGTGGCGCACGCCTTTAATCCCAGCACTTGGGAGGCAGAGGCAGGCGGATCTCCGTGAGTTCGAGACCAGCCTGGTCTACAAGAGCTAATTCCAGGACAGGCTCCAAAACCACAGAGAAACCCTGTCTCGAAAAACAAAAAAACAAAAAGAGACTCCTCTCAGACTCTTCTGTCTCATGTCCCGCTGCACTGCAGTGTCCCAGCAAAGCCCTGGCCTCTTGGGGACATCTTTCCCCCTCCCTATACCATCTGACTCGACATCTGCAGAGGTTTACAAGTGGTCCATCCCCCAAGGATTCATGGGTCAGGAGCTTATTCCCTGGAATGCTGATGTGGGAGGTGATGGAACCTGCCAGAGATTGGGCCTGGTGGGAGGTGTGTAGGCCACTACAAAGCCTGTCCTCCCAGCAGGTTCTCCAAATGGTGAGTGGCCATACAGCCCTGAGCTTGGTCTGAACTTCTTCCCTGTTTCTGGCCTTGTAATCTCTCCACTTCACAGAATTCCTGCCACTATGATGCCATCAGACATGAGGTTCCCACCAGAGCCACACCAAGGCTGGCACCATGCCCTTGAGCCTCCAAAACTATGACTATTTAAACTTTTTTCTTTGCAGTGTTGGGGCGAACACCTAGGGTCTTGTATACACTAAGCAAGCAGTTCCCCAACCGAGCGACTTCCCCAAGCCCGGTGTACTTTGTTACAGAAATGAAGAAGGGAGAAATACTACACCTGTATGATCCCTACAGGAAACTCTCATAGGTTTGGCGTGGTGTCTCACACCTTTATCCCTGCACCCCAAAGGGGGGCAGCCAGGATCTCTGTGAGTTGAAGGCTAGACAAGTCTTCATAGTGAATTCCAGGACAGCAAGTCCCAAATAATGAGACCTGCTCACAAAAAGAAAAGAAAGGAATTCTTTTGACCATTTAAACCCACATTTACAAGACTTTTTCTCATTTGTGTTGTTGTTTGTTGGAGACAGAGCAACAATACTGAACTCACTATGTAGCTGAGGATATCCTTGAACTCACTATGTAGCTGAGGATATCCTTGAGCTCACTATGTAGCTGAGGATATCCTTGAGCTCACTATGTAGCTGAGGATATCCTTGAGCTCACTATGTAGCTGAGGATATCCTTGAACTCACTATGTAACTGAGGATATCCTTGAACTCACTATGTAGCTGAGGATATCCTTGAACTCACTATGTAGCTGAGGATATCCCTGAACTCTTCAAGCCTCCACATCCCAAGTGCAGGGATTATAGGTGCTCACCACCAGGCCTGGTGTATGCAGTTCTGCGGATCAAAGTCCGGGCTCTATACATGCTATGTAACTACCGTATGTGCTACGTAACTTCTGTACATGCTATGTAACTACTATCCTGCTATGTAACTACTGTATGTGTTACGTAACTACTGTACGTGCTATGTAACTACTGTGTGTGCTATGTAACTACTGTACATGCTATGTGACTACTATATGTGCTATGTAACTACTGTACCAACCAGCTGCATCCCGAGCCTGTGAGTCTAAAGGTGAGCTGTTTCTAAGAAGGCCAGTCACTGTGCTGTGACTGAGGATGGGGAGCCTGGAGGTCTGGCAATGGGAGGGGATTGTTTCACCCAGGAGAAGTGAAGGGCTTTTGCTTGCAATACCCAGCTTGACTTAGAATCAGGACCTTGGGTTACTGGTGGCTCTTGGATGGGGCTGATTCCCTCAACTCAGAGTGGGGCATCTCACACTTGGACTCTGGTTGGGTAGGCACTGATCTGCCAGGAGTGACTGGCGGCTGCCAGGTTCCGGAGAGGCATCTGGAAGCCCCAGGGATCTCCACTGCCCTCTGCCATCTGTGGCCAACAGGCTGGGTCTGAGAAGATGAGAAGGGACAGGTGGCCCGGCTGGCACATTACCCAGACATCTCTCGGGACTGGTCAGAACCATGTCTGAACTGACTGATGGTAGCTGCAGAGGGGCATCTCTCCCAGCCATGCACTGTAGTATACCCAGGCATGGCCAAGTTCAGATCTTGCCAAGGTAGTAGAATCCTTAGCCACAAGCAACCCTGAGTGGCTTTTCACTCTGTTCCAAGACCCAGCTGGAGTTTCTTAGTGTCCAGGAGGCTTAAACTTGTGGCTTTGTCATCTTCTGAAGGTCTGTTTGGCACACAGTAGGTACTCAGCAGATAGCCACTGAATGAGTGATGGACTGAATGATAGCCATCGTTAAGATAAAGCCACCTCATACTACTGACCCTAGATAGAAGAGAGAGAATTCTAGAAATGTTGATAAAAGCAAATCTGAGGGCAGGGAATGGTGTTCAGTCGGCAGGCACCGGCCTCCCATGCCCAAGGCTCTGGGTTTGATCCCCAGCACATAAAACCAGGCATAGTGACACACATCTCTAGTTCCAGCACTTGGGAACTTGGAAAGTAGAAGCAGGAGGATCAGAAGTTCAAAGTTATCCTCAAATACACAGAGAGTTCAGGGCCAGCCTAAGCTACATGTTATCCTGCCTCAAGAAAAAAAAGTCAGAAGTGATGGACTGTGCCTTTAATTCCAGGAGTTGGGAAGCAGGGGGAGGCTGTATCCAACTCTGAGGCCAGACAGAGCTACATAGTGAGACTATCTTAAAGCTTTAAGAGAGAGAGGGAGGGAGGGAGAGAGAGAGAGAGAGAGAGGGAGGGAGGGAGGGAGGGAGGGAGGAAGGGAGGGAAGAAGGAAGGAAGGAAGGAAGGAAGGAAGGAAGGAAGGAAGGAAGGAAGGAAGGAAGGAAGGAAGGAAGGAAGGAAGGAAGGAAAGGAAGAAGGAAAAGCAAAGCTTACTGGTATCTGTGCAACAAGCATCTTCACAGACTCACTCCCCACAAGGGAGACTCCTTTCCCCACAGGACTCCCACAAATGCTTCAGGAGCCTTAAGGTAAGAGCAGGGTTCTGACCTGGCTTCCTAACCTCTATTCAGTTTCAAGGGCGCCCTGTGCTGCTGCTGCAGGGAGCTGCTGGAGGCTTGTGAGAAACAGAGACTCTCAAGACTTATCCCAGGCCTCACGAATCAGAACCTCCCCTTGAAGAAGCTCCTGGCCACCGGGTCATCTGTGTGCCTGCTATCTTTGAACAGACACTGAGCCCATGTGAGTGACTGTCAGCCTGGAGCCTGCAGAAGGACTTCCCACCCCACCTGGTCCTCTGGAGGCAGACTGCTGGCAACTGTGGCTGGCACATCTGGGGCTTCTTTCTGCCTACCTTGATGACTCAGACAAACGTCTGAGTCAGATAGTTTGTCTCTCCAGCCCTTGAACATTGCCTGGAACATAGCAGGCACTCAATAAATATTCAGGGCATGAATACTGAACAAATCTTATGCTTTTTTTTTTTTTTTTTCAATTAAAGCACTTACGGTACAGGGGACCTCGGCTTCTGGATACAAATCGCAAGTTATTTTAAAGGATTTTTGTGCTCTCAGTAAAGACGCCTAGAAGAACATCTATCATGTTATGAGAAATTACTGAGTGCCAAGCCAGTGTTTGACACCATGGGCACAAACTCCCTGTTTCATAAAGGATGCTTCACAGGCAAGAGCATCAAGAATGACCAGGTAAGGAAGCTGGAGAGACAGCTCAGGAGTTAAGAACACCCACTGTTCATGCAGAGGACCTGGGTTCAGTTCCCAGTACCCACATGGTGGTTTACAACCATCTGAAACTCTGGTTCCAAGGGATTTCATACCTTCTCCTGGCTTCAGTGGGCAGGCACATGGTATACATAAATACATGCTTGAAAAATACTCAAACATAAAATAAGTGAATCTTAGAGAAAAAAAAAGAATCACTAGGCAAGGGTGGGGGGTGGAGTGGGGGATGGGTGGGGGGATATAAAGCAGTTGTTAGGGTGTTTGCCTAGTATGTATGCTACCCTGGGTTCAGTTTCCAGCCCTGTGTGATGGCCCCTATCTGCAATCCCAGTACTCCAAAGGTAGAGGCAGGAGGATCAGAAATTGAAGTTTAAGTCATATAAAAATTGCTTTAAAAATGATAAATAAATATAAAGTTCAGGATCATTCTCAGCTACATAGCAAGTTCAAGGTCAGCATGAGCTACTCAAGACCCTGTATCAATAATAATAATAATAATAATAATTGAGAAAAAGAAAATAATGACCAAGTAAGGCAAGTGTGGTTTATAATCATTGCACATGAGAGACTGAGGCAGGGGGATTGCTGCAAGTTTAAGGATATCTTGGGCTACATAGTGGATTGCAGTTGGTCCAGTATAAGACTTTAGGCCAAAAAAAACCAGAAAGAACAACTAAGTGATTATTGAAAATGCAGAGCTATAGATCCCTGGACCCTGCTTTAAACCTGCCTATTGAAAACCTGTGGCTATCAGGCCAGAAATACACCGGTCTGTCTGTCTGTCTGTCTGTCTGTCTGTCTGTCTGTCTTTCTCTGTGTGTGTGTGTGTGTGTGTGTGTGTGTGTGTGCCAGAAATCAAGCCCAAATCTGCACTTTTTTTTTTGAGACAGTTGTTTAACCCAGGCTGGCCTTGAACTTTTTATATAACTGAGGCTGACCTTGAACTTTTGAGCCTCTTACTTCTCATTAAGCCACACCCCCAGCCTCTGCCACTCTCTCCTGACAACCTAGTCAAGTTTTTGCTTGACTTTTGCTCTACTCTTTTCAAGTCATCAGTGAACTCCATGGTTCTGAACTTTAAGATTTTTATGTTTTGTTTTATGACACAGGGTTTCTCTGTGTAGCCCTGGCTGTCCTGGAACTCTGTATAGACCGGGCTGCCCTCAACGTCAGAGATCCACCTGCCTCTGCCTCTCCAGTGCTGGGATTAAAGACGTGCATAATTACTCGTAGATTTTTTTTTCCACACAGGGTCTCCCTAGGTAGACCAGGCTGGCCTCAGACAATATCAAGTGTTGCTAGAATTAAAGACCTGCATGACCGTGCCCAGGTTCACGACCAAATGTCATCTGATCCTTCAGCAGCTCGGTACGTGGAGCTTTCACACTCTCCTCCCAGCTCTCTGGATGTTTTGTTTACTTTGCTATTTGATTTATTTTATTTATGAGTCGGGGTCTCATGTAGCCCAGGCTGTCCTCAAACTCAATATGCAGCTGAAGATTACTCAGAATGTCTGGTTTTCTACCTCCACCTCTCAAGTGCTAGTATTACAGACACTCGCCACCACATTCACTGGTTTATATGAGGCGAGTGATCGAACCCAGGCCTTTGTGTGTGCCCAGCAAGCACTCTACCACCTGAGCTATGGCCTCCATCCTCTCTCTCTCTCTCTCCCTCTCTCTTGATTTTTTGAGACAGGGTTTCTCTGTAGCTTTAGAGTCTATCCTGGAACTAACTCTTGTAGACCAGGCTGGCCTTAAACTCACAGAGATCTTCCTGTCTCTGCCTCCCAAGTGCTCGGGTTAAAGGTGTGTGCTGCCACCGCCTGATACCTCTGTTGTGTCCTCCTCTCCCAGATCTCACACTTACAGTACCCAGTGCATCATCCTTATGCCCCTCTTCCTATACTTCTTCATGATCTCAGAGAGCGAGCCCTATGACTTTAAAAAGCACACATGAGCCCTCACTTTGCTCAAGCTGAAACTGCCACATCCAGCTCCCTATGAGAACCCTAAAGCTGGACCTGCAACAGGCACCTCAGGCTTAGGATGTCCAGAAAGGAGCCCCCTTTCCTCCTCCAACCTCCTCCTTCCATTTCTCCACCCTAGGAAATAGCAACTCCTCCCATTGACTTACGACAAAACTTTTATAGCTGTTCCTTTATCTAAAACAAAATTTCAATTATATTTTATTTGTATGTCTATGGGCATGTGTGGGTATGCATGGGCATGCATGTGCCACAGACTGTGTGTGGAAGTCAGAGGACAACATGTAGGAGTTGATTCTCTCCCTCCACCAAGTGACTACATTCAGGAAATTGCATTTGGGTGGTGAGGGGTGGCTGGAAGTGCCTCTCCCCACTAAGCCTCCCCATCAGCCCTTCTCTCTTGTTCCATCAGCAAACTCTTGTTAAAATATATGCAGAACCCACCCACTTCATGAATTATCGCTGCTACTACTCTGGTCCAAGGTAACATCCGCCATCCTAAATGCTCTTCCTGCTTCAGCCTTGGGTTTACAGTCTGCTCGCCACGTGACGCCAAGTGACCTGTAAAATCCAGTGTCAGACTGTGACACTCTTCTGCTCAAAACTCTCCATGCCACCCCAGCAAAGGCCAAGTCCCTAATAAGGTCCCACAAGGCCCTATAAAGTCTCATCCTTTAAAGGCAACAGACTCTTGTCCAAGAGCATCCACATGCCAGACCCTTAACCTTGTTTGAGCCATGAATTCAAGTACTCTGAGGCCTATGGATCACTTTGGAGTATAAGACCTTATTATTTTTGCAATTCTGAGAGTTGATTCTAGGTCCTTAGACAGCACAGGCTGACCTCACATTTGCAATGTAGTCAAAGATGAGCCTGAACTCTTGATCCTCCTCCATCAACCCCCTAGGTAGTAGGGTAGGAGGTGTGAACCACCATCCTGCAGCCCTTGCAACAAGTCCTATGAATTATGGAGGAACCTGATCATCTTAAAATGTAACTCTAAAGACATTTTCAAAATGTGTATCATACCAATATGTGTGCTTTATTAAATGACGAGTAGCATATATTTTTTTAAATATTTATTTATTATGTGTACAGTATTCTGCTTGCAGAACCAGAAGAGGGCCCCAGATCTCACTACAAATGGTTGGGGGTCCCCATGTGGTTGCTGGGAATTGAACTCAGGACCTTTGGAAGAGTAGTCAGTGCTCTTAACCTCTGAGCCATCTCTCCAGCCCACGAGTAGCATAATTTGAAGTACTGATGTGCAATGGTATTTTAGGGTATTAGTAACAACTGTAATGGAGCATGAAAATACCTGTGATTTTCACCAGCAACAATGTCACTGGTGTAGCTAATAGCAAGGATTTGTTGTCCCTATTCATAACTGAAGAACATGCTACGTTTTATTGGTGAAAATGAAGATGTGATTTTTTTTTCCCATCAAAATTTAAGACCCCTAATTTGTATCCACAGACCTTTGTAGGGGGATGTCCCTAAACTTCAGAATGTTCCACCCTCAAATACACACAACACACACAACACACACACATGCACTACAGCTCACTCTTCACCAGCCATATTCTTAGATCATCCAGTTTAAAACAGTACCCCTTGATCTGATGACTTCTTGCCTCTACAGGGAATGCACACACATGAAACACAGACATACATGCAGGCAAGACATCTATACACATAAAATAAAAATAAATCTCAAAAAATTACAATTGTAGTTCTATAATGTTTTACTTTCCAATTGAATTTTTTACTATAGAAAATACCTATGAACACATCACCACACACCTGTAACCCAAGCATTTGGGAGTCTGAGACACAAAGATTACAGAGAATTTGCATCCAGCCTGGGCTTCACAGTGGATTTGAGGCTAGTCTGGGCTCACACTTGATTATTCAGTGAGATCTTACCTTAAACTTATTTGTTTGTTTGTTTGTTTTCATGACTGGAGAGATGACTCCACAGTTAACTCTCATATTCTTGCAGAGGACCAGAGTTTTGTCCCCGGCATTCAGGTCAAGTGGCTGACAAAGCCTGTAACTCCAGCTCAAAGGCATCCCATGCCCTCTTCTGGCCTCCACAAGCATCTGCACTCACACACACACACACACACACACACACACACATAATTAAAACTAGAATGTAATGTAAACATTTCTCCTTTTCCATGTGTTTGGGTGAGGGCTACTCTGTGCCATTCACTCTGCTGTCTCATTTTACTGTGCAGGCCAGGCTAGCTTTGATCCGCCTGCCTCAGTTTTCCAAGGGCTGAGATTACATGTGTGAGTCATGAGGTTTGTCTACACCAATTTCATATTTGTTTAATTAAGCCGGGTGTCTCTATCCACTAGGAAGGAGGTACCAAGAGACCAGGCATCTGTGGTCCTTTCACTTGAGCCTGTGCCCAATAGGTACCTAGCAAACAAGTGATGCCTTCTCCACAAGCCTTCTCTTCTCACTTTTTTCAAAAAAGTTAATGAGTGATGAGTGGCTTGTGAAACTTTTTATAACGAATGTGGAATTAAAATTAGCTTTGTTGTTATCATTTTGTTGACACTTCCAAGGTTCACCTTAGACAATAGCACAGAGCTGTGGGAAAGTCAAAGACCAGAGGGGATTTTGGCCCTAAACCAGCAGTGTCTCCTAAGGACTTCCTTCCTTCCTTTCTCTCTTTCTTTTTTCAAGGCAGGATTTCTCTGTGTAACAGCCCTGGCTGTCCTGGAACCTGCTTTATAGACCAGGACTGGCGTCGAAATCACTGATATTCACCTGCCTCTGCCTCTCAAGTGCTGGCATTAAAGACATTCGCCAGCACTGCCTGACCTCCTGAGGACTCTTTGGGGGTCCAGATCCGGTCTCAAGTTAAGACCTATTTCCAGGACTAAATAGAGCAGTTGTTCTTGCTAAGATCAATCACAGACTATATAATAATGCTACGTTTTATTTCTAGACTGCAGCAAAAGGCAGTCACACTGTGGTCAAGGTCATCTGGACTTAGGTGTCCGCTCAGTACCGCCAGTTATATGATTACTGTTGAGTTACTGAAGTCTTTCTGAATGGGGCTGATGGGCTTCTGCGAGGGTGAAATGGAATAGCTTCCGTACAGGGCACAGCAAGAAGCACACACTCATGAAACGCTCATTCCTTGCCTCTACCATCTCTCTAGGTCATTCTATAACTCCTTGCCAAAACATTTTCCCATTCCAGTTCATGGGTTCCTGCTGACCAGGGGAAACAACCTGCCCTGTTCTATCCTGTGGGTAAACCAAACCCGCGGGTCCCTTTAGACTGTCTCTATGCAGTGTGCCTCTACTTACATCCCAGGTTCATGGCTGGCACTGTTGTCGGGACCTTGACCATGTAGCGCATTATTGCCCACAGTTTCCCCCTCTAGTCCTTTCTGTCCACTCTGGGAATTCTTGTCTGTATCCTCAGGAAAGATAGACAGTATGATCCTCTTGTTCTCACCCCGAATGGGCAAAGCCCTGGTTTCAATCAGCAGCAAACACAAAAAGCAGGGGCTGGAGAGATGGCTCAGTGGTCAGGAATACTTGTTGCTCTTCCAAAGGACCTGAGTTCAGGGATCAGCACACACACACCAGGTGGCTCACAACCATCTGTAACTCCAGCTACCGGGCTCCCACGCCTCTGGCCTGCCTCACCTGGCACTCATGTGCACCTGCCCACATGCTGACACACAATTAAAAGGAGGTATGCAGGGGCTGGAGAGATAGCTCCGTCCGTTAAGAGCACTGACTGTTCTTTTAGGGGACCCAGGTTCAATTCTCAGCACCCACATGGCAGCTCATAGCTGTCTGTAACTCCAGATTCAACCCCCTCATACACACATACACACAGGCAAAACGCCAATAAAATGAAAATAATTTTTTAAAAAGTAGGCGCACATACACCTATACCTAATTAAGAATAATTTTTAAAAAATAGAGTTTATAAGAAAGAAAACAGTTGCAAAGCCCTTGGGTACCACCGTGCACTCTGAACCCGGTCTTGCTTTACTTATCCAGGATGTCAATTTACATATTTATACACACGTACGCGTGCACGTGCGCTCTCTGGAACCTTCAGCTCACCAAAGGTGAAAAACAGATCCAGAGAGAGGTACTCGGTGGCTGCTTCACACGGCCTTCCGAAAAGGAAAGCCAGGATTAGTAGCCATTAACCGTGCTGTGAGGCACGCCCAGCCTGCAGCACCTGTTAGCAGACAGTGACCTTGGCCTGGGAAAATCTTCTCAGTGGACCATTGAGAGCCAGAGCCTAGCCAGGGCTAAGTGTGAGGTGATAATGAGCCCCCCTCCTCTTGCCAAACAAGTCTCTTCAAACTTTGTGAATGAAGGCCAAAGAAGAGAAATTCTGCTGGTGGCTCACTTCTGAGTTCATATTTCTTTCTTGTTGCAGAAAGCGCTTCTTTCCGCATTCATCACGCCCCTCTTTGTTGCACAGACACCCTCCCTGTTAGAGGATTTGAGCTGAGTTTGTTTATTATTAGATTTATTTCTCCTATAAGCAAATGTGTTCACAACATTCCATGGGGAATCTTCTTAATTGTCACATAAATGTCATCTTATGTAAATTGAATATTTATCTTTCCATGCAAGGGGGGGTAGTGGAGGGGAAAGGAAAAATAAACAACCTTCAGTCTTGGAGAGGGAAAGGGATTTAAAACTCATCCACCTGCCTTCAAAAACAAAGGTGAAAAAAGGAAAAAAAATCATTGGATTATCTTGGAGGGGGCAGAAAACCTTGGCAAGGAGGAGATGGTTTGGGGATGCTGGGCCAGGCTTCTCCAAACCTCAGCCCAAAGCTAACCAACCTCCTCAGCTGGAGCATTCCCAGGAGGCAGAAGGTTGCCCCCCACGTGCCTACCCATCCAGGAGGCCTGCCCTTTTCCTTCCTAGAGAGAAGGTGAGCTCCCCGGGCGCAGCGGGTTGGGTGGGTGTGGCCCGCAGCTCAGGGAACCGACCCAAGGCTCCGCCACTGCCGGCTAGCCGCCCGACAGCCCGCCCGCCTGGCGAGCGCAGGCTCTTCTTCCAGAAACTGCGAGGATTGGAGAGCACTGTTTGTGCACCACAAGGTCAAGTCGGGAAGTGAAGTCGGAGGAGGAGGGGCGAGGAGGAGAGGGTGGGGAGGGGGCGCCCCGCTTCACCGCCAAGTACCAGCCCTGGGAAGTTGCCCCTCGGTTTTTAACCCTTTGCGGTTATAAGAGGCACGAGGCAGAAGGAAGGGGGTGTCCGGGGGCAAACTCCGCCTGAGGCTAGGACGCGCTGCCACCCTCCTAGCCACCCACCCATCACAGCGCGCCTCACTTCCCCCCCCGGAAATGCAGGGCAGCACCGGGCGCCAGGAGGCACCCGCGAGGGGGAGGGGGCAACGAGCCCAAGAAGGGACACCCCCCCCCAGCAGCCCCTTTCTACCGGAGGTCGCCCACAATTTCAAGTTTCCCTGCCTGGGATGCTAGTTTGCATTTGGTGTGGGTGGGGGAGGAGGACCGCGCCCCCTCCCCCCAGCCCCATGCGCGCCCCTCCCCTGCACTCCTGCCAGCACTTTCTGCTCACTTCTGGCGCTGCAAAAACGCCACGCGATTTATTCGATTCCGATTTTAAAACCAGTGATTCCTAAACCTGGCGGAGGGCTAGGGTCTTCCAGCTCCGGAGTCCGGGGGGGTGGGGCGGGCGGGCGGGGTACTCCGTGCAAGCCTCGTTTCCTCCGCGAGTGTCGCCTCCAGGCTGTTATTTGCAAAGAAACGTCTTTTTGACGCAGGGAGAAATGGCAAATTTTAAGTACGTCATTAATATGGCGCCAAAAGATTTTTTTAAGTATAAGCTTGCTTTTTTTTTTTTAAGGTTGTGGGGGGCTCCGCCTGGGTCTGGGGCGCGAAGGGGGCGGGGTGTGAGCAGAAAGTGTGAGTGAGCGAGTGGAGGGGCGGGGTATGTGTGTGTGTGTGTGAAGTGTGAGCCGACCTGATGGGACTTGCACGGGCTCAGCCGGCGCTCGGGCCCGGCCCTGGGGACAGGGCGGGCTGGGGGCGCCCCGGAGTCCACGAGGAGTCCGGGCCCGCGTGCAAGCGGGCGGGGGACCATGCAGGGCACCCCCCCCGCGGGTGGGGGTGCCCGCAACGCTACCTGGGACTGTCGCCGGAGCCAAACAACTGGGCGAGAAGGGGGGGGACACGGCGGGGGGGGGTGCCGGGAGCGGAGATCCGAGTGAATTAGAAAAAAGTGGCTACTCCCCCTCCCTCTCCTCCTGCCCGCCCCCACCCCACCCCCACCCCAACACATTTTTTTTCTCCTCTAAAGAGATCACAAGGAAGTCTTGGTTTAAAAAGAAACAGAAACATACACAGGGGGTTGGTGAATGGTGCCGACCGCGGCCATCGCAGTTGGAGGCTATTTTTTTGGGGGGTGAGTAGCGTCCATGGAGTTACTTTGCGCCCACTCCTAGAGGCACCAGCTCAGGGATGGAGGGCTGACCGTATTCCCAGCAGGGGTGCGGGGCTTGGGGACGCTGCGGCCCGGTCGCCTCCCTCACCACGACCCCGGATGGATGCGCGCCCCCCGCCCTCCCGCGCCGGCCCCAGGAGCTCCTGGCTTCGGGAGCATCCTTCCCGCGCCGGCCCCCGCCGCGGCGCGTAGCCGAGGGCAGCGCCCCTCGGGAGGGCACCGCGGAGCAAGGTAAGAGCCAGCCCCCAGCGAATGGGCCCTGCGCATCTCAACGGCATTATTTTGTGGGCTTTTTTTTTTTTTTTGCAACAGATCTGCCAGTGCTCCTCGCTCCCTCTCTCTCTTGCTCACTCGCTCCCTCTCTCTCTTGCTGGCTGCCTGTTCTAGGAAGCCAGCGCGGGGGGTGGGGGGGACGCACAGCACTGGGGAGAGAGATTGCGCATGTTGGTCAGCCGTGTTTTAAAGAGTACAGTGCGGGGAGGCTGAGAGGGGCACATGCAACAACTTTTGGAAGGGTGAGCCTGGCGACCTTCTTTATTAATGACTGCGGCAAAGCGCCCCTGGGCCGGCGAGGGGGCGCGGGCGGGTGGGGGTGCTGGGGCTGCAAGTTGCCTCGCGGGCTCCGGCCGGCCCGAGGGGCTGCGGCGCGACCGGGGTGCGGGGTGGGGAGGCCGAGCGGCTGGGAAGCAGGGCACGGAAACCCGGAGCTATCTGCCCTTCTGTCTCCCCGAGTTTCATTTTGTTGATACGCAGCACGTCCGGGTGCCGAACCGGACTGAGCCGATGCACATGACCCCGCGCTGGGCTCACGTGCAGCCGGTCCAGTCCTAGACACCTTCCGGGGGCCACCGCCTCCGCCCTGCGCCCCCTTTCCAGGCTGGGTGCACGCGGGCGCTGCACGCGGGGGCAGCATGCTCGGTTTCTGGGCTCAGAGGCTTTGCACAAATTAGTTTTTTTTCCTTTTTGAGGGGCGGGGGACAACCTTCCCAGGTGAGTGCAAGATACGCAGCCCAGGTAGCTAGGGTGCGTACTGGAGGTAGGGGGCTGAAGCCGTTTGGGGTTGCGCGGGAGTCCGGCGGGGGAAGAGGCGCTGCTGCTACTGCTGCTAGAGTGGAAATGTACCGGCGACGGCCGGAGCGGCGGGTGCGCGCTCGCGGGGCGACGGCAGGGGGCGTGGCCCTTGTTTACCTTCTCCCAACTCTGCCGGTTCGCGTCCCGCTTTGGGGGTGCTCTGCAGCTCCCTGCCCTTCGCCCTTACACTCTGGGTGGTACCTAGGAGCAGTGGGCAAGTGGCGGGCCCTGCCTAGGACACACGCACCTGACCCCAAAATGAGTGACATTGCAGCCCCCGCCCCCACCAAACACTGCTGCAGTCCCTCCAGCGGATCCCCGGCCCCGCCCCCGGCAGTGGCATCTTCCCGACTCACCTCCTTCCTCCCTCTCCCTCCCTCCTTCCCACCCACTTGCCTGCGCCTGCGGAGCGGCTCTCGCACGCCCACTCCCAGCCAGTGTGCAGACTTGTAGCTCCCCGCGGTCCCTTCCCGCCCATCCCTGGGTCCCGAGACACCCCCTTCTCCGGACAAGAGCTTATCCTGGGTCAGCTTGGTGACTCGGTAGCTGTTCTGCCGGAGGGTGAGGACGTTTGCAAAACCGGCTTGGAGGCTTCTCTTTACCTTACCGAGAGGCCCAGCCAACCCTACCCGGTACCCCTACTGCACACCTCTACCCCACTCAGCACCCCTGCCCCCACCCGGTGCTCAGTTGCCCTTCCCTGAGTCCCCCTAGAGCCCTCCCCTGCCTCGGGCGCCAAGCCCACCCACCTCCTGGCACCGCCCCCGGCCCGAACCGCCTCTTGCCCTTCCTTCGCCTGGGCCGGAGCCCCCAGCAGCTACCTCCGGCTCCTCCTCCTAGCTCCCGCGGTCGGAATCACGCCGGCGCGCCTTCAACCTGCGTGCCCATCGCCCGCCACCAGGGGCAGGCTGGAGGCGCGCAACCTTCTAATCCCCTTAGCTACTGCAGCCGGCCTGGGCACTTTTTTTTTTTAAAACCAGCTTGGCCTCAGGCCTCCTGCTGGGGGGCGGGGGAGGGGCGCCGGGTTTCTTTATGCCCGACAGTACATTACACTGGCCATCTCAGGTCTCTGAAGATTTCCAAACTTCACCCTTGCCCCTAGCACCCTCCCATCTGCAGAATTCCGAGGTACAAAGTTTTACCCAGAGGTAGTTTGCAAGAGGTCAGTGGGAGGGATTATGATTGTTTTCAGAGAAGTGCCGGAGGGGTTAGGGAGCCCCTTTTTGAAATGAAGAGTTTTGAGCCAGAAAGAACAGTTAGGGTGTACCCTTAAACATTTATATTTGCAAACAGGCCCGAGTTTGGGAGGTGGGTTCTCCTCCCAAAGTGGCCCTGTCTCATCTCACTGGTAAAATTCCCAGTAGGACATTTGGCAGGAGGGTCAGGCAGCGGGCTGCCAACCGGGCCTGGCCCTGTTTCCTGGGTTCCCAGGGTACTAACTTCTTTTTCCCCTAGCCTGATTTCTTTTTTTCTCCTTAGTGCCCCAAGCGAACACACCAACCCTCCTGGACCAATTGTCCCATCTTCCTTGGGCGGGTTGGGACTCGCAGAGCAATCCACTAAAGCAGAGGAGGAAAATAACAGAATAAACTGTAAGGGGGGGGGGGGTGAGTAATAAAATTGACCCAGTCAAGGAGGAAGGCTTTCATGTTTAAGCTATGCTATTTGCTTTTTAGGTCACAGGCTGCAAAAACAGGCTTTGATCCAAAGCGGGCGAATAATTTATTGAGAAAGTTTGCATGGTGGTGGTGGTGGGGGGAGGATGTTTGTTTGATCTGGAGCCCTCTCCTCCGTAGTTCCAAGTGCTGTTGGCTGTTGTTTGGAGTGGAAAAGCATTTGGTTCCACAGCAAATGCTTGGTAGAGGGGAAGTCTTCACCCTGCGCAGCAGGACTTACCAGTGAATGTTGGTTTTGAAACTGTTTGGCCAGGGGTCTTCCCAGCACTCTTCACAGATGAAGTGTTTAAGGACAGGGTTATTTGGACTCTGGATTCAGCAAATGTTTTCCCATCCAACATGCTTTTCCTTTTCCCAAATTTTCCCAAATTGCCAGGCTAGATGGCCGGTGACTCTTACCCAAGAGTCTATGGTATGTCCGCACTTAGCTCTCGCTGACAGTTTGGATATGTGATTCCCCAGCTCCCTGGTGTTCCTTACTATCCAAGTTAAGCCTTTGACACTGACTCCTCTATTTTTGAGGTGGTGGGCAGCGTGTTCTGGTATTTGCAGCCAGTGTTTCTATTAGACTAGAAGGTGGCTGGTTGTCTCACGCACCCTTCAGGTAACTTTACTGAGTGTGCAACTGGCTCTCTGGAATTTCATGGATGTTTAAGTTGGATGAGAAGAGGCCAGATAACTTTGGGACATAACTTTGACTTGTCCCCGTATGAGACCTGTGTCATGTGACTTAAACTCTTAAGTGGCACATCTAAGCTCAAAGCTTAGGTACTAAGGGAGGTTGGTTCTGGGGCCTTAGGCAGCCCTCTTCGCTTCCACTCAGCCATTCCATTGGAGTTTGGAAAACTTCCATCCATGCTAGGAACTGAAGGTCTCCCTACAGACCTGAGCCCCTTGACGGGGCAGCCATCTGGCCTAGGTTTGAATGGAGTTTCCAGCAATGGCAAAGGCACTGTGAATCTCAGTTTATCAGCCAGTGGGATTGATGATAAGTCCTATGTCTAAGTGAGCATAGGAAATGAACGACTGTCTTAAAGACTCACCCTGAGGATGTAGTTGGTCTAGCGAGTGCAAGGCCCTGGGTTCAGTCTCCATCGCCGCAATGAAAAGGGAAGGGGGAAAAGCCCAAAGTGAGGCATGTGGTAGCACCCGACCATAGCAGCCAGTCTTGCTCTTAATGAACTGAGGCTAGCCAGTTCATTATCCACACCCTGGCCTTTGCTGTCAGCTCCAGACTCAGCCAGCAAGACAACTGTCTTCTGTGAAGAAGAGATGAGAAGCATCCAACAGGTGCCCATGGGCAGCTAGACTTAGAACAGTCCACTGGGTATTGGGGGGTGGGGGATAGGGTTGAGGAAGTACCAAATGACAGATTAGACAGAACCCATCACATTCGTGAGATCTCCTTGGTTGAGTCCCTAGAGCTGTCCTGCACAGTGCATGTAGGCTCTGGAAGCTGGAGCCGGCTGGGGACTCTTATAATTGCAGGTAGGCAGTGATGTGGTAGGAGAAGGTTCAGGTTCCCCTAGGGCTTGGAGAAGTAGAGTTGACAGTCACAGACAGCAGCCCTCTGCCCTGTGCGCACAAAAGCACTTTCTGTATCTGCAATTATTGTCCCCAAGAAGGCATTAAAGTTAATGAGAGATGGGAAAGAGTGGGGCTGTGACCCCCATTTGAAGCGGTTTAGGAGTGCGCGAGCTCTTGTTTTCTGAATGTCTGGCCTTCCTTGCACAAGGAGGCTCTGAGGACAGGTTTTCCAGCCGAAATATCATTAAATTGTATTAGCATCTTATTACATACACGCCTTCGCGGTCTGCCTCAGACAGGGAGAGTTTTTGTTTCTCTCTGAGAGATTGTGTCTGGAATGGTAAATTGACTGCTTGAAGGCCCCCCCACCCCCACTTTTTTTTTTTCAGGAAGACGGAATCCTGCTGTGTGTGTGTGTGAGGGCAGGCCTAGTGGCCTCTGGAAAGGAGAGGCCGGAGGCCAGGTTGGGGTGTTTTAACTGCCCCAGGGAGTGGCTGCAGTAGCTAGCCTGAAAGACCCACTGTTCCCAGGGTCAGCTGGGAGGGCGTTAATGGAAGCCCAGGGTGTTTATTTGAATTTATTTGCAGAGACATCTTTAAAAGAGACTGGCATTGGGCAGTGGTGTTCCAGGGCCAGAACTTTAGTGGGGACTAAAGCTGATGGCCTGTGCTGCCAAGAAAACATCTGCCACCAAATTGCTGCCCTATTACTGAGTTGACATTGGTTATTAGCCAGGAGCCCAACCAAATAAAGCTGCCTGGAAAATGTGTAGGGTCAAGACTGGGAAAGAGGACTGTGGAAACAGGAGGGAATCTTGGGCTGGGGTGTTGGTGTCTGCCAGCCAGCTGGGCTGTGGGGTCCTGACACTCCAGGAGGGAGGGACCAGAATTTGTTCAGTACTCCCTGTGATCCTGGGTCCAGTTCTGCTAAGAGAAGCAGAGGAGGCAGGAGCCAGAGCTGGGCTTAACCCTTGAGAGGGTTCCTGGCGTTCTAGCCAGACAGCTCTTTACTCATTCCCAAGGAGGACGATTGGCAGGTAGCTCCACACACTGATGGGTTCTCAGAAGACGGAGAAACGGGGCAGCTAATTTCTCTAAACAGGGCAATGGGCAGTAACTGATACGGGCTGCCGACCAGCTTGTGCCCGGGTATGGAAGCATGGAGAACCTTTGACTTGGAAGAGAAAACAAAAAGAGGCAGGGGCTGCGGCTGTGGTTGAGTGGTAGCATTCTTGTCTTTCGTGAACGAGGTCCTAGGTTCAGTCCCCAGTCTTACGAAACGGAGGTCACTGTGTCAGGTCACTGTCAACCTGAGGTAGGCAGGGTCCAGATTGGTGTAGGCTCTGGGGAGGAGATGAGATTTGGCCTTGGATCAGCTGGAGGCCTGTGAAAGAGTTTGGGGGTAGGGGGCAGGAGTTGGCAGTGTGATAGGCTTTATGCTTTAAAGATTTCTTTGATTGCCGTGTGGAGTTATGAGTCGGTGGCGAATGTGGTAGCGAGAAAGTGAATGGGCCAGACGGGAGGTGAGATGGGCGTGACCCAGTTGGATGATCGTGGAGTTGGAGTGGGCGTGCACAGGACTGGCCAGAGGTTGACTGGTGCAGAGGAGGCACCGAGGCCATGGACCACTACTGCTCTGTTGAGGGCCCTTTGGTCACCCACAGTCCAGAGAGCTCCCCGTGTGTGTTGCTATCCTGGGGTGGCATGGGAAGTGCAGTGGACTCAGAAGATCCTTCTTGCTCAGACTCTCCTCTACAGACAGGATTTCAGGACTAACTACTTCCTTCAAAAGCAAGTGCCTAGTGCCACTGAAGTCATCTGCCGGAACAGACCGTGCCTGGGGAGAGCTGGGAAGACCTGCGGCCAGTCTGACGGCAGTTCCGTCACTCCCGCCCTTCCCTCCCGTTAACTGTCCCCGTTCTTGCCAGCATGCCAGGTGGTTTATAACACGAAGAGGCTGCCTCATTGAGGAGGCCGGGTGTAGGTCTGCAAGCTGACAGGGTCACCTGATGGTCTCTGGACAAGGACCCAGCACTATGAGAAGGGTATGGGCAGCCATGGTCACTGCCTGTTCTTTCCAGAGGGCTGGCCCTGGTAGGGTTCCCCATTCTGGCTCAAGGCAGCCCGTGCGTGTTTACTAGCTAGCTAGTACCCGCGCAGCGCGGAGCCGCTGTGCTGAGAGTGCTCCTCACTCATTTAGTCTGGCCAGCTGATTCTAGCCAACAAATGTGTTTCGTTTGGCCCTTTCAGGGTGTTCTTCAAATCCTGACTCAGTCGCCAGCTTTTTAAATTCAAATGTACGGGGAAATCAGATCCAGTTTACCTCCTGGGGGAAGTATGTCTTTGCCAAGGCCTCTGGCCTTGTGAGCTACCGGTAGGGCTAGGATTTGAACCCAACACTCCTAAGTCCATAGCTCCTGCTCCCCTTCCTCCTGGACTGGAGGTCACACCCGGGGACTTGTGCCTAAGCACACCGCAGGTGGCTACTGAGCTCTGCCCTGAGCCCCCAGCCAGCTCTTAGTGCTGCAGGAGCTCCTAGTTTAGAAGTACTGTTACCCTCCTTGGAAATGAGAGCAGTTCCTGGACAGGGTTGGTGGAGGAGCTGGAGGGGTGAATTTGATGCCACACCAGCGACAGGGCTAAGTGGGTCCGTATGTGGGCCAAGGCCAGAGTTCTTTAGAAAGCCAGCCTTCTTCAGATCCTGGATGTCACAAAAGGCGAAATCTGGTCCAAACCTTGTCACCTTGGGTAACTCCTGAGCCTCGATTTCCTCATCTCTTAGATTCTAAGAGTGGGGGAAGGCAGTTGCCATATACATTGTTAACTAAGGGCTATCCTGAGATCCCCGTGGTGTTCTTGTGTGCTCGGGGACACCCCCACACCCCCGCCCCGTCTGCCATAAAGAACAGATCTTTATTGTTCCTGCCTCTTGGGTTGCTTGCTCTGGCAAGTATCTTTCACTCTCTTGGCCTTTAGGAAACACTGGACAGCAAACAAGCAGCCCCATTGGGTTCTTTCCATTCTCTTGGGGGACAGTGGGTAAGAGAGGCACCTACTTGAGGTCAAGGGTAAAGCAGGAAGGTCATTGTGATGGCCCAGAGATATGGGTAAGCGTCCTCCCCACTCAGTGAGTGGATGTTCCAGGGACTCTGCGGCACTACAGGAAGGTAGGCAGGGGCACCCCATAGTTTGACAAAAATTGTCTAGAGAGAGAACAGGGATGGGGGATCACTGGCTGTTGTGAGGCCGTTCTAGGACTGAGCAGGAACGTGGTGGGGGTCCCTTGACGCTAGCCTTAGTGGCTCACCCTTAGTGTCTAAGACGTTAGATGGTGTGGTTGAGATAAAGTAGGATTACATTTTATCTGAGAAAGGACATACTACCCTGTTTCCACAGCCCAGTAGCCACTATGCTCAGGATTTGGGACTCAATCATGGTTTGTGCCTTACCTTGAGAGCATGGTCCTGGCAGAATCTTCCTTATTCCCTCTTCTTCCTCCTCCCTCTAGGGATGCTCAGGAGGTACCTGCAGTAGGTGTTAATTTCTGGTCTGCTCATTTCATTGACTGGGAACCGGGACTTGAGTGGTCATTGTCACCTTTCAGTTTATGCCTGCTGGTCTCTCCGCAGTCCTGTCTACTGGACAGACTTCTTGTCAGAACCTTTAACAAATGCTGGCCCTGTGAGTGGGTCGGGGAAGAATGAGGCTGGAAGAGAGGCATGCCCTTATCCTTCTCTGCGTGGATGTGTGGGTCGAGGATGCAGCTGATGGGGTGTTTTCCAGAAAGACTGAGGATTTCCCCGGGTGTCTGTGAAGGTAATGACCCTTCTTGCCTTTTGTTGCAGATGGAAGAGAAGAGGCGAAAGTACTCCATCAGCAGTGAGAACTCCGACACCACTGACAGTAAGGCCCTCCCACCTGGGGCTCTAGAGGGAGCCTGTAAGGAATACTGGCAGGCCCAAAGACTTGGTAGGGGGAGGCTGACCCTCCATTCAGCTCAGCCCAGGGTTGTCACGTGGGTGAGGCCAACTCAAGTCGGGTTCCTCTGCCCCTGAGGTAGCCAGGCCCTGCCTTTACCAGACCTTCACCATCCCCTTTGGGGACCCCACCCTCTAGGTATGCCTTCCTTCTGATCGGAATAGACCAACTCTGATCCTCAGGGCATTTGCTGTTGGCTGATAGAGGGGAAAAAAATTAATTCTTTGACTTCCTGTTGAGTGGGGACCCTTTTAGGAATCTCTCCAAAACAGACGCTTTGTAGCCCTTTATTATAGATAGGTAATTATTAAAATAGAAAAGTAACTTCGTAACCAGTGGCAGACTCTGATCAGAGGATTCCTATCGTGTTCACTATGGCACATAGTAGGTGTTTTATAAATGTTGGCTGAAGAAATTAATGAAGAAGCACATCCTTCATGGAATCTTGGCAGTAGATTCTCAGAGGTAGGTTAGATAAGGGCTGGGTGTGTCGGTTGGATGTCTAGAAGTGGAGAAAAGGGTTCCTGTTGTAGGTTCCAGGGCCGCTAGGGCTGGTTAGTGAGACTGTCTAAAACAAAAATAGAAAAAGCCGCTGGGCGGTGGTGGCGCACGCCTTTAATCCCAGCACGTGGGAGGCAGAGGCAGGTGAATCTCTGTGAGTTCGAGACCAGCCTGGTCTACAAGAGCTAGTTCCAGGACAGGCTCCAAAGCCACAGAGAAATCCTGTCTTGAAAAACCTAAAAAAAAAAAAAAATAGAAAAAGCCTTGGGTCTTCCTGACCCTTCTTGTTGAGGCCATTGCCCTGTAGTCTAGCAAAGGCCTCGGACCCTACAGTCGTGGCCAACTGAGGAATCCCTTGGCACCATTCTAAGGCTACAAATAACAGTATCCTTCAATCAGCCTTTCAAGGACCCTTCGTTCCGTATCTCGTTAATAGCTTCTTGTAACTGTCATGAAATATGTGAAATCATTAGCCTATGAAACGAAAGGTTTACTTCGCTCACCTGAGTACTTGTCTTCAGTGGCGATCCCTGTGAGGTTCCAGGCTCTAAAAAGTCACGCTGCCTCTCACCTTAGCCA
Source organism: Chionomys nivalis (assembly GCF_950005125.1). Taxonomy (NCBI): domain Eukaryota; kingdom Metazoa; phylum Chordata; class Mammalia; order Rodentia; family Cricetidae; genus Chionomys; species Chionomys nivalis. Next base: position 33,870,221 of record NC_080092.1, on the reverse strand, counting down.
GAGGACTAAGTCTTTGACACACGGACCTTTGAGGATCTCCTAAATCATCACTCATGTTAAGAAGAGCGAACAGATAGCTAGCTAATCTCCACACTGAGGAGGCTGAAGAAGAAGCATGAGTTCGAGGCCAGCCTTTCTTGGTGTCGTTTCCTGTTGCTAGGATAAAATCCCTGACAAAGCAGCTTAAGGAAGGGTTTATTCTGGCTCACAGTTCAGGGTCCAGTCCATCACGGTGGGGAAGGCCTGGTGAAAAGAGCTCGGAGCGCAGGGTCACAAGTTGTTTCTGCAGTTGAGGAGAGAGAGAGAGAGAGAGAGAGAGAGAGAGAGAGAGAGAGAGAGAGAGATATGAGTGCTAAGGTTCAACTTGCTTTCTCCCTTTTATACAGTCTAGGACCCAAGCCTGGGGTGTGTGATCTCTTTCGTGTGCGGCTTCCCTCTTTAACGCAGAATAAGTCAGATAGTTCTGTGCTCTTGGCCAGAAGTTAACCAATCCCTCGCAGGTCTGCTGGAGGCTTACCTGCCTCCTGGGTGATTCTGGCTCCTGTCACCGTGGTAGTTACCACTAACCATCACCCGTCCACCCCTTCCAGGCTTACAGGGATCAAATCATTTGCCTGTGGTGACCAGTGCAACTTGGGTCTGCCCAGATTGCTACTTTCACATGCCGTACCCGGCCTCTGTATCTTACTGGGACCTGCAGAAATACCTTGGTACACCTAACCTGGGGTAGATGGGAGACAGGGCATTTCTTGACCAAGTAGGAAGCAGAGCTCAGAGGTCCAGGGACTTTTCTTGGAGCCGCAAAACCAGCTGATAACTGCCTTTGATTTCTTCAGCCCCCTTTCAGTGGTGAGTGAAGGGGGCTTTATAGTTAGTTTCATTGGTCTGTGGAAAGGCTGGGGCCCAGAACAGGAACAGTGCTTCCCACCTCCTGACCTTTCAAGCTGGGGCTCTTCTCGAGACTTGCCATCCTCTGATGTGGTTGGGTGCTGATTCTGACCCTCCAGGACCCTTCATGGCCTGTGGTCTATCTGCAGGTCACGTGACATCCACATCAGCATCAAGATGTTCCAAACTGCCCAGCGGTACCAAGTCGGGCTGGCCCCGGCAGAACGAAAAGAAGCCCTCCGAGGTAGGTAGTGATGGTGGTAAGGTTCCGGGAAGGGTGAAACTGAGCCGGGGAGGTGACTACACCAGACACCTGTCGGGAGTGAGAGAGCAGGCTGAGCAGATGTATGAAGGCCACATGTTCTTGGCAGAGAGTCAGAGGTGACCAGTGTGGCAGGGTGGAATGAGAGAAGCCTTTGAATGTTCATAACAGGACAGTGATATAATCTGATGTGTTTGTTGTCATGAGACAGGGTCTCTCTATGTAGACAGGCTGACCTGGAATATGCTCTGTAGACCAGGCTGGCCTCAGACTCACAGAGGTCCACCTACCTCTGCCTCTCGAGTGTTAAAGGTGTGTGCCATCACATCGGGCATCATCTGATAGTTTAAAAAAGGTTCCACTGGCTGCTGAGGAAGAAAGTAGCTCACTTACAGCTCGCAATTTAGAGCTGGTGGCAGCGGATTAAAGAGTAAAGGGATCTCGGGTGCTTCCATACAGAGCCGAGGGTGACAAGGTTTGCAGGTGCTGGACAGAAAGGTAGAAGTGTTCAGAACCCTCGGATGCTTCTGACGATACTTTGTATGTACCTACATTTTAAGCCTTCCTTGCTTTGACCCAGGGTAATGCTTTCATGTCCTGACCGTAGAGGTGTTTATGGCTTCTGTGGAGGGAGTCCTTGGGTTCGTGAACTGGCATTAAGACCTTGCTTCCTGTCGCCTATGAAAAATCGCATGCAGGGACCCTACTGTTCCTTCTGAGGACTTCACTGGCAATGCTATTGGGCAGAGAAGAGGCCCTTGGTTTAAATGTGGCTACAATAGCCAGCCAGATGTACTGGTGATGTAGGAGGATCTTCTATCTATCTGTTGCTTTCATTGGTTAATTAATTAAGAAAACTGCTTGGCCTGATAGGTCAGAATTCTGGGAGGAAGAAAGCAGAGAGAGTCAGGCAGACGCCATGATTCTCCGACCCCAGATGGACGTAGGTTAGGATCTTTCCCGGTAAGCCACCACCTCGTGGTGATACAGAGATTATTAGAAATGGGTTAATTAAGATGTGAGAGGTAGCCAAGAAGAGACTAGAAATAATGGGCCAGGCAGTGTTTAAATGAATACAGTTTCTGTGTTATTGTTTCCGGGCCTAAGCTAGCCGTGCCGGAGCCGGGCGGGATGAAAAGCAGACCTGTTGGTCTCATCACCACATAGTGGCACACACCTTTAATCCCAGCACTCTGGAGGCAGAGGCAGGCGAATCCACAAATCGAGTTCCAGGGCAGCTAAGGCTGTTAACACAGAGAAACCCTGTTTCGAAAATAAACAAATAAATTTATAACAAATAAATAAAGTGGCTGGGAGAACTTTGGGGCTCTGCATTTCCAACCTAGTCGTTATGCATGCAGCTGCTTTGCAGTTGATATGGGGTGAAGGATCATGTCTTTTCTCAAGCCACGCCCCTTTTCCTCTTGCTCTCCACTAGGGCCATGTGCTGTCCGATTTTACCAGCCCCTGGATGTGAATTTGGGGTGGTCATCCTATATGCTCTTAGCTGGTCTTCCCCAGAGCTTTGTACTTAAAAAAAGACTCGATGCCTTCCAAGATGTCCTACGCTAGTACCCTTCCCTTGGGAGGTGGGATTGGGACCCTGTGAGAGTGGTTTTCCATCTCCCTTTTAAGTTACAGTGATTCATTTAGTGTATGCATGTAACCCATAGGTACACATGAGTCCATGTCTATGTCATGGCATGCATGTGGAGGGCAGGGAACAATTCGAAGGAGTTGAATCTTTCTGCCATTTGGGTTACCAGGGTCAAGTTCAGGCCCTTAGACTTGGCAGCAAGCACCTGCTGGGCCATCGCCCCAGCCTTCATACCTTCCAAACCTGAGTTGGGTGGAAGCGAGAGGAAGGTGTTTCTGGGGTTGTAGTGAAGGAGGGAATTGGATGTTGGGGCTGAGGGGTAAGAGCACACTTTGGCTCTTCTATACCCTCTTCTTAGCTGGCTACTTGGGAGGACAGAGTGTACCAAACACAGTTTGGGAAGCAAAAAAAAAGGGGGGGGTGGACTCTTGGAAGGTTCTGCCTCTTCATGGAGTGAGTAACTTTGTAGTCACCTTTCCTTGGCCCTCCTGGTCCTGGGAGGCAGGAACTACCATGCACTTTTGGGACCTGAGGATGTTGCCTCTGAGAATCTTGCCTGTCCCCAGCTTCCCTGTGGTTCTGTGTATTTGCATGAGTTGTATTGCCGTGAAATGGGAAACTCCTGTGGGAGCCATCTCATCCCCTGCCCCCTCCCCAGCTCGTAGGGGGATGGGATCAACCTTAGGAGGAAACAGGTGTCAGCAAAGGCTGAGAAGAAAGAGCAATTTGCATGGGGGCATAAAATTCCCCTGCCTCTTGGGTTTTCCAGCCCAGAGGCTTTGTACCCAAAAATAGACTTGAACCTCTCAAAAGGCCCTTTCTGGGGACTAGCTGTGCACAGCCCAGGCCCAGACCAGGAGCCCCTGCAGGTGGCTGTGATGTCCACCCAGAAGGGCTGAAGAGTCTTCCCTGCCTTGAACTGCAGCCAAGCCTTTCCTCCCACAGCAAGCTGGAGAACAGCCTGAGAGGTTTTCCTTGTCCTCCTGAGTGAGAGGGTTGAGCCGTGGCCGGTATAAATTCTGAGTTATGGTGGGGCAGAGAAGAAAGCATCAATGAAAGCTTCCAAATGATTTGGCTCGTGAGAGTGGCGGAGAGAGGAGCTAGGACTTGGCTGCAAGAATGTTCGCATGCTCTGGTGAATGAACTGGAAGCAAGGGCCTTGCCCGTGAGCCTGGCTTAAGAGGCAAAGGTTCCAGGCACCCTAACAAAACAGGTTCTTGGGAGCCCCAACTGCCCGGCGCCTTGTGGGATAACTGCCAGGCTGGTCACACTCAGGACTCTTACTGTGGCAGAAGAGGTACAGGAAACACCCCCCCACCCCCCCATCCCCCACTGCCCGTGGCTGCAGAGTTGAGGAAGCTGTGGTTCACTCCGTTTTTATTCCTGTGTGTCCAGTAGTAGAATTGGGAGCTTGAGGAACCATGGTGTTAAGCATCGCACAAATCGTGGAAATGGAGTGAGCTGTAAGATGGCTGTGGGCTAGGATTAGAAAAAACAGATACGCTTTCTTGTTTGTCTGGGGGTGCTCTTCACACCAACATGGTCCAGGGCCAAAGAGCACAGACCAACAGTCAGGACCCTGGACAGGGCTGAAGCGAACTTTCCCTTAGGGCTTTTTACCCAGGCCTCTCCCCGAGCTGAAGCGAAAGGGGAGTTCCAGGCTGAGTTAGAATCTGCCTTTGGGCCATGGAAGGGAAAAGTGGGGACTGGGCCAGGGTCTCAGCCTTCTCATAGACTTGTCCGTGGAATGGATGCCCGCAAAGCTGAAGTCTGTCCCTTGGGCCTTAAATTCAGAGAGTGGGGAACCCCAGTGTGAGAAGCTGGTACTTTGTAAATTCTGCTAGAGTCTTGGAGTTCCGGCTCGTGCTCTGTCACCTGATAACGTTGGCGTCTTACTGCTTCTCCCTTTGTGCATAGCGACTTTGTAGAATCAGATACGAGCTACAGTCCAAGATCATCTGATTTTCCAACACAAAGACCTACCCCAGCCAGAGGCCAGTAGGTAGGAAGTTAAGAACCTTCCTGCTGGGGAGCAAGCTGAGAGCTGGACCTAAATTTTACCCAGGATAAGGGGTCCAGGCTTCTTGCTCCCAGCAAGCTTATTAGTGGCAGACAGCATCTGATTGAGAGCCAGGAAATTGGTCTTCCTGCACATTCCCCCCGGTTAGTGTCATGTTGTTCCCAATCCCCCCTACTCACACACACACACACACATGCACGCACGCACACACTTGCAATGGACAGGGGCTACCTAAGTGTTAAGGATGGTTCTAGGAGACCTGGAGGCCTGACCTGTGGTTGTTATCTTCCTCATGCCCTGTGGCTGAAAGGCAGCCCAAGCAGTGGGGATGTCCCCTGGAGGTGTGAAGTAGTACCTCAGGAAGTCAGCACCTACACAAGTCAGTCAGTGAGTCCCCGCTGCAGAGAAAGATGAGCAGGCACTGAGGGCCCTGGGAAACCTGGCTAGATACGGATACTGCAGGGCTTGTCTGTGGGGGGGAAGTACAGACTGCTTTGCCTCTGAGGAGCTTTGGAACCCTTGGCAAGTGACTCTTCTCTCTTGAGTCGCGAGATCAACATCTGTAGAGACCCTTGCCTGGATCTTTTTCTGGGGGATGTCTTTTCCCAGTACCTGTGTCCCCTGTAGGACGGTGTCTTAGTTACTCTTCTACCGCTGTGAAGACACGCTATGACATAGACAATTTACAAAAGGAAGTGTTTAATTAGGGCCTTATGGTTTCAGAGGGTTAGTTCATGATCATCGTGGTGGGAAGCCTGGTGGCGGGCAGACTGCACTAGAGTGTAGGTAAGCACCCTGATCTGCAAGCGTGGCAGAGAGTCTGGGCCTCCTGTAGGCTTTTGAAACTTCCAAGCCCACCCCTAGTGACACGCCCCCTCCGGCAAGGCCACACCTCCTAAACAATCCACCAACTAGGGACAGATCATCCAATTACTAGCCTGTGGGGACCATTTTAATCAAACCATCACAGAAAGGAAGGTTCCAGAAGAGAGTGGGATGGATAGATGTCAGGAGAAGTTGGCCACTTGGAATGGTCCAAGTTGGGATCCTACAGTCCACTCCTCTGTAGGCTCTGCTGAGAAGTTAATGTATCTAGAAGAGAGGATGGGAGTGGGGAAGGAGCTTCACACACTATACAGAGGTCTTCCCCCTCCCCCATGTCCTGTTTCATGTCCGCACATGGTCTGGCCGAGAAAGTGAAAACAACCTCTACCATCGGCAATAGGATGTTTCCAGATGTGTCCTAAAAAGCTACATGAGGATTCCCTGTCCCAGAATTGCAGCTTTGCTTAAAACAAAACAACATAAAAGATGAGATCTACTCTGAGAGAAAGATAGTAACAGTTTGTTGGGTCAAAACCAGAAAATAATCCTGGAGGTGCAGAGATGATGCCCAGATGTTTGGAATAAGATAGTCTGTATGAAAACAGCAGTGGGGGCTGGGGATATAGCTCAGTTGGTAGAGCATCTGCCTGGCATATATATGTGAGGTCCCAAGTTTGACCCCCAGCACCTCATACACGTTACAGTGGCAGGAAGTTTGGAAGTTCAGTGGCTCAGCAGGTTCAAGTGGCTACCAGGCAAACCTGCCCACCTGAGTCACAGGAGTGAATCAAGTGCAAAATGCTGTCCTCTGGCCTCCGCACAAGTGCCACAGCACACTCACACCCCTTCCACGCACAGCACATACACAAACATACGCGAAATTCAGTTATTCTTGACCATACACGAGTTCCAAGCTAGTCTGGGGCTGCATGAGACCCTGTCTGAAAACAGACTGGGGTAGAGTTAGTGGAATGACCACACAGTATGCACTGAGCCCTAGGTTTAATCCCCAGCACTGAATCTACTGGGCATAGTGGTACCTTCAGGAGGTGGAGGCAGGAGGATCAGATATTCAAGGTTATCTACTCCATAATAAGTGAGAGGCCAGCCTGGTCCTGGTCCTGAGACTGATTCAATAGACAAACAAAACCAGCACAGTGTCACGTGCCGTCACATGCGGAGTGGCCCACACACTTCAGTAAAACAGGAGAACCCTAAAGAAGCCCCCTGCTTATCCCCATTAGATCCAGCTCTCCAGACAGTCAGGTGGGGGTGGCTGCAGGTGCGCTTCCTCCAGGGCCAGGCGTTTGCTCTCTGAGACTCCACTCTGGGGTGGCGGTTAAGGCCAGACCCACTTCTCATATAGGCAGAAATGGAGCTCTTGCCGCCAGCTGGAAAAGCCTCCCAGCCTCTGGGACTTGTCTTGCAAGCGAAATGTGTGTCATAAATTCTCTTTAAGAGCAGGAAGCGCTGTTATCCTCATGAAAATAAGAGATAGAGATGTTAAGTGTTTTTTTTTTTTTTTTTTTTCCCCAATGTTTTTGAGTACCTGACCAGCTTGGCTCCGTGGTAGCTTGAAGCTGGAGCTGGGTAGAGGTGACTGCTATTCCCTGAACCCTTGTCTGGGATTACGTGCCTAATAAGCAGTGTATAAATTTGTTCTTGACTGAGAAACCGTCTCAGGTCCAGCCCAGAAAAGATTACTGAAAAGATGAAGTTTCTGGCTGGCTCGGGAGTGGTAAGTACTAGTGTGGTTGAAGACAGAGCTGAAACAAGCGGTTTGTTAACTCCTGGGTCTTAACCTCCAAAGCTGTGAAATGGGGGAGCAGACACCAGAGCGGACTGTGTAGGGAGAGCGTTTGGCACGTGAACTGTGCCTTAGCTTTACAAGTGTCACTTCCGACAAGATAGGAGTCTCAGGAAACAACTGATTAAAATAAGGTTCCTGGGGTTGGTGAGAGGGCTCAGCAAATAGGAGCACTGGGTGCTTTTCCTAGTTTGTTGCCTTGCACTCAATGGGTGGCTCACGCCCCCCCCCCCCAAACTCCAGTTCCAGAGCAACTAACTCTCTCGGGCCTCTACGGGCTTCTGCTCACAATGTATGTGTGTGTATTCATCTTTTAAAATACGAGTTTCAGAGAATAAAACTCAGTTGATAGAATCCTTACCTAGCATGCCCCGGGCTTGATTCCTGACACCCCATAAAAATGTGGTACATACTTATAATCCCAGGACCCAAGGGGTAGAGGGAAGAGGATGGACAGTTGATGATCATCCTCAGCTGCAAAGAAAGTTTGAGGCCAGCCTGGGCTACATAAGATCCTATCTCAAAAGAAATAAAATAAGTAAATAAAATGAGGTTCAGGACAGATGTCAAAGCTTTCTTGGGCAGACAGGATAGAAGCAGAGAGAATCCTGGCCAAACCCATTTACACTGGCTTTGGGGCGGTGCTCAGGACCCATTTCCAAATTCTCGCCGCCACCCCTACATGCATACAAAAGTTCTCTGCCTGATGGGAACTTTTCCACAGTTAGCCAAACTTCAGAGAAGTCTTGGAGGTTTTCGTTGTTTTGTTTTGCTTTTTACTTATTTACCTGCCCATTCCACAAGCATTTCCTTCGGAGTTGCGAGATACGGAGGATGATGCTACAGAATAGCCACAAGAAAGACTAGACATACAGAATACACGCGGTACCTGTCTTATGTGGCTTGTCACATGAGATTGACATTAAATCTGTGTGCGTAGTTTAGTTTTTTGAAATGGTCTCACATAGCCTAGGATGGCCTCAGACTTAACTACATAGCCAAGGGCAGTCTTGAACTTAGACTTGTGCCTTTACCTCTCCAATGCTGGGGTACAGGCACGTAGTGCTGGGGCTCAAACCCAGAGCTCCCTGTGTGCTAAGGAAGTGCTCCGTCTGCTGAGCTACATCCCCAGCCCCTTTGTGATTATGCTACGTGCTGAGTCTTTCAGTGCTGAAAGTCTTTAAGTAACCGGACTTCCTCAACCATCCAGCCCCGAAGGAAAGGAAGCAGAGAAGTGAGTTTCCAGGGTGAGATGTTTCAAGCGGCAGAACACACATTGTGCCTCCTGGCCTGGTGTCCGTGTACTTTGAAAGTTGCCCGTTGTCATTATTGGATTTTGGAAGTCACTCCAACTTCATAGATACCCCTGGGAACCTGTTTTCAACCTTTCCTGGGCAGAAGGTACAGAAAATAAGTAACCTATGGTCTCATGAAAAGGAACTGTGCGGCAGGATCACGTCACGAGCCCCAGGTTGACGTCCTTAAGTGTGGGAAGAGCAAGGTCTTTGGTTCCCTCTAGGGTAGCATTTGAACCCCTGGTCCTTGGGCTGGTTGATAGTCTGAAGGCTTTGAGCATCCTTTGTATGGTTAGAGGAAGCTATAGTCTATGTCCCTTGGCAGCTCAGCAGAATTTGGTTGCTAGGCAGCAGACCTTTAAAGACAACCAAAAGAGAGACAAGTAGTAAACATTCATATTCTAAGAAAATTGCTTGTTTTCCAGCCCCTCAACTTTCTTGCCACAGCAAGACTTCTGTTCATTGGTGTCTGTTTTATTCTATATTTAGTTTTCATAAATTATTCAAAGGTGTTTTAGGAAAATCATTAAGCTTTTTCCAAGCCTAACCTCTGGTGATTCAAACAGAAAATATGTAGGTTAGAGAACAGGCCACCATATTGGTGGTCAGGGGTCACGTTACTTGGGAAGGCCACTGAGTACTCAGCTGGAGCCTGGAACTAAAACCAAGGTGTTGATCCCTTCAAACATCTGGAGTCAGCACCTAGCATGTGCCAGGCCCTATGGGCACCACTGACTAGCAGTGTCTTTTGGTCCAGCCAGACCTCACTGAGCTCATCTGGCAAACCAGGTGATTCCAACATCAGGGTCTTTGGAAGTGTAGACAAAGCTCAAGAACCAGACTGGTTCAAAGCAAAGCTTCCTAGAACCTCGGAGGGCCAGTTTGAAGGAGGGGGTATGAAGCATGCCGGCCCTAATATGACAGGGAGATGTCAGACCTAAAAAGTGCTTGGGTGGGGCCGGAGAGATGGCTCAGTAGTTAAGAGCATTGCCTGCTCTTCCAAAGGTCCTGAGTTCAATTCCCAGCAACCAAATGGTGGCTCACAACCATCTGTAATGAGGTCTGGTGCCCTCTTCTGGCCTGCAGGCATACATGCAGAAAGAATATTGTATACATAATAAATAAATAAATAAATAATTTTTTTTTTTTTTTTTTTTGAAAAAAAGTGCTTGGGTGACAAGCACAATCGTGCAGCCACAGGGCCTGGGACACTTTGTTAATCACCCCACCTGTTGCTGTAAGAATAGCCTGATAAAGCAGCTTCAAGGAGAAAGAATAGTTATGGTGGGGATGTCCTGGCCATAGGCGCTGGAAGTGGCTGTCACCTTGCATCTGTAGTAAGGTAGCAAAGACAGATGGATGCTACTGCTTAGCCCCTTTAACCTTTTTTTTCACTTTCCAGACGGAGTTTCCCTATTTAGCCCTCGCTGTCCTGGAACTTGCCCTGTAGACCAGGCTGGTCTCAGAGATCATCTGCCTCTGCCTCCCGAGTGTTGTGTGTGCCGCTATGCCTAACTCACTTAATGACAACACTGTTTGGCCTGTTAGCTCAGGCTTCTTATTAACTAACTCTTAATCTTAAATTAACCCATTTCTATTCATCTGCGTATCACATGATACCGGTAGGCCACAGCCTTAAGGTTCTGGGGCATCTGTCTCCTTTGTCAGCTACATGGCATCTCCCTGACTCCGCCTCCTTTCTCTCTAGATCTCTGTTTGGATTTCCCGCCTGGCTTTGCTCTGCTAAGCCATTGGCCCAGACAACTTTATTCATTAACCAATAAAAGCATCACATATACAGGACCTCCCACATCAGCTTGGGACCCCAGCCTGTTGAATAGTGGCCCCCAGAATTTACATGGGTAAATTCTGCCACTTCAATAAATCTAATTAGATAATCCTTCACAGGCATCGCCAATGTGCTTTAGGTGACTGTAGAGCCTGTGAGCTGGACAGTATTCCACAGAGGCCCTCCTGTGGGCAGTCACTGCAGGACTTGGCCCTGGTAAAGGCCTCCATCAGATCTGCATGTTCTTCCTGGGTAATCCACCTGATTTGGCTCCACGCTGATTTAGAGGCGCTGAGCAGTCATCTCCATCCTGAGGAGATGGGGAGGTGTGGTGTGTGGTGCCACCACCTACCACTCAGACTTCGTTAGGACTGACGAGTATAGAAACAGCGCTTCCTGAGCGTGACAACACACATCCACCAGTCAGGAGTCTAGGAGACTTTGGAAGCTGGAACCAATTTCACCCGTGTGAGAAGTGTCTGTCTCCAAACCCAGAAGCTTTTCATGCAGCCTACTGTAGCCGAGGAAGACCTTGAAGTGTGAGTTGTGGGTATAAGTGTGTGCAGGTGTGTGTACACCAGGCCTGTAATGGCCACCCCATGCATGTGGAGGTCAGAGAATAGCTTCTGTGAGTCACTCACCTCGTTCCCTGTGGATTGAAGGCAAGTCATCAGGCCTGTGTGGGAAAGTGCTTTTATTCACTGGGCCACTTTTTATGCCCGACCTTGAACTTGTAATCTTCCTGCCTCCACCTCCCGAGTGCTTAGATTATAGGTATTAGTGGTGCTGGGGATTGAACCCAAGTCTGTAGGTGTACTAGGTGCACACTCTACCTGCCGAGTTATACCCCGGCTGAAACATGCACACAAGCACAACTCTCAGACTGTCATTGTACCTACTGTGGGGTGACTGATACAGGCGGGGTTATTTTTTGGAGAGTTCTCCTGAGTCCTGCCTAACAGGGCCACTGGCGTCCCATCACCTCTTCCCTAGTGACAGGGAAAAAAGCTCTTGTCTTAGAACCTGGCCCACAGTGCTAAAGGACCCCAAGTTGAGCCCCAGATACCCCTCCTGCTCTGAGGACTGTAGAGTCTGAAGTCAGGGCTGCCTCTCTGCCAATGGGACCTGGCACATGTCACTCCAAATGCTGCAATGGGTCCTCACTGACCACAAGACATCAGGCCCTGAAGGAATGCATGGTGCGGGGAGGGGGCACAGCTTCGCTCGCTGAAGCCTTACACAGGGCCATGTGGTTGAGGGTCTCTCGTTTGCCTCTCTCTTATCTGTAAAGTCCTTGTGCCTGGCACCAGGCACTGAGAGCACCTGACATCAGGGCAGCATGTGACAGGGGAGAGGGAAAGAAACATTGCACAAGAAGAGCAAACAGCTCCCGTGTGTGGAAATGGTCCAGACGGTGACTGGGGGCAGGAGTGGGGAGGTCGGGGGAAGGTGTCCTGTCCTGCAGTCCCAGGGCTGATTGTGAGTAAAGGTCCCAGGGGTGGGAACAGTTAAGGTAGAGGCCAGGATGAGGAAACCAACCGCAGGGTGGCTTTATTTTTGAGACAAGGTCTCCTGTAGTCCATGCTGGCCTTGAACCTTGTAGAGGGAGACGGCCTTGAATGGACTCTCCCGTCTCCATCCCCGCCCTGCAATGCTGGGGTCTAAGCACCTCCCACCACACCATTTTTTAACGTAGTGCATCTTCCCTAACATCCCCAGCCCATTGGTTGATGCTGAGGTAGGCTCCCCTTGTAGGTCTGGCCGGCCTGGACCTCACTCTGGAAATCAGGCAGTCCCTTCTGCCTCTGCCTCCTGACGACTGGGACCTCAGCCATGTCCCAGCCGGACATTTCTAACCACATGGTCTCTTCAGAGGTTGATTCTGGATGGGGCGGTTCAGAGCTGCGGGGTCTGAGAAGTTTGAGGGGGCTCTGTATCAGCCCAGACCCTGGTTGAAGCCCCAAGGGAAATCACTCAGTCACAACTCTGTTGTAGCACGCAGTCTGCAGAAGCCCCAGCGGGGAAAACCTCACTAGCATAAAGCAGGCTGCCGAGGCCTCTCGAAAGTGCCGGCGCCTGGGTTTGCTCTCTTGTCTTAGTTCTCTTGCTGCTTGCTAATAAGATATGCAAATGATCAGGGCTGTGAGATCCTAGACCCATTCCATCTTATGTTTAATTAGCATTTAATCTAATCTGGTTTTATTTTTTTTTTCACACTGGCGCCCTAATTAAATGTTAGGGTGTTGGTCTTAACAATTAAATTATATTGGCAAATAGAGTCTTCAGGAAACTTGACCTTTTTTGAAGTCAGAGCCCTCTCCAGCTAGATGCAGATATTAATTAGATTATGTGAGATGCAGCTTCTATGTCATTGATGAACCCATTCAGCTCTTTTCCCGTGGTTATGGTCCTCGATTCCGCGAGGCACACACAGCCAGTGAACTGGCCCCGGCAGGCAGTGGGTCACAGCTGGACGGGTTTGTCAAGAGCCTCCAGAGGGCCAAGTGAACTGTCTGAGCCCCTGGACTTACACTTCAACAGGGGGTGTTAACATCGAGAAAGGGCTGGGTGGGAGGCGGGGCTTAGGCCTCGAGTGCCCTTGAAGTGGCTTCTCCTCTCATTGACTCGAGCTAGTCCTTAGCTTGTGATTCTCAAGTGATGACCGCTGGGAAAGTTGGGACTTGAGTAAGTCACGTGGTGTCTAGAGGAACCACTGTATTCCGTAGCCACACTTTGTGGGTGGGGTGCAGAGGCAGGAGGCTTTGCCGCTGCCAGCTGGGAGGGGGTTCAGAAGTTATTCCGGGTAAGGTTGAGAGGCCACAGACAGAACAATGCAGAGAACAGTTTTCCTAGTGAGGGAGCAGATTGGTGGCAGAAGAAACCCCAAAACATGACTTCGTGGCAGTTCTCAGACAGGCTTAAGGACGACCGATGACAAAAGTCTTCCCTGCCACGTACCCAGTGAAGGGCGACACTTGGTGGGACACAGAGTGTCTCTGAGAGAACTTGGAAGTCACAGCTCATGGAAGTTTCTCATTGGGCTGCACCAGGCCCCAGCTTTACCCTTCGTAGAAGGCCCACGTCTTCCTTCCTGGGACCAGTACCTCATATTATACATACGCTTGTGCCGCTGGGTGCAAGTCTGTAGCACAGTTTTAAACCTCCACAGGCAAGCCCCAGAACATTCACATAGCGGGGAGTGTGTTGTGTTTGCAGGTAGCCGTTCTACTCTTGGAATGTCTCTGTCTGTCTGTTCGTGTCTGGCTGGCTACAGGAGCCAGGAGGCCAGGTCAAGACCATCAGGCCTGGGGATGAAGGGGTGACCGCGTTTTGGTGAGGCACCTGCCAGGCATGCTTTCTCTCTCTGTTCTCTAGATCTCTGTTGTCTGTTTCCATTCTTTAAGACAGAGGATAATTTGCGGGAATCTCTCCTTTTCCATGTGGGCATCAACTCAGGTCACCAGGCTTGGCGGCAAGGTCCGATACCTGCCTGGCCGTTTCACTGGCCCCACTCTGTGCTACCGTATTTGCTTGCTGCCCTAACCTGTGAAACCGGTCTCTCTGAGGCAGCATGAAGACCTCACTCTCTCACCTCTGCCAGGTTTTCCGGACAGACTTGATCACAGCCATGAAGATCCCAGATTCGTACCAGCTCAGCCCGGATGACTACTATATTCTGGCGGATCCGTGGCGACAAGAATGGGAGAAAGGTGTACAGGTACCTGCTGGAGCCGAGGCCATTCCAGAGCCTGTGGTGAGGTGAGCCAGGTGGCCAGGCTAGGACCATCGGGGCAGGGCATGAAGGGGAGGCTGGTTTAGGTAAGAGACATACCTGTTCTGGGATTCCTTCTCTCTTAGTGGTTTAGGTAAGAGACATACCTGTTCTGGGATTCCTTCTCAGCCTGTCCCTCTTAGTGGTTAATTCTCTTGCCAGATGAAAATAACAACAGCATATACATTGGTTCAGAAATTCTGGTAGGGTTACCTTTGAGGCTTTGGGCTTGAAGTCACCTCTGAAGCCAGATTACCTTGGTCCAAATTGCCTTTTACCTTCATTAGGACCTTGAACCAGACATGTAACCTTTCTGGGTCTCGTTTTTCTTGCTTCTGAATAAGGGCGAAAGCTGCTTTCCTTGTGGTTGGAGGAGGTGTGGTAAACAGTGCATAGCAGATGTTACAGATACGGCTAGGGTTCGAACATTGCCATTCAGCACAGCAGGCAGAGCGGGCCAGGCAAATCTCCAGGCTTTGACCATCCCTTACATGAGAATAGGCCATGCCTAAAATTGCCCCAAGTCATTACCCTTTAAAGCAGCTCTTACAGGGAGGAGCCTGGTACCCGTCACCCAGTAGGGGCCTAGGAAGCACTCGCTGGTGTCGCCCGCTGAGGAGTCTGTCCTGTGGGGCTGGGTTAGAGCTCTCTAGGGCTTCATAACCTGCTGGTCTTGTGGGCAGAAGACTGTTGCCCGGGTGTAACCACAAATGGTCTTGTCTTTAACTACAGACTATGCTCCAGTGCTTCATTCTGAGCCTGAGGGGACTGGTGGCCTGGCCTCCTTGTCCCACCAGCTAACCTGAGTTGGGCAGTTTCTGTGAGTGCCCCTTCCTGGTGTTGGCAGCTTCATGGCTTTTGAGAGATGAAGCTGGGGGCACAGGTCACAGCTGTCTGTTCCTTTGACATTGACACCATTGCTTCCTGGCAACCACATCTATGAAAAACTTGCTTCGTGCAAGCCCTGTGCTAGGATTGCAGGCAGTGGAGAAGCAGACCAGCTCTAAAGGAATGGATGTGGGGAGGCTTTCCTCCAGTGACGTGAACTAGGCTGGGGCTCTCCAGTGCCGGGAAGCTTGGGCCCATCTGGAGTGCCTGGGAGTACACAATGGGTGGTTGGGTGGGTTCGTGGATGGGTAGGCGGGTGGACAGATGAACGGACAGATGGATGGATGGATGAGTAGGTGAGTGGACGGATGGATGGACGGACAGGTGGGTGGGTGGGCGGGTGAGTGGATGGATGAATCAATCCATTCTTACTATCTTCATCCCTTCTGGGCCTGTAACACAGTAGTAAGTTTCGTGCCCTGACCTTTTCAGTCAGGAGAACTATGGCCCGACTTCTCAGAGGCAGTCTGTTCCTCTGTGAAACTGGGATGATATCAATAGCAGTGGCCACCTAATGATGTGGGACTCAGGATTACATGAGAATTCTCACACCAGCTTGTCACCTTACGTGCCAAGGCCAGGGGAATGAAGAGGGACGGGCTAGCTGCTCAAACAGAGAAGCAAGTCCTGATTGGAGTCACCCGGGAGTGTGACCTCTGCGCCTGATGTCAATGACAGGTGCCTCTGGGAACATCTGCTGGCATCACCGTTTATTACGGTTGCTTCTACCCCTGGTGGCTTGGCTTCATTTGGTGGGGAATTTTATCTGATGCCATGGAGGGAGGCCTTGCTGTCCTGACCTCCTGATGTCCAGTCCTATCTTCCTTCATCTGATTTGGTTGGTGTAGCCCACTTTTTTTTTTTCATGATACGTGGTCTCGTATGCCAGTCTTGAACTTAGGATATATATAGTACACCCACAACATTCTGTTTGGGGGGTGTGGGGAGGAGAAAGATTTATTTATTTTTGTTTCATGGGTATGTGTGTATGCCCTCAGAGGTCAGAAGAAGGTGTTGGATCCTCTTGGAATTAAGAGTTACAGATGGTATTAGCCACCATGTGGGTGCTGGGAATTGAACCCCGGTCCCTTGAAAGAGTGGTCAGTGCTCTTAACTCCTGAGCCGTCGTCTCTCGAGCCCCGATTCTCACAGCCGTGCTGGGCTGACAGGAGTGATAATCACAGCCTCCCCATACTCAGGGAAGATGTACTGAGGTAGGCAAATGTGTCTTCAGGTGTACCACATCCCTGCTTCCCAGTCTCCCCGAGATCAGTGCTACTACCTGCCTGGGTGCCTCCCCACCCACTGCACAGCCCCCTGCAAGCCTTTGACAACTACCTTGGGGGACACTGAGAGCCTCCCAAGTCAAGCCTCTCCCCGTCATTCGGTGATCACACTTATAGGGTAGATATAGTACTGTCCCCATTTTATAGATGAGGAAGTTGGGAAATTCTGGGGAATTTCCTATGGGGCCTAGTAGGCCACCGGGCCAGGAAATGACAGACCACAGTGACAAACCCTGGGCTGTCCCTTGTCCCTGCGAGGCCTAGACTGAGAGCCTGAAGCATAGCCTGACGGCTCTCGCCCATATACATCCCAGCCTGACTCTCCGCCCCTTCCAAACAGTCCATTGGGCAGTTCTGCCCACCTCGTGGACTAAAATCTGCCGCTGAGGGTTTGCACTGGCCCTTTAGACTTGGTCCAGGGCAAACGCGACCTCTGGTGTCTGTGTGCTTCTCTGGGCTAGAGTCTTTGCTCTCCCCTGTGGCTCTTAGCACTTTCTTCCATCCCGTCCAGCCCATGGCTACCAGCTGTGTCTGAGGGTGAGGCCTTGGCTTAGGGTCAGGTCAGTCCATGACTGGTAGGGGATGCTCTTTCTCGTGTGTGTCCCTCAGCCCTGGCTCCCCAGGTGGCCCCGGTGAAGCGGGCAGGTATGACTGGTGTGTGTTACGCAGTAGGTGCCTGTTCGGATAAAGATGCTGAGACGCTTGATTAAGTGTGTGCTTCAGGCACACAAAGCTGGAGTGTGACCGAATTCTAGGCTGTGTTTTTTAAGAGATATTTATTTGGAGCGACAATTTCTTGGGAAAGGCAGCATTTGGTTAGACTGAAAGCATAGTGCTGGCTTCTATTTGGAATCACCTACTTGGTGTGGGAGGCGGGTCCTGCCGTCATTGTTACCTAAGCCTCTCATGAGGGCTTCTGAAGTGGGATGGTGGTGCTGACTCTTAACTTTTGGCCCCTTCCCTGTCCCTGGTCCCTTTCCCCTGCTTGCACCCCTGCCTCTCTGTGCCTAGCATCCTTCCTGTCCCCTTGCTGACATCAGGGCATTTCCTGAAGCCAGGGGCCCTCCCTGAAACTCAGTCCTGTCCCCATGCCATCTTACCCAGCCTGAGCTGAGTCACAGCCCTTGGCAAGCCCTGCCTCCGACCCCAGGAGGCCTCCCAGGCAAGTGTGAGGCCTCTCAGGCCTGGCAGGGCTGGCCAGATGGAGGCCAGGCTCCAGACAATAACCATGGCAACCAGTGGGGTATGGGAAGGGCTGGCATTTTGAACTGGCCTCAAAATCTGATGGGTAGCACACAGATGCGTGAAGAGGACCCCCGAGGCGAAATGCCCCTTCCCATTTCAGGAGGAGAGGGATGGTTGACATCTAGAGATCTTAACACATTCTCTCTCTCTCTCTCTCTCTCTCTCTCTCTCTCTCTCTCTCTCTCTCACACACACACACACACACACACACACACACACCAGCCCACCTCCCTCGCTACCCAGCACTTTGCCAAGTGCTTTCTTTTTTTTTACCAAGTACCTAAGGTAGATTGTGTTAGTGGGATTCTGTTTGGGGACCCAGTCAGATGGAGCTTTGTTGCCTGTAACAGGTCCCTGACCCCGAGGCAAAGCTGATCTGAGGTGGGATCTGAGACAGTGTTGCGAGTTTGGTTGTTTAGGGAGGCAGGCTGAAGCAGTAAGAAGCAGGATGCCTATGTGGTCCCTGGGGAGGGTCAAGGTGTGTGGCTAGCATTTCACTGTGGCAAGAAGAGACCTTCAATCCAAAAAGCCCTTTCCTGGGCTGTACAGTGAAACCGTACGGAGATTCAACTTCTGAGAAAAGCAGACTCATTTTAACTTAAGACCATGACACCTCCAGGCTGTTGGTGAGGAGGGGCCAGGGGTTATGAAGCCATGGAGACAGTCTTTGGTCCTAGCCTGGAAGGGTATGCCAAAATGTCTAGAGTCCAGTTGGCTCTATCTCACTTGTCCCCAAGTAGTTGGCACAGGGCATTGCCCAGGATGGTACTTGGGATACCTGGAGCCCCAGGCAGGGGCTGGTCCAGGGTAGGAATAGCCCTGACTAGGCAGGGCAGATGTTACACTGGCCAGGATTACATGTCATTCCCACATGGACCTCACTCTGCTTTATGGCCCTTAGGGTCTGCTATTCCTGTAGATGCATAGTTAATGGAGTCTATAAGGCAGACTGGCAACATAGAAGAAATGGAAAGAGGGGATGGATACAAAGGGCGGGTCTCGTAGGGCATCAGCGTCTCATGTCTTCCCTGGAGTCCCCAGTTCCTCAGCCAGGTTGACTGAGGAGAACCAGCTAAGGCCCCTCCCTTTACCGCTCCCTCTCTTGGCTTCACAGGCTCCTCCCACCACTGAAAGGTCCCCCTACACAGGTGTCCCCAGACAGCCCCACACTTGGTGAGGGCACCCATCCTGACTGGCCAGGAGGCAGCCGCTACGACCTGGATGAGATCGATGCTTACTGGTTGGAACTCCTCAACTCGGAACTCAAGGAGATGGGTAGGTGATCCTTCCACGCCGGGTGTATGATTGCAGCTGGCAGGGATCGTCTTCTTCCCAGCCCTGGATAGCGTCTACACCTCCAGAGAGGCAGTGGCTGTGACTGGGGGACATCCTTACAGCTTTACTGTGTTGCGTGTCTTTTGTTGTCTCTGTCTCCCAGGTATCTACAGTTGTCAGGCGGAGGTAAGAGTAAGAAGTAATTCACAGGGCTCAATGGCACATGAAATTAGCATGCTGGTAGAAACAGTGTTAATGGGCGTGAAGCTTCCTGGATGAAGCCCGTTGACATGCCCTCGGGGAAGATCAGCCTGGCCACTATCTGAGTGGACACAGATAACGTACACACAGTGTAAGCTGTAGATTTCTCATGAAGCCAGCTGCATCCCACAGACACCCTTCATTGTTTCCATACACGTGAGAGGGAGTGGTCACGGGCCCTCCAAGTAGACAGTGAAGCAGCTGTGATGGGCAGGAACCTTTGGGATTGGATGGTCCATTTGTCCTTGATGGAGCTGAAGTCCCAGTCATACTGTAGATGGCTGGACGGAGCCTTCTCCCTAACACCATGGATACCTTTGCCCTGATTGCCGCAAAGCCTGCTAAACTCCTAATGGTGTCCTCTGCTGTCCCGCCCGCAGAGAGGCCCGAGCTGGATGAGCTAACATTAGAGCGTGTTCTCGAGGAGCTGGAGACATTGTGCCACCAGAATATGGCCCAGGCCATTGAGACACAGGAGGGGCTGGGCATCGAGTACGATGAGGACGTCGTCTGTGATGTGTGCCGCTCCCCTGAAGGCGAGGATGGCAACGAGATGGTCTTCTGTGACAAGTGCAACGTCTGTGTGCACCAGGTGGGTGGACCCTATCGCCCTTTCCCTTACCGTATGCACGCACACTGCCTGAGCCCTGATGACGCTGGTTGAGTTGGTTATAGGAGCATGCGCACTGTGGACCAAGAGCCCTAAGGAGGACTAGAGACAGAGAAGTTAGTAACACAAATGCCTGGCTGTTCCTAGGACATCTGGGGCCTCCTTGGCTCAGTCCTGCTAGACAGACCTAAGCAAGTGTCCTTTGGGGAGTCTGTCTTCTTTGTGTCTTTCTCGGGTCTTCCCCTCAGAAAACTATCACATCCTGACCTTGCAGAGGGACAGTGGCATCAGGTAGTGATGGAGACAGAGCCAAGCTGCCTGATTTCAAAGGATGGTTCTGCCTTCACAGCTCAGGAGGCTCAAGGGAAAGTTCCTGGCTTCTCTGGGGGCTCTGTTTTGTAAACAAATGGGAACAGTCAGAGCAGAGATGCAAGTATGGCCTACTGGTAGGGTGCTTGCCTAATATTCATCAGGCCTTGCATCCCCAGCACTACCCCAAGCGCCCCCCAAAAAGCAAATTGTTTGTGGTAAGTTATTTGCTTAGTGAAAGATATTAGGGCTAAGCTTGTGAGATGGCTCAGTGGGTAAAAACACTTGCTTGGAAGCTTGGTGACGTGAGTTTAGTACCCATATAAGGTGGAAGGACTGAACCGACTCACAAAACTGTCTTTCGGCCTTCACATGTAGCCTGTGGCCTGCCATATTCTGTCCCCAGTAAATTAGGAAATACATACAGTACAACTATACTAGAGTGTTTCTTACCGTTGTAACAGAGCAAGCCAGGGTCCCTTTCTTTTCTCTTTAAAACTTTTCCTTTTTGGGGGGGGGGAGGGCGGGTAGGGGTGTGTGTGTGTGTGTGTGTGTGTGTGTGTGTGTGTGTGCGTGTGTTGTATCGGTGGGTCCCTGTGGAGGCCAGAGGCAGCCAGTCCCAGTGGAGTTAGAGTTAAAGGCAGTTGTGAGCTATCTGATGTGGGTATTGGGAACCGAACTCAGGGCCTCTGAAAGAGCCACAAATGCTCTTAACTGCCAGGCCATCTCCCCAGCCCACAGTTACCCTTCCTTTATTTCTTAAAAATCGTTTTATTATTGTATGTGTAGGGTGTTTTGCATCATGTATGTGAATGAATTAGGTGTGTGCCTGTTGTGGGATGTTTTACTCTTTTGGTTTTTGGGGCGCCTGCCACCCAGTTCCCAAGTAAATCACACACATGGAGTCTTATTATTACTTATAAATGTCCAGCCTTAGCTTGGCTTGTTCCTTGCCAGCTGTTCTTAAATTATTCTGACTACCTTTCGCCTCTGGGCTTTTATCTTTGTCTATTCTGTATATCTTTCTTTACTTCTTTTTTTTTTTTTTTTTTTTTTTTTTTGTTTTTCAAGACAGTTTTCTTTACTTCTTGCTCGATGGCTTGCTGTGTAGCTGGGTGGCTGCCCCGGTGTCTTCCTCTCCTTGTGCTCTTGTTTTTCTCTCTTTATGCTCTCTGCCTGCCAGCCCCTTGATCCTGCCTCGCTACTGGCCGTTCATCTCTTTATTAGGATTATCGGGTGTTTTAGACACAAATTCACAGAGTTAAACAAATGCAGAGAAAGTTAGTCACACACCTCAAAATAATATTCCCCAACGTGTACCTTAGTCCCAGGGAAGCCAGAGGAGGATATTGAACCCCTGGAATTGGAGTTAAATATGGTTGTCAGTCACAGTGTAGGTGCTGGAAACTGAATTTGGATCCTCTGCAAGAGCAGCAAACCCTCTTAACTGCTGAGCCATCTCTCCAACCTGCAGATCCCCTTTCTCAATCTCAAGTCCTGAGGTCTAGGTCCTTTGTATCTGTGGCTTTGTTCCCAGACCAGATTTATGGCCAGGGGACCCACTCTGGCCCCCAACTTTGAGGCACATGTTCCCACTACAGCTGAACTAAACAGATCCTGGGGAGCTGGGGAGCAGGGACTTGAGCTACACAGCAGCTCTTGGGTCCCTGTGTTTCTCTTACACTGTGGCATAACAAGAGAAGTGGGGAGTGGTCAATTTAAGAAGCAGTTGAGGTTTTCCCTATAGCCCATGCTGGTTAGGAACTTGCGGCTAACACGGGTCTTCCAGCAGAGAGCAGCCCCCACCGTTTTACCAGAGGATGAGTACACCCTCAGGTACGCTGTGCTACCCATTGCTGCCTGGAGACATAGCTGGCACCACTGGCAAGTTGCTGACCAGACATAGCCAGTTTGCCAATGCTCCTGACCCATAACCACCTGCTCTTTTCCCAGGCATGCTACGGGATCCTCAAGGTGCCTACGGGCAGCTGGCTATGCCGGACATGTGCCCTGGGAGTCCAGCCCAAGTGCCTGCTCTGCCCCAAGCGAGGAGGAGCCTTGAAGCCCACCCGAAGTGGGACCAAGTGGGTGCACGTTAGCTGTGCCCTGTGGATTCCTGAGGTGTGTAAGCATGGGAGCTAGAAGATTTCAGCGAATAGAACATGGGGAAGGGGTGTGGAGAGCTCGGGATGGACCTGGCAGAATTTAGGTGAGCGTATAGGAAAAGAAAGGGCTGCTGGGCTCCCGTGTAGGCTCAGTGACAGGTTTGGAAATAACCGGGAATATTGTCTGTGGACCTGGTCATAGGTTAGGTGCGATGTCTACTGAGAAGTCAGGTGACTAGCTACTGGACATTCAGGAGGGATGATTTGAGGTCCAGATTTCAGTCAAACAGGAAGGACTCAGGTTATGAGATCCATCAAAAGAAGGCTTTGGTTAAAATCAGAGTGAACCCAGACTTGTTGGCATATGCCTGCAAATCCAGCACTTGGAAGATGGAGGTAGAAGATGATGGGCTCAAGATTATCAACTAGGTACATCTTAAGTTTGATGCTCACCTGGGTTATATGATGTCCTATCTCAAAACCAAGCAGGGGTACACAGATAATCTCCCGGTCTAGAGGGTAACAGCAGGAGTCAGGTGGGCCTGCCCTCTGGCTGGGATCGGGGTGCAGAGGCTGGGGTCACGTGGGAGGGCCTTGGACATCAGGCCGGGTCCACAGTAACCATCCATTTCTTTAACACGCGAGATGCTAAAATCCACAAGGGTTTTGGTCAGCTCTTTTGTATTGCAACACCTGTCCATTGCTGATGGTACCTAGTAGCAAGCTAGGAGACCCTGTTAGCATGTGGCTCTTCCCTTCCTGGTTCTCAGTCCAGAGGTTCAAAACCACTGAGGTCCACCTTGCCATTCTTGGGGTAGTGGTTGTTTGTGTCAGATTTGCATCTGGAAGCCAGGACTGCCGCTCAGTGCCCTCTCTCCTGTTTACAACAGAGATGGACTGACCTATTAAGAACCCCATCCTCAGGGGCTGGTGAGATGGCTCAGCAGGTAAAGGTGCTTGCTGCCAAGCCTAACGGCCTGAGTTCAATCCCCGGGACCTACATAGGGGAAGGAGAGGACTGACTCCTGAAAGTTGTCCACTGACCTCCACACCTGTGCTGGGTCATCCATGAACATACACAGACACACGTGTACCTGTCTCAGAGCCTGCTCTCCCAGGGACATACTTCTAGCCAGCTACACTCTTACACATACACACTCTGGGGCTAGATCCAAGTGAGCCAGGATAGGGAACCCAGACCTCAAACTCTGCCCGTGTCGAGTAAGGGAGGACTTGGGACCTGGGAGCTCAACCACGGCTCTGTCTGTGCGCTATCTGGTTACAACAGACGGCTTCCCCCTTGGCACTGATGCAGCTCCATGTATTCTGCCCAGGTCAGCATTGGCTGTCCAGAGAAGATGGAGCCCATTACCAAGATCTCACATATTCCAGCCAGCCGCTGGGCCCTGTCCTGCAGCCTCTGCAAAGAGTGCACAGGCACCTGCATCCAGGTATGTGGCCTTCTTCCTGCTACCCCAAGCCAACTTCTTACATCAGACAGATGTGCCTGGGGGACCTAAGGCCCCAGTCGTTACCACCGCTTGTTCCTGTGGCTGCACCACTGATATGCCTGAGAGGCTCGGTGCTGGGGCCATGCTTGATTCTTTGCCCATCAGGAAGGGACATCTCCTATGTCCCCAGGCTTCCAAGGAATAGGGACAGACCCCACCTGTGGAACGCTAAGAACTTTGCTTTCCCTACGAGAGCAAGTGTCTCTGGACTTGAAGAATACCTTGGCCTTTCAGACTGCAGCCCTGAAATATGAGAGCAGTGGAAATTAGATTTCTCTCCAGCTCAGCAAATGGGCCTTCCTGACAAAGGACAGGCTTACCGGTCTACCTGTGATGATGCTCCCTTCGTGGTGATCATTAAGATAACCCAAAGTTTTCAAAACATAAAGGCAAGCCTCACAGCTCTGATCCAGATGTGGAGGGAGCTGTGGATTTGCTTTTCTCACAAAGCAGGGGTTGCGGTGCTTCTGGTCTCTGCTGTGGTGGTGGAAGGCTTCCTTTATCCCTCTCTTCTCCCCCAGGAACCCTGAAAGTAGGCCTCCACCCCATTTATCAGCCCTCCAGAAGGACTCTGGACACTGTGACAGTGGTACCTACGTTGGGTATACTCTGGACAAACTGGTTCCAGTGGTCCAGTCTCCATCCAAGGCTGGGAGGCTTGGTCCATCCACCCTTTGACCGTTTGGACAAGAGAAGGGAGGGATCCAGCTGCTCCCAGAGAGCAGAACTGGGGCAGACTCCTGACTTTGATGGCAATGTAATAAAGAAGGCCTCACCCTCTTCAGCGTACATAAAGTCATTTTTCCCACAGCACAGGGCATCTTGTACCCAGGAGAGTCATCACCTTCTGGTTGTTGGCTCCCTCGGGGTACCTGGGATTTGTTCCATTACCTTTCCAGCTGCCCCAGGGCTCCTGGGTTTTTTCTGCCAAAGCTCCTTCCACATTGAGATGTTGGAGCCCATGCCATTTTATGTAGGCTCTCCCCAGCACCTACTGTTGTTCCTGGGGCTCCTCTGATGCCTGACCCTGTCCTTCCCCCCTCTCCAGTGTTCCATGCCTTCCTGCATCACGGCGTTTCACGTCACGTGCGCCTTTGACCGAGGCCTGGAAATGCGGACTATATTAGCTGACAACGATGAGGTCAAGTTCAAGTCACTCTGCCAGGAGCACAGTGACGGGGGCCCTCGGAATGAACCTACTCCTGAGCCCGTGGAGCCCAGCCAGGCCGTCGAGGACCTGGAAAAGGTGACCCTACGCAAGCAGCGGCTGCAGCAGCTAGAAGAAAACTTCTATGAGCTGGTAGAGCCGGCGGAGGTGGCCGAACGGCTGGACCTGGCCGAAGCGCTGGTGGATTTCATCTACCAGTACTGGAAGCTGAAGAGGAGAGCCAATGCCAACCAACCGCTGCTCACTCCCAAGACCGACGAGGTGGACAACCTGGCCCAGCAGGAGCAGGATGTCCTCTATCGCCGCCTGAAGCTTTTTACCCATCTGCGGCAGGACCTGGAGAGGGTAAGTGGCCCCGGTGGGTCAGAGGCTTTGCCTGAGACCTTGGCTAAGACTCCATGTGCCCTGCCTGGAGCAGCCAGGGCTCGGGCAGGAAGGCTGCCAGGATTAGAAGACAATCTGGAATGAGGATGTTTCACAGACCGACTCGCCAACTCTTGGTCTTTGGCATGCTCTCTCTCTCTCTCTCTCTCTCTCTCTCTCTCTCTCTCTCTCTCTCTCTCTCTGGGGCAGGGTTGAGACAGGGTTTATCTGTGTAACACCCCTGGTTGTCCTGGAACATGCTCTGTAGACCAGGCTGGCCTTGATCTCTGCTTCCCGAGTGCTGGGATTAAAAGGCATGCACCGCCACCACCCAGCTTCTGAGTCTCTCTTGTTCCAGCCTTTTCCCAGGCCTTGGTGAAAGTGGCCTATGGGGACAGGAGGGAAGGATTCTAGTAACCACTGCCTTTAGTTCCACTTCTGACCTCTGTGAAAGGTGACTCCAGAGGAGTCAGTATTAACCTGGGATAGCTCTGTCTTGAGGCATTGAGAGCTGGAATTGTCCAGTTACCAGGCAAGCTTGTCCTGGCCAGACCTGGGCGGGAAGGGGTGAATGGTGGATGTGACTCCATGGACTGCCGGACAGAGCACAGGGAACAAGGGATAGTTGGCCCCTAACATCAGACATTCCCCACAGAGGTATTCCAGGCCTCGCCTGAGTGAGAGAAAGAGCTACAAACACTTCCGTCTTCATTCCAGGATACAGGATAAGGGTGTGGCTTGGGCCCTGGTGGTACCTATGGGGCTGAGGGAGGTGAACGTGTCTGGATCCGTAGACCAGCCCTCTGAACCCCAGGAGCTGCTCTGGCATTCCCTTTCTGAATGTTAAATTCTAGGTTTCAGAGAACTGTAGAATCATGTCACAGTGTCCTTCATGGGCCCAGGTAACATGTCGTCTCTTCCTGGGCTGTGTTAGGAGACAGTCCTGACTGGAAGCCTCAGAGGGACTCTGTTATTGACTGTTTTTCCTGTCTGTGCCTCAGTGAGTTAGTCTGTCAGATGGGTGCAGTGCTGTATGGAATGGCTTTTTCTCTCTGTGCCTCAGTGAGCCGGTCTGTCAGATGGGTGCTGTGCTGTGTAGAGTGGCTCTTCCTGTCTGTGCCTCAGTGAGCCAGTCTGTCAGATGGGTGCAGTGCTGTGTGGAGTGACTTTTTCTCTCTGTGCCTCAGTGAACCCGTCTGTCAGATGGGTGGTACACTGTGTGGAGTGACAGTGATTGTCCTCGGCTTCCCCATTCTGCACATCTGCCCTGCCCTGGTGGCCGGAGAGGAACCTCACTGCCTGACAGCCACTAAGTCTGCTACCAGGTCAGGAGGCCGTGTGGTAAGAATCACATGTCCCTGGTTCAGCCAGGCCAGAGGGAAAAGCTGGTTGCATTGCAGCCACTGTTTCCCAGGCAGTTCAACCTCCTGTCACGAGGAGATCACAGCTCCTATGGAAGTTGTCCTGAGGCCTCTCCAAAGCCCCACCCCCGGGTCTCTAGGGTCATCACCGTCCCAGAGGACCTAGCAGATATTACCTCATAGTCTGCACTGGTCAGCCTGGGTATGGCCCCCACCTGACTTGACTTCCTGAGGAAGACCTTCCCTGCCCAGGAGGCAGGCTCAGCCGGTGGGGCTGGGGGTGGGGGGTGAACTGATAGGAAACCTCAGTCTCCTTGGGCTGGAGCTTGACTTTGGATTTGGACTTCGAGGGTGGGAATGGGAGTTGAGAAAAGCAATATTGGCTGTTACTGTTGTGTAGATTTTCCTGAGCAAGTGTGAGCTGATCCAGGGGCTACTGTCTGAGGCTGGCGAGGCCTGGTATGTCAGCAGCCTGACCAGTCAGGATCTAAAGGCTCAGGGCAGGTAGGGCTACCACAGACGGCTCCAAGGGCAGAGTGACACCTATCTGAGCATCTAAAGAAGAGGTGTGAGAACCTGGAACTACTTGGAACACTATGACAGCTCTTGGGGCTTGTGACAGGAGCCCCTTTTCTAAACTGCCTCCCAGGGTCCTCAGAGCTGAATACAGCTATCAGATAGCATTGACACCCTACCTTGGGCCCTCCCAGGACCACACGTTGGTGACTTAAACCAATGAAAATCACCAAGCAGGGGAGGGTGGTCTCTGCAGAGCCCCGTGGTGGCAGTGACCTGGCCAACAGGCCCAGCCTCCAACCATGGCCTAGAGCCAATAGTTGAGAGTACCCCGCCTTTGCCTAGGCACCAGGCCAACTCGGGCCTGCTTCTGGAGGTCTTGGGTGGCCCGGCCATTTACTGACTCTGGTCTCCCCCACCCATCCCCCAGCTCTGTGACTGTTTCTGTTTCCTTTTCCGAGAAATGGAAGCAAGGATCCAGTTGGGCATGGGGTCACACAAGGACAGTGGCCTGTGTGGTTTATTCTGTTTGAGGCTAGGTCTCACCCTGTAGTCCAGGCTAGCCTCAGACCCATGGCAATCCTCCTGCCTCACCCTCCCTAGTGCTGGAATTAGAGGGATATGAGGCCCCTTACCTAGCCCACTGCAGGTTCATTGTCACTTTTGTCCCCCGGAAGCAGTTCAGCTCTGTGTCCCCAGAGAGGAGCGAGACCTGGAGCTCCGGCATGGGTGTCTTCGCTGGCGGTTCAGCTGCAGGCCTGGACCTTGGCAGGCGCTGTGTGGATGGGCACGGCCGCTGCAGCCTCCAAAGTTATTCATGGCTGACAGAAAAATTGCAGTAGTGGACATCAGCCCTGCAAATGCCAGCTCATGTCCCCTAGCAACCACGCTGGCTGTCAGGCCCTGCAGGGACGCGCGATTGTGGTTCTTGTTGCACGAGTTCTTCCAGAGGCTGAACAGACCTTGTGTGGGAGCCGGGGGGGGGGGGGGGGGGGGGGGGGGCGCTTAGGAGCCTGTGGGAGCCCCGCCCCCGTTGCCCTCTGAGGGACGGAGAGGACCAGTGGGAGGTGGATCCTGTCATTTTTGGACCCTGCCATTTTCCTCCTTGTCAGTTCCTAGATTAGGGTCTGTTGCCAAAATCCTGAGCAGCACTTGGCTGGTGGACAGTCACTCTATTCTCTACCTCTGTCACCACTCCATCTTCTGGCCCTTTGTCTTCATTCAGCCTTGTCTAAGGACACCAGTCAATTGACGAAAGGGCCCACCCTGACCCAGAGTGACTTCATCTTAGCTAATTTTATCTTCCCAGCCCTTAGGTCCCATTCTGAGGTTCCCAGCAGGAAATCTTGGGGAATTCAACCCATATAGAGGCCCTGGAAGGTGTAAGTCCGCCAGGAAGTGGTCTGATTTGCATTTCAAGAGCATTGCTGAGGGATGGCTTTACTGTCCCTGTGAAAGGCTGGGGGGATGGGCAGGACCAGGCTGCGAAGGGAAATGGTGTCAGTCACCAGGACAGACTGGTGTAAAACTTACTGATGGGTCAGTTGTGGGTGGAGGCGAGACCGAGTCATGGCATGACTTCTACAACTGTCCTGGGCCCAATAGAGTACCCCCAGAGCCTGCTGCCCACCCCTATCCCCTGCTGGTTGGCTTTGCTCCCCCCCCCCCCATGACACTGTCACCACAAGGCCTGGCTAGGCCTCCTGCTGAGGTTAGCTGTCCCTTTATCCAGGAAGCCTTGCCACCCTCTAGTCCTGGGTCAGGGAGCTCCTCTGCTCTGGAAAGAGAACCTGACTGTGTTTCTTTCTACAAATTCCTCCCAAACAATAGGTACAGAGCCAGGCTGGTGTGCAGGATTGTGGAGAGGAGGCTGGTTGGAAGGTGGGCCATGGTAGGAGGGTCCAAGGCTGGCACCAAGTGGTCAAAGTCGAGGGCTGTCCCTTGAGGAAGGGACTGAACATGGGAATTGATAAAACTGGGGTCAGTGATGGGTGGACCGTGGTGGCCTGGTGTTCACAGTGCAGATTGGGGGTACACACAAGGAAAATCCCAGGAGAGTCCATACTGAATCCATCCTGTTGATGCTTGTAGGCTGACTTGATCTTCTAGAATCTTCTTCACAACTGGTCTCAGAAAGGAAAGGGGAAAGCCATACCCAACAGAGACCTGACCATGCTCCCTTGAGCTAGGAGGAGTTCATGCCAAGAAGGAGGAGTTTGAATTAAAGGCCACCCCAGGCAGCTTAAGGACAGAGAGACTTAACTAAGTCAGACCTGAAGACCATCGTAGGACTAGATGAAGGAAGACTTCAGTGGGAATAGGATTCAGGCAGAGCAGCTGTGGTCAAAAACAACTGTCCCTGTTTCTGGAAAGCTCCATATGAGCCCAAAGGAAATGCCAGACCAAGGGAGTGTCTCAAGGGCTGAATCCTGGCCTCAGCAGCCTGAGAAGTGTGTGAGAAAACAGTGGGGGGGGGGGGGGGAGGCGGCACTGACAGGTTCACCTTAGATGCTTCCAGACAGCCTGAAGAATGTGTCCCTGTCCTGTAGGCTTCAGAGCCTGCTGTAGGGACTCTCTCGGCCGGCCTGAGAGAGTTAAGAGGTTGCTGTCCTTTATAAAGTAAGGCATCGGAGTCGCCATGATTCTCCCACTCCAGACAGACGCAGGTTAAGATCTTTCCTGGTAAGCCAGCTCGTGGTGCTACACAGAATATTAGAAATGGGTTATTTCGGGTAAAGCTAGCCGGGTGGCGGGACGCAGCCCGCCGCTCCATCAACAGAGTGGTGCTCCAACGTGATGGACTAAACCACTTAAAAACCTGAGAGGGCTTTAAAAATAAGAAAAAGAGCGTTTAACACACACAAAAAAAATAATAAAGTAAGGCATCGTGTCTCTGCAGATACATGAGCATTGGTGGAAGTGGCAGGGGCCTGGCTCAGGTCCTGGTGTAGCAGGTAGACTTGGAAAAGCTATTCTACCAGATTGTGCTCATTTGAAAGTACAGTGCCTCTGGTACCTTGGGGCGGGTGCTGGGATTTACAGTGATGCTTGTCTCTGAGGAGTTGCTTTGCTGGGAAAGGTACGTGATGGAGAGACCAGATACTCCCTGCACACTCAGGGTGTGGTAGTGAATTCTCAAATGTCTTGGGCAGACGGGAGGTAACAGAGGTGGCCCACATCCAGAAACACTGCTTTCTCCAGCAACGAGGCTCCTTGAGATGGCCCGTCTGAGATGGTGAGAAACCTCTCTTCCGTCTCCTCAGGTTAGGAACCTGTGCTACATGGTGACGAGGCGCGAGAGAACGAAGCATACCATCTGCAAGCTCCAGGAGCAGATATTCCACCTGCAGATGAAGCTTATGGAGCAAGACCTGTGTCGAGGTAGGTGCCTTCCCTCCTCCATTGCAGTAATGAGACCCATATGGGAACCTGTCAAGGCCCTGGTTGTGTGAGTAGGCAAGGAGCCAGAGTTGGAGCTCTGGCTTTCAAGCTTCTCTCCGGCACCACTGGCTCCCTGGGACAGCCCAGTTCTATCAACAGTGGCTTTGCTTGCATAAGGACAGGTGCAGATCCACAGTTTTCCTGGCTCTGCTGGGCTCAAGATAGGCAGGAGCTGGCCAGCTTCCCTGAATCCTGGCGTGCCTGGGGGGGTCAGTCCGCTGGGAGGCAGCTGCGCAGAGATGAGGCCGTGCGTTTCTTCTCTCTGGTCTCGCGTGATGAGATTGCAGCTCCAATCAGCTGTATTTTCTTTGTCCTCATTCATTCTCTGGGTATAACATTCATTTAGCCAAATCTAGAAATCAGGGGCAAAGGTCTTGATGTTGATTGCATTGGTTAGTTACAGACTCTGGACACGTTAAGGAAGACATGCTTAGCATCCCACATACACATGCCATCACACACAAAGTTGAACATATGCAGCAGAAATGACCGGGTAGACAGCTTTGGAGACGTGGACTGCCCCTGCCCACTCGGCCTGTGGGTCATTCTGGGACTTGAGTGGAAGAGGAGGAGGGCTGCTGGGTGCCATTAGAGGGAGTGCTGCCACCTTCTCTGCCAGTAGCTGAGTTGTTCCCTTTAGCCTTTGGAGTTACCAGCATTCGTGGAAGCCAGGTATGTGATGGAACATACCTGTGAACCCAGTGCGCAAGAGGTTGAAACCAGAAGATTTTGAGTTCAGGGTTAGCCTGGGCTACATACTGAGCTCCTTTCTTTAAAAAAAAAAAAAAAAGAAAGAAAGAAAATTTAAATTAAGAAGAAAAAGAGGAGTTGGAGAGATAGATGACTCAGGAGTTAAGAGCACTGGCTGTTCTTCCAGATCTGGATTCAGTTGGTGGCTCACAACTGTCTGTACCTCCAGTTCCAAGGGATCCAGCGCCCTCTTCTGGTCTCTGAGTGACTGGGCGCATAGCTTACTTGATAGGGCCCTTGCCTAACATGCATGAAGTCCTGGGTTTGATCCTCAGCACTGCATAGAACCAGATGTTTGTTCTGGCGCACATCTGTAATCCTAGCACTTGGGAGGTAGAGGCCAAAGGATTAGGAGTTCCAGGTCATCCACAACCATGTAGTAAGTTCAAGACCACCCCTGTCTATATAAGAACCATTTTCTTGGTTGCTTGTTTTATGAGATAGGATTTCTCTGTGTAGCCCTGGCTATCTGTCGACCAGGCAGGCTTTCAATTCAAGAGATTCTCCTGCCTCTGCCTCCTGAGGGCTGGAATTAAAGGCATGTGCAGCTGCCTGGCTAAGAACCATTTTCTTACCTATATTAATTATGTGTGTGAATGTTTTGGCTGCATATCTGTACATGCCCTGCCAGTATCCCTGGTGCCTATGGATGTTAAAGGGGGTGTCAGATCTCCTGGGACTAGAGCTAAAGATGGTCATGAACCACCTATGAGTGATGGGAATTAAACCCAGCATAATCAAAGGAAAAAAGAAAGGAAATTACTGTTGAATTTTACACAAGTCAGAGCAGGTCATAGGCTTGTAGAATTGTCTGCTCTGTAGCCTCCAGACCTTTCTAGCCTGCTTACAGTTTGCTCTCTGGAGCGAGAAAGTAAAGTAAAATGTCCCAGGATGTGCGGTCAGTGGCGGTTCGGGGACAGAGGTATTGAGGGCCACACTAGTGTCCCAGGATGTGCGGTCAGTGATGATTCGGGGACAGGTATTGAGGGGGACACCACAGCACTTGGAGGAGGCCACACATGTGTCTTCCTGAGAACTTCCAAAGCCGGCACAAAGTCCTTGTGTTCAAGGAAGCTAAGATTAGCAAGGAGGAGTCGCGCCTTGGAGCACAGAATCCTACACACCAGAGTGTCTGCACCCCAACCTAGGGTCCGGAGACGCTGCAGCTCCTTGTCCTGGGTAGGAGAAAGCACCATTGTTCAGGGCAGTGCCTCTTCAAAGGAGACTGCTTTACCCCTGCTTGAAATGGATGAACCTAGGGGAGGGACGGTGCCTAGAGGAAGCTGTGGGGACCAGGGTAAGACATGGGAGGTCTCATGCCTGGGGACCGTGTAACAGGCAAGGAAACTGGGGTCCGGCTAAAGGCTCTCGGGTGAGAACATCTCAGGACACGCCTTGCACCCATTTAAAACATTGTTCAGGAAACCCTTCTGCTTCTGCTGAGGAACTGGGGACCTTCTTTGGTAGACCAAGGGGACACGAGTGTCAGATACAAAACTGGAACCTCTGTGTCACCACAGAAGCAGGTCAAGAGGTGCTTGGCTAACTACAGCCTATCAGGGCCGAAACTAAGCCCAGGTGATGCTCTTCTGCCCTGTGTCCAGCTCCTTGTCCTACCCTGTCCATAGAACATCCAGTCACTGTCATCACCCCGCAGGACTCAGCAAGGACTGTCCATTTCGTAGATCATACTAAAGTCCAAGTCAGGGACTTCCTGTGCCTACCCCAAGGCCTTGCTAGAGCCGTGGACAGTTTGTTCTCCTCCAGCTCTGCCTGTGTCTGACACCCTGACTGTAACCTTGGTGTCCAGGAGGACAGACACAATTGATGGAGGACCCCTGGGCTGCCTCTCAAGTTTAACTCTTTCTCTAACCCAGAGCCTCCTGGGAGACGAACAAAGGGCAAGAGGAGTGACTCAAAGAGGAAAGGCCGAGAGGGTCCCAAGGGCAGCAGCCCCGAGAAGAAAGAGAAAATAAAGGCTGGGCCTGAATCTGTCCTGGGGCAGCTGGGTAAGTGAGGGGCCCTTGTGAGCTGGCAAGCACCGGCTTTTTCAGCTTCACCCCATAGGAGGCCAGTGGCGTGAAGCAGAGTTGGCCGCCTCAGAGAAGAGCCACTTAGGTGCCCACGTCATTGCAGCCTCCCTTCACCTGAGATCCCAAGACTTCTAGCTGGATGGATACAGCTCTGTCAGCTCAGGAGCTGCCCTGGCCAGAATGCCGGATCCTCCCAGAGGTCCCCAGAAATCAGCCCAGTGGTGGGAGGGGAAGACCCCAAGAAGCCTGTCCCTCCCTGTTCCACCCTGCCGGAGTCTCCACCTGCACCACCACCACCACCACCCCACACATATACACACGGGCTGTTTGCTCAACCCCAGTCAACCTTTCTTGAGCCGCCTAGAGACCAAGAGAAGTGACAGCAGACCCCCTAGTCCCTGTCACAATAGACCAAAGCTGAAACTGATCCTGGCCACCCTGTTTCAGGGAGACATCTCTGACAGGTGCTTTCCTCCAAGCCACTGGAAGGACAGCCTGTAAAGACGCGGCGCCCCCTGGTGGCCTCTCTGCTCTTCCCACTTTGAAATTCTTGCCTTTGAACAAGGAACTCACCATTTCCCTTCCACTCCTCTCTACTCCACAATTTGCAAAGCCAGTCCTGGGGTTGGTCACCCTGGCGAGCAGGGACAGTGTCTGGCCCTGCTCTTCGGTGGCCTTGGTGGGAGGGGTAGGCAGAACCAGGAGACTTGCTGGGTGGGTGGGTTGTCTTGGGATACCCGAAAAGGTGATACACACCTGCTTCTGTTCTCGCACCTGTCAGGTCTTTCCACCTCGTTCCCCATCGACGGCACTTTCTTCAATAGCTGGCTGGCACAGTCGGTGCACATCACGGCAGAAGACATGGCCATGAGCGAGTGGTCTTTGAACAGTGGGCACCGGGAGGATCCCGCTCCGGGTCTGCTCTCCGAGGAATTGCTGCAGGATGAGGAGACACTACTCAGCTTCATGAGGGACTCCTCACTGCGGCCTGGTGACCCTGCCAGGAAGGCCCGGGGCCGCACTCGCCTGCCTGCCAAAAAGAAACCACCCCTGCTTCAGGATGGGCCCAGCGCACGGACCACTCCAGACAAGCCACCCAAGAAGCCCTGGGCGCAGGATGCTGGCAGTGGCAAGGGCACGCAAGGACCACCCGCCAGAAAGCCACCACGGAGGACCTCTTCTCATTTGCCGTCCAGCCCTCCAGCTGGGGACTGTCCTGTCCCAGCGGCACTGGAAAGCCCCCCACCGCTGGCCTCCGAGACCCTGGACGAGACAGCCCTCGTGGCTTCCGACTTGAATGTCCAAGTGCCTGGCCCTACAGTGAGCCCCAAGCCCTTGGGCAGGCTCCGGCCACCCCGAGAGATCAAGGTCAGTCGGAAACCTCCAGGCACTAGGTCTGACGCTGGGACGGGACTGTCATCTGCTGTGACCGAAAGGCCAAAGGTCAGCCTGCACTTCGACACCGAGGCTGATGGCTACTTCTCTGACGAGGAGATGAGCGACTCTGATTTAGAGGCAGGAGCAGAGGAGGTAGTTCGCATGGGGGTACTAGCCTCCTAACTCACCAGGGCCCTGCCCTGCTCCCCCCACAGGGTCTCAGCCCAATCACAACTGCCATTTCCAACTGCTGAGTGTCCCAGACCCACCACTCTGTCGTGGTTTTATTTTTAATATAGAGAGAGTTCTGAATTCCACTCCGTTGTCCTTCCTCTGTGCTGGCCTAGGACATTAGGATTCCTCCCGTGGCCCTGGCCAGGGACTATGCCAGGTTCTATGTGCCACCCTGTCCCAGCCCACACAACATCACTGGGCTTCTGGCTTGATGCAGACAAGGTGAGGGAGAGCTCAGGGCTCCTGCCCACTGCCACTAGGTGACACAGACTGTCGTTTGGGCATTATTTCATGGCAGATGGGCCATTCCAGGGCCTGCCCCGCCTTGTCCCCCCTGATTGCACTGGGGTCTGTTTTGGATGTGGGGGAGGTGTCCTGCTGCACCCCACTGATCCCTAAGGAAGAATAAGGGGTGATACCCAGTCTCTTCACTGTCACAAGCACAACGAGTTTCTTTGAGAAAGCACTGAGGGGGTGCAGGGGGCCCGCTGGCTCCCGAATAGCCCACAACATCTGAGGCCCGCCCGCCCACCCGCAACCCCCCCCCCTTGCTGCTCTGTCCCTGCCAGTGCCCAGCCCAAGCAGCTCTGGGAAGTGGTTCCCAGAATCCTTCCTGAGCTGTGCTTTTACTCAGGGGACTCCCCAAACAGCCAACCACCCGTCCAGGTGGAAGGCTCCAAGGGAGGGCCAGTGCCCAGCCTGGGACTTGGGGCTCAGATCAGCCCACTGCAGAGAATCACTCTGGGGCTTCAACTTCCTTTCTTCCTTTGGGGCCAGTCTCGGCCACCGTCTGCCCTCTCCACATGGAGCTGGCCAGACCAGACCATTTGCCTTTTGAAGTTTCCTAGTCCTGCTAAGAGATGAGCTTCCTCTTTGGTTTCCTTCTGGAAACATCCTTCCAACAAGTGTAGTGGGATCCCGGGGCCCAGGGCAGGCCACTGTTGGCCTGCTGGGGCTGGTTGAAGTATTGCTGGATCTTCCTGTGTCCCTTTGTCCCTTGACGCCTTAACCCCCCTTTCCCTCCCTGACGTACCCTCTTCCCTACCCCTCTTCAATCCCCCCCTCCTCCAAGTCCCCAGGTAGTTCTGAAGAGTTTTGATGGAGTGGCCCCAGGGTGATAGCTCAGGGAACAAAGGAATTCCGTGAAAACATTTGGATTTTTTTCTTTTATGAATTACTCTTGGGTCACTTCCACCACTGGTAAAGCCAGAACTTCTCCAACCAGAACCTTGCAAAAGTCCAGTGAACCAGTCGAATCATCCTGAGAATGCCAAAGAATATTTTGACCATAATACACAGCACAGCCCGGACCTGACAACTGTCGACTTGAACTTCCATTTCAAAGGAGTTGGTTAGCAACAGAGTTCCGAGACTTGGTTATTGCACACACCTACAGAAAAGGGCCTAAGGCCTCGGAGGAGGAGACCGCTGCCTGCCGCCGCTGCTGCTGTTGATTTACGGTCCCTGGGCTGGGCCGCTGTGAGTGTGGTCCTAAACTCTGAGGACTCCCCCCTTTGGGGAGGGAGAATCCTGACTGCGAATCCAGCGTGGTTCCCCTGTCGCCGCCGCACAGATACACAAGGAGCAAATACACGGGACCTTCACCCACCTCGACTCCAAAACTATCAAGGTACGACGGTGAGTTTGAGCAAAATCAGAAACAAAGATAATGACTTCAGTTTGGTGGATTGGACAAACATGTCTGATTCCAATGGACTCCGAGGGCGTGGGGTGGACTCCAAGGATCCTGGGCCTCAGGATGGCATCGGCTACCACCTAGACTTAGTCTGCCTGCCCATCTTGGTAGTAGTGACAATGCAGTGTTGGCGTCAGCACCCCACCCCAGTCTCTTGTTTACTGCCTTTGAACAGACCTTCCTTAACCCTGTGCTTTGAGTCACTTCGGGTCGCAACCTCGTCTGCTGGATTGCCTGGTGGTCTGACCTTTGGGACGCAAAGGACATGGGGTCTTAAAGAACAACCAAACACTGTAGGGTGAGGGAGGGCACAGCCCTGACCACTCTGTTCCACCCCAGGGCAGGGGCTGGGCTCTGCTGGTAGACATTAGTGATGAGTGGGGTAAATCCGACCCCTTTTCTTGGGCCTCTGGCGCTCTTTCCCCAGGGCCTGGGCTGGGCAGGCAAGAGAGGTGCTTCAGAGAGCCTCTTTATTTTGACCTCTGGGTTCTGGGCCTCTTAGCAGTTGGCACCTGCTTTGGACACGATCCGTCCACTAGGTCCTGTCTGCCACGAAGCCCAGTTGTCTGTGACTATGGCTGGCGAGAGGGCCCCTTCACTAGACCAAGCCCTAAGGCAGTCTTCCTCAGGCAGCTGTCTCCACCTTTGAGATGTCAGGCCGCAGGGAGGATGAGAATGCCCCATTAGCCTCTCTCTCCCCTTAGCTCCTCCCAGGCCACTGTCCATGGTGTAGATGGCTTTGCCACACTATGACCAAGGCACCATTTTCAGGCCAGAGGCAGTTCCCTTGCCCGCATCCACTACCCCTCCTTGGGGAGGCAGAAAAGGCTCTTTAACTCACTCTGGCTATCGTCCCCTTCCCACCAACCCTGGCTGCCTTCCACCTCATTCCCTCTCACCACAGGACACAGGCTAATGTGCAAGGAAAGTGTTTTTTGTGTATCATTAGGTGTGTTTTGAAACAAGTAAAGGAAAAGACAGGATGCTCGTTTACTTTATTAAATGGGCTCTGACTTCGTACATGGTGTGGGAATCTGCAATGGAAGGGCCACAGGTCCGTTGGAGAAACCAGCCACCCAGGTTCCTGGGCATCAGTGTTGGACTCTGAGTGAGTGAGTATGTGTGTGTGCGCGTGCGTGCGTGTGTGTTGTGTGTGTGTGTGTGTGTGTATGTGTGAACAGCAGAGCACTGTGCACATACGTGAGCATGCGCGGACACCCTATGGGACTTGCTAGGGTTTCTAAAGAGTCAACTGTCTGATTCTACAGGAACCTCGGCAGCAGTTTAGACAGGGTTTCCCCGCCATTGCCACATATGGCCAACCTGTGCTCATGCCTGAAGCTCCGCAGAACAATATGTGATCTCTGTAGTAAGGTCCTTGAGGCTACTCTCCCGCGCCCTTGGCCTAGCTGGCCACATTGGCCAAAGAGCCAGAGGTGTTGGAGTCGGGGACTTTTGGTTGTTCTTTAAGGCCCTTCCTGCCGCCTTCCCTCGCGGACACAGACTTGTGCTCCATCCAAATCATTTGGGGGTGGCGGTGGGGAGGGTGATATGAATGTCACAGGAGGAGACACCTTCTGTCTTTGTTTCAAAGAAAGTGATGTGCCATTTGTTAATATACAAGAGAAATATTGAAAATATATTGAAAAGAGCAATTTTAAATTATTTTTGGCTTATGTTGCAATATTTATTTTCTTGTATTAGAGAAGATTCCTTTGTAGAGAAAAATGTATTTTTCATTACCGCAAAGACCTATTTCTCCTTTTTGTACATTGTCCTTGTTCGCAACCCTTAACCAGCAATAGAATGTCCGGTCACCCGCGCGTGGCCAGTGCCCACTGTGCCCTGCATGATTGTGTTGCTGCTGCTGCTGCTGCTGCTCCTGCTGCTGCTGCATAGTTTCCGGCCCTGTCCTGTCCTGCTCACTCACTGGGGCTTCTGGATTGCGGCCCCCATCAGGGTCTATGTCTAAGGAACCCACTGCACTCCTTGTGTGTTGGCGAATTCAGTTAATAAAGCAATGTTTTCTGTGCTGGCTGCTGTGAGGTTCTGTTGCGTTGGGTGGGCAGGAGACCTGGGAATCCCATTGCATGCATCCAAACAGTGTGCTCGGTAAGAGTCCCAAGTTCCAGTGGCCAGGCTGTGTCTTCCTTGATCTTCAGTGTTAGCCACCGGCATTCAGGGTCAAGGATGAAGGGGTAACCCAAAATCACAACTCTGGTGAGAGGTAAAGGGCCCCATGAAAGGCTGCTGTGCTCCGCACCCCCTACTGGAAAGTGTGGGAGGATCTTCTCAGAAATCAGTGGAGAATTCTGCCTTGGTTTGTTTCATTATTGCTCGGCCCCTACTCTGGCCACACACTGGGGTCTAGGGAATGGCTTCCAGTACCAGCTGAGGATGCCCAGTCCAGTGGGGACAAACAGCACAGGGAGGGTGCCTCCGAGGAAGGGCATCCTCCTTCCTTTGGTGGTTAGTATATTGACTGTGTACTACTAAGGTGTTGTGCCCACCCAACCTCCCATTGGAGTCCCGAAGAATCGTTAGAAACGGGTGTGGCACATGGTTGTGGTCCCAGTACTTAGGTGGAGGTGGGCGGATGGGAAGTTCAAGGTCATCCTGAGACTTAGCAAGTTTAGGGCAGATGCTGGGAGGTACTTGTCTGAGATCAGTCTACAGAAACTGCTTAAAAAAAAAAAAAAAAAAAAAAAGACCTGGTGTGCTTGTAATTCTGAGTCCAGTTGTTCGCTAACCTCCACATGGGCACTGTTAGATGCACAACTTTAGAAAACTGAAAATCCAGCCAGGCGGTGGTGGTGTGGGAAGCAGAGGCAAGTGGATCTCTGAGTTAGAAGCCAACCTGGTCTCCAGAGTGAATTCCAAGATACTCAGGGCTACACAGAGAAATGATGTTTTGAAAAACCAAAAAGAAAAAATCTGGACAACAAAATAGCATCAATTTGATGATTCCACATTTTTTTTTTTGAGACTGTCCCAGGGTTACAAAAAAAAAGGAAGAAAAAAAATTAAAAATCCAAAACTTACTGTATCATAGCCACCAGTGTTCTTGAGATGATGTGAAGTAATGCTATAATAGTGAAACAAAGTGAATTGTTTATTTCTAGAGTTTTCCATTTAGTACTTTTGGGTAATGTTGAACCAAAGGTGACATAAGACAGCAGAAGTGGTGTGGACTGGGCGCCATAGCTCTGGGCAGAGGGCGTGCACAGATTCCTAGCCCTGCCTAAGTCATGGGAGATAGGGAGACACTGGAGATTGAAACTGTAACATCATATAAGTGGCACCGTGCAGAAATTGTCTGTGTCTGGCTCCACGTCACTTAGCATAGTGCCCTTGAGGTTCATTGTGTGTTAGGATTCCCTTTGTACCGCTTTCTTTCCCTCTGAGACGGTCTCGTGTAGCTCGGCTGCCCTGGAACACTACAGCTGAAGAAGACTTTGAACACAGCTCTCCAGTGCTGGGATTAGTGTGACCAGTACACCCAGTGCTGGGATTAGTGTGACCAGTACACCCAGTGCTGGGATTAGTGTGACCAGTACACCCAGTGCTGGGATTAGTGTGACCAGTACACCCAGTGCTGGGATTAGTGTGACCAGTACACCCAGTGCTGGGATTAGTGTGACCAGTACACCCAGTGCTGGGATTAGTGTGACCAGTACACCCAGTGCTGGGATTAGTGTGACCAGTACACCCAGTGCTGGGATTAGTGTGACCAGTACACCCAGTGCTGGGATTAGTGTGACCAGTACACCCAGTGCTGGGATTAGTGTGACCAGTACACCCAGTGCTGGGATTAGTGTGACCAGTACACCCAGTGCTGGGATTAGTGTGACCAGTAGTACACCCAGTGCTGGGATTAGTGTGACCAGTACACCCAGTGCTGGGATTAGTGTGACCAGTACACCCAGTGCTGGGATTAGTGTGACCAGTAGTACACCCAGGCCCACCAGTGCTGACTCATGTTACAGTCACGTGGCCCTACCGGAAGGTGGCCCGCCTACAGGAAGAAAATTGGGTCGCTGGGGAACGTCCCTGGAAGGGAGCAGTGAGACCTCAGCCCTTCCCATTTTCCTTTGCTTCCTTGGTTGTAAGCTGAGGCTTTGCTATGCTGTGCGCTCACTCCAAGATGCCCTCCCTGCTTCACCACAGACCCAAGAAAAACAGTCTTCTGGCCAGACTGAAACTTCCATGAGGCAAATAAGTTGTCCATCTCCATATGTCCTCACAGTGGTGGAAGGCTGAATGACATAACGATGTATAATTTTTTTCCTCTTTGGAGACTAGGTCTAGCTTGTATCTGGGAACACAAGCACAAGCCACTATATCCGGATCTTAAGAAGGATCATCGAAATGAATAGAGACAGAAGCAGGCTGGTGGTTGCCTGGGACTGGTAGGAGAAAGTGAGGATGTGTGTAGTGGGCATAGCAGTAGGAAGTAGCTGATGCCCATCGCTGTGTATGTATAATACTGTGCTGTACTCGGGAACCGTGAGTTTCTGTTCTATTATTTTACACATGATGTTAGCCAAAACACCAAGAAGTGATTATTTTATATTATTTGTCTCACAATTTTGTAAAAATAGCAGTTGTAGGGGCTGGAAAGATGGTTCAGCAGTTAAGAACACTGACAATTCTTCCAAGGGATCCTACGCCCTCTTCTGGCCTTGGTAGGTCCTGCATGCAAATGGTGTACAGATACACATAAAATAAAAAGAAAAATGGGGCTAGACAGATGGTTCAGAGGTTAAGAGCACTGACTCCTCTTCCAGAGGATCCAGGTTCAATTCCCAACACCCACATGGCAGCTCATAACTGCCTGTAGCTCCAGTTTCAGGAGATCTGACACAGACATACAGACATGCAAAATTCGAATGCACATGAAATAAATTATTATTGTTATTACTGGGTTTTTTCGAGACAGGGTTTCTCTGTAGCTTTGGAGCCTGTCCTGGAATTAGCTCTTGTAGACCAGGCTGGCCTCAAACTCACAGAGATCTGCCTGCCTCTGCCTCCCGAGTGCTGGCTGAGATTAAAGGCGAAAATATAACATTATACAGGAAAAAGTACTCTGCAACAAATGACACACAACAGCTTTGCTGCAATGGCAAATACATGTTGGACAAAGGAAACCACCCTGAAACATAAAAGAGTTCATTCTGGAGACTGAGGTGTAACCAAAAGGTAGAGGAATCACGTAGCGTGTGCGAGGCCCCGGTTCTGCTCCCAGCACCTCACAGACAATGAGAATCCTCAGGGGGTGAAGGCAGCTGCTGTCGACCCTGGCATGTGGAGGAGGAAAAGAGCTGACTTCTGCAAGCTGCCCTTCCACCTCCACACATGTGCTTGTGTGCACACTCACAATAATAAATAGAATGCAAATGTTTGAAAGAAACTATTGGGCTGGAGAGATGGCTCATCAGTTAAGTGTGTTTGCTGTGCTTGCAGAGGACCCAAGTTCAGTCCCCATCCCCCATGTCAGACAGCTCACTTCCGCTCCAAGGGATACGATACCCTCCTCTGACCTCCACAGCCACGTACACATAGACATATAAATAAAAAATCTCCCTCTCTCCCTTCCTAGCTATCCTAGAACTCACTATGTAGACCAAGTTAGCCTCAAACTCACAGAAATCTGATTTTCTCTGTCTCTTGAGTGCTGGGCTTGAAGGTTTCAGACACCATGCCCAGCCAAAAAGAAATTTTAAAATGAATTAGTCAATTGACTAACTGGATCTCCCCTAGCACACTGGCAACTCCCTATGGTCTCCCAACTTCAACTCAAGGCTCCCTTTTCTTTTCTGACCCCATAATCACCCACCTGGCTTTCTGAGCAGTGGTTTACGAAAATGCTTCTTCTGCCCCAGGTGTGAGAAGCTCTCCAAAATCCAGCCCCTGAGGCAGAGCCCATGCTCATAGAGACCAGGTCTTCGTTACTGTCCCATTGCTGTGAAGAGACACCATGACTATGACAACTTATAAAAAGGAGGCATTTAATCTGTGTCTTGCTTACAGTTTCAGAGGGTTAACCCATGATCATCACTAACTGGGCACCAGGCATTCAAATACATAAACCTATGGGGGGCATTCTTATTCAAATCCCCATATCAGGAGAGAACGTTCTAGGTATTTTTAGGTGTGTGTGTGTGTGGTGTGTGTGTGTGTGTGTGGTGTGCATTGGGTGTTTTGCCTGCCCGGTAAATACTTGCACATCCCTGGTGCCCACAGAGGCCAGAAGAGGGAGCCGGAACTCCTGGAACTGGAGTTTCTGAAGGTTGTGAGCCACCATGTTCTCTGGGAGAACAAGGGCTCTTTTAGCTCGAGTCTGTCCTCCAGGCCCCGTGAAGGGTTTTTAATCTAGACTAGCGGGATGAGGGCTGGCTAACAGATGGAGCTAAGCGAACCTCCAAACTAGACATGGGCAGAAAAAAAAATAGGAAATTTTAATCCATGCAGCCTGGGTGTTTGCCCAATCAAAACACTGCTTGGGTCGTGA
The DNA here is from genome assembly GCF_950005125.1 of Chionomys nivalis. NCBI lineage: Eukaryota > Metazoa > Chordata > Mammalia > Rodentia > Cricetidae > Chionomys > Chionomys nivalis. Next base: position 33,827,026 of record NC_080092.1, on the reverse strand, counting down.
CTCATCTGTTGCTGGGTAAAAGGGCCATTGAAAGCATAGGCTTAGTTGGGGGCGTGATCGTGTAGTGAAATGCTTGTCAGATCATAGAGTACTTGCCTAGCATGCATGAGGCACTTGGTTCCGTCCTCAGCTGGGGGTGAGGTGGGGGCAAACAAAGGGGAGTGAAGACATCTGAGCAGCTGGGGACAGGACTTAGGACAGTATAGAAAGCCCTGCATTCCAGCCCCAGCACTGGGGTGGGGTGGGGGAGTGGAGGCAGGAGGATCGCAAAAGTTCAAGGTCATCCTCTATATATGTTGAATTTAAGGCCAGCCTGAACTACAATAAAATAAAGCCATGTATGACTGTCTGAGGGATGAGGGAAAGCAGGGAACAGGGCCTAGGGTGCTGGAAGGCTGACATCCGTGAGGCCTGGGTCACTCTGGCAGGTCTTGACACTAGTGTTCTGAGAGGCACCCATTCCAAGGTAGGCTGGTGCTGGTATTTGGTAGGAAGCCCCACCCATCTTTCCCTCCCTCCTTCGCTTCCATCAAACAATACGTGGCCATCTGAGCGTAGAGCATGTGTTTGGGTGCACGGTGAAAGAAGAGCATGGATTTCTAGTGGGAATACACTAGAATTAGACTCCTGTGGGCCCCGAGCTTGCGGAGAAACAGCCTGCATGCTGGTTTCTTCATTTGCTAGATGCCTGCTTGGGCCATTTGCACAGGGTGGCCAAGAGGCCACCTAGATGTGGATTTAAGGACAGTAAGATGATTGTTGGCGTCAAAGTTATTAGAAGAGTTAATGCCACTTACAGACAGCATGCTCTGAAGATGGGACTAGGTCTGCTTAGCTCAAGTGGGGTGGGGGTCTCTTCTCTCCTTGTTCTGAGAGTGGGAGTGGTTTCCTAGCAAGACTCAGGCAGGGAAGGGGAGGAGAGCAGGATGTGTGGTCAGCAACATCCCCTTCGATGGATACTCACTTCACCAGGTGAGAAATTCCGGTACCTGAAGTCTGTTAGCTAAAAATGGTATGGGAGAGAGGGGGAAATGGTTGTTTCAGTCATGTGATCTGAGCAGCAGTCTGGGCTCAAATTCTTTTTTAAAAATACATATTTGTTTCATTTTTAACCATAACGTATGCATCTGTGTAGGTTTGTGCACCTAGACCCTGGATTCCCAGGGATTTAGACCATCTGAAGCTGGAGTGACAAGCAGCTGTAAACTGCCCAAAATGGATGCTGGGAACCAACGTGTCCTCTGCACGAGCAGAGCACGTCCTTAACTGCTGAGCCATCTTTCCAGCCCCTTTAACATCCCATTCTTACAAAGGAGACAAAATGATGGTATTCAAAGACACTGAGGGAGAGAGAGCTCCTCCAAAGGTATGGAGTGCTGGCAGCTTGGCCACTGGCCCAGAGGCAAGGTGGCCAACTGGGATTGTTTACTGACTTGCACTTCCTGGAATCAGAGCTGGTAGCTAGCCCTGTTTGTTTATGAGTTCTCAGGGGCCTCTCCAAGCTGGGGTCACGGCAGGTACTAGCCTTGGGCAGTTCCCTGATAGGGTCTTGTTGGAAACAGCTGGTGGGGACCAGAGAAGAAGTCCAAGGGGTGTGTGTGACAGTCAGCTGCTGGAGCCAAAGAGACACAGCTGCCAGCTTCCTGAGTGTCTCGGGCTCTCCTCAGCTGTGGTAACCCAGCGCACCTGAAACCTTGTAACCCTAGAGCAGGGCTGGCAGGGGAATCTGGGTTGGCCCTTCTCCCCCTCCCCCCGCCCCCCCCCCAGGAATGTTCCATTGCTTCGGATTGACTGTTGTGATCAATGTGAGACTCAGAAGGTCAGCTAGAGACTTGCAGGGGAAAGCAAGGGAGAGAAGCAGCTTGCCAAAAACCTCCCTTCACCCGTGGGCACTGGCTGATGCTATTTCCAGGATCCGAGAGGCTAACTGGTTCTGGTATCAGTTGTTTGGCTGCAAAGACTGTAGCTCCTGCCTCCAGTCACAACATGTCTTCCTTGCCAAGGAAGTCTTCCTGCCTCCTGAAAGGTCTTGGATACTGTTCTACAGGACTCTCCTCCGTGAGAGGCATCAACTTCAGACATGCAGATGGGTCTCCCTGGGAAAGATCATCACAGGAAGGAAGGAAGGAGGGAGGGAGGGAGGGAGGGAGGGAGGGAGGGAGGGAAGAAAGAAACGTGTGTGTGTGTGTGTGTGTGTGTGTGTGTGTAGTTTTTCAAGACAAGGTTTCTGTGTAACAGCCCTAGCTGTCCTGGAACTAGCTCTGTAGAACAGGCTGGCCTCAAACTCACAGAGATCCGCCTGCCTCTGCCTCCTGGGTGCTGGGATTAAAGGCGTGCGCCACCACCATCCAGCAAGAAAGAACTTTTAAAATCTATGTTTAAAAAAAAAAATCATTCTAGGGGGCTGGAGAGATGGCTCAGTGGTTAAGAGCATTGCCTGCACTTCCAAAGGTCCTGAGTTCAATTCCTGGCAACCACATGGTGGCTCACAACCATCTGTAATGAGGTCTGGTGCCCTCTTCTGGCCTGCAGTCATACACACAGACAGAATATTGTATACATAACAAATAAATAAATACATGTTTAAAAAAAAATCATTCTAGCAGGGTTGGTTGACTGTTGGGTTCACTCATAGGAGGGGATGGGGAGGCTCATGGGACCCTCCCCTGATTATCCAGATACTTCTTCTAGCCAATCATGTTGCGTTCTTTCCTAACTGCGCCAGGCCTCGGGGGCTTGGGAGGGGCTTGGGAGGGGCTTGGGAGGCCTGAAAGAAGGGGGCTTCCATACAAGCACAGAAGCAATCATCCATTCGGGGGTACACCTTGTAATGCTGCTGCTCGGAATCTCCCACACACCCTTACCTGGTAAGTAACTTTAGTAAACTCATTGGCTCCCTAGGGTGAACTTTGGTTTGCCTGTGGGACCTAATAGGAGCAGGGTAGACTATTTCTAGCCCCTGCCCCAACCCTCTGGTGAAAATTCTCTAACAGATGATAGAGGGCACTGTGACAAAGATTGTTTCTGGAGGCCAAAAGATTTTACTTAAGGCAATAAAAGGGTTCTGAAGAGAGGAAATCGGGGCCTACATAACAACAGTGGGAGGTTCCTATATACTTTCTTTCCTTTTTTTTTTTTTTTCTTTTTTTTGAGACTAGGTTTCTCTGTGTAACCTTGGCTGTCTTGGAATTTGCTCTGGATACCAGGCTGGCCTCAAACTGAGAAATCCGCCTGCCTCTGCCCCCCAAGTACTGGGACTAAAGACACATACTACCACCCCTGGCTTTCTTACAACTTTCTGAGGAGGGAGGTTACACAACACAAGCCTGTAGCCAGGCTCTCCAATCCAGGTTAAGTGGCCATGAGTGCATTCTTTGCCTTAATTCACCTCCCCAGGTGAGACTGTTAGTCCTAACTAGGGACTCATGGTGTCCTTAGCTGGACACCTGTCAGGATCCGTGAGAGGACAAGGCTGCCATGTTGTGGCCTGAACAGCCACTGAACTTTTAAAGAAGTAGCATTATTTATTTTTATTTTACGTGTATTGAGTGTTTCGCCTGCATGAATGTATGCGCACCTGGACATGCGTGACGTTAGATTATTTAAGGCAGCTGTAGAGAGACTGAAGGCTGAAGGCGGGAAGAAAGGATTGGTCTGACCTTAGGCAGGATCGTGTTTATTCACGGCAAGAGGTAATCTTTGTCATTCACCTGTGTGTGACACGGCCTCTTTCGGGGCTGGAATTAGCACATCGCAGTCCCTTCCTTCCGGAACTGCTTGGTTTGGCCGCAAGGGAAGCTGGGAAGTGTAGTCCTTTAGCAGGAAACCCTTGGTACTCATCCTGAGACCCAAAGAGGGTATTAGATTCCTGGTACTGCAGTTTACAGTTGTTTATGAGCCAGCATGTGGTTGCTAGAAACCGAATCTAGGCCCCTCTGCAAGAGCAGCAAGTGCTCTTAAGCACTGAGCCTTCTCTCTAGGCCCAGCAGCTTGATCGTAACAGTACATCTGAAACCATCATTCCTTTCTTCCCGGTGAGGTCTCATTCAGGCAGGTCTTGAACTGTGGCTGTCGACTTCTACAGCCTGGAGTGCTGGGATTGTAGCTAGAGTTGTTCTGGTTAAAACCTGACTCTGCCAGGGTTAACCACAAAGGCTCCACCATTCATCCACAATACGCCAATTACACAGACAATGGTGAAAGCAGAGAAAGGAGATTTAGTCAGTATGGCCACTTGGGGAAGAGGAATGGATTAAGAGCTTCAGTGACCCCCCCTTCCCCCACCCCAAATCCATCTTCAGGATCCTGACATGAGGTTTAGGTTTAAATAGAAGGCAAGAGGCATGCATAACCAGGCCACCTTGGTGTAGGTGTGGTCTGCCCATCATCGACCCATCATTGTCCTCTAAGGTGGGCTGGCAGTTGTCAGAATTAAAGCTCTCTCTAGGAAACAAGATCTCCCATTAGCTGGCACTAGGACTTCAACCTCTTCCTCCAGGAGAATTTCGGATTTCTTAGGTACCCTTGTTTCAAATGGAGGGGCAGGCGCTTCTCTAGGCCAGCTTCAGTCCTACAAGGACTGTTATAGGTTACAAGACTACAAGTGTGAGCTGCCAATCTCCCAAAGACATCCACTCATGGGCCTCTGGGGCCTCACATCACAGACATCTAATCCAGTTCAGTTTCGCCGTAGGGACATTTTCTCATAGTCGAGGCATGTTGCTGCCTGACTTTCCAAATGTCGCACTTTATACGGTGTCCCCTCTTCTGATAGGCCCAGCTGTCTCAGGAATCTCATCTCCAGGACTCAGTCTGGTGCTTTGTGGGTGAGCTGTACCCACTGTTTCAGCAACTTCGACTTGCTTGGCATTTTTGGGTTGTTTGTTTGTTTGTTTGTTTGTAGTGCTGGAGATTGAACCCAAGGCCTTATGCCTGCTCTCATTCTTCTACCAAGCTGTGCTCAGTCCAGTGTGTGTCCTAGTTTTACCTTAAACCAGAATCTTCCGCGTTGCCACACACGTCAGTACACAAGCTCAATGCCCAGTGTGCCATTTTAAGGACATGCCTCAGGACGGTCCTGACTTCAAATGGCCTCTCTTGATCCGATGGCCCAAGTGCCTGTGAGCCTAGTGGGCGATGGCTCTAAGCTTAGAAAACAAGATCATGTCATACAGCGTTGGCGTTGGAATCAGCATTGGGCCTAAAGAACTTATCACAGTGGTTAAGAAACGGGGTGGGGCTGGTGGCTCAGTGGTAAAGGTGCTGCCACACCTGGTGGCCTGACTTTGACCCCAACATTCACAAGGGAAAAGGAGAGAACTAAATCCCCAAAGCTGTCCTCTGCTGGACACATGTATGCAGTAGCACATGTGTACACACACACACACACACACAGAGTCTTAGTTAGGTTTGTATTCCTATGAAGAGACACCATGGCCATGGCAACTCTTATAAAGAAAACATCTAATTGAGGATGGCTTACAGTTTCAGAAGTTCAGCCCATTATGATCATGAAGGGGAGCATGGCAGTGTACAGGCAGACATGGCAACACATAGACAGAAGGACCTCCCACACTGGAGAAGTCAGTAGTAGGACGGGAGAATTAGAATAGAAGCAGAACAATAAAGAAACTGATGCAGAAAAGCACATAGTGAGAGATTCTTTCGCCCTCAGGTAACCAGAGGAAAAAAAGTCCTATTTGCTTGCTGTAGCATCTGATTCTGAACCCTGAAGAGTACCTTGGGACTGGACCCCAGAGGCTCTCGATAGTAATCAAGCCTGACAGCCAGCAAATCCAAGGGAGCCTCTGTGACCACCTGATTGCCAGAAGATGCATGCAAGGGGCCTGTTGAATCTCAGGCTGGCCCCAAATAGAATCTGGGGTGGGGTGAAACTCTGAGACTGCTCTCTAAATAGCTCCATGTCCTGCCATCTGCTGCCAGGCAGTCAGGAAGGCAAGCAGCCCCAGCTGGCTTCTTTCAGGAGCTGTTGAGCAGGGTCCCTGGGGTCCTGCCCATTAGGTTCTCTATAGCCAGAATGGGCTAAAGCTCTCCTGCCTTGACTTACTGAGGGTTCCCTGCCCCCTTCAGTTTTGAAGGCCCTAAACAGGAGCAAAATCAACATGCTTTTCTCTAGACTGTGACCAACCTTGTCTAGCTTCCTAATCAGGAAATGGGACTAGAAACTAACTCAAACTTAGGGTCTAGCTGGGTGCAGTGAAAATCCAAGATCTAGATGAGACCCAAAAGGTGGTGCCAGTGCTTGGCCATGTTTATGTCCTCTCAGCTCTCTGCAATATGGCCAGTGCCAGATGAAATAGGACCGCAATCCCACTGAATTTCATATTAAACTGCCTCTCTCTCTCTCTCCCTCTCTCTCTCTCTCTCTCTCTCTCTCTCTCTCTCTCTCTCTCTCTCTCTCCCTCTCTCCCTCTCTCCCCCTCCCCCTCTCTCTCTCCCCCTCTCTCTCCCCCTCTCTCTCTCCCCCCCCTCCTTTTTTCTAATTTGGTTTTGCAAGACAGAGTTTCTCTGTGTAGCCCTGGCTGTCCTGGAACTCTCTCTGTAGACCAGGCTGACCTCAAACTCTAGAGATCCACCTGCTTCTGCCGCCCAAGTGCTGGGATTAGAAGCATGGTCCACCACTGACCAGTTATATTAAACTTTCTTTAACTCAGCAAAGCAGTCAGTAGAGCTGGGCGGTGGCTCAGTAGGTAAAGTGCTCACCATGAAAGTATGAGGACCTGAGGCAAAACCATTTAAGACCAAACACGGTAAGATCCTGCTTTTATAATGCTAAAATTCCTACGGATGGAAAGATGGGAGAATTTGCAGAAATCTGAGGTTCAGTTGGCCTGGCATATGCAGCGATGAACAAGAAGGCCCATCTCAAGCAAGATGAGGCCCAGCATCTAAGCCAGGCTGCACTTGAACTCACAAAGACCCTCCTGCCTCTGCCTTCCAAGTGCTGGATTATCGGCGTGTCCCACCACTGCCCAGTTCTGCTTTATGTCCTTTAATCTCTATATTTTTGCCCTTTTTTCTTGAATTTTTAAATTTTTGAAACATCAAGAAATGTTGCATATGTTTAAACAATACTTAGTTTTTTTATTGGTGCCAGGGATTGAACCCATAGCTTATACCTGCTAGACAGGTGCTCTACCACTGAGCTACATACTCAATCCACACACCTCCCTTTTTTAAAGATTTATTTTATGTATCCAAGGGTCTTGCATGCATGTATATAGAGTGCACTGAGAGCCACTGGCAGGAGGGTTGCTGCCAGATGCAGCAGCTCCCTTTCTAGACAGGCTGGGAGCATCCTCTGTCATTGTCTCTCTTTGATCCCAGTGTCAGAGCGGGAAAGGAGGTTTAAGAGAAAGCCACTTTGTAGTAGGAAGCATTTCCCCCTCTAGCATGTCTCTGGGTGGAGGATATAGTGGAGTCTGGGGAGCTCTAAAGTTTTTGGGAACCCACCCCCAGTGAGTGGCTTGGTGGGGCTCCATTACTAGTTGGTTTCCAAGAGCTATTAGAAGTACAGGCCTGCCAGGCATGGCGCACACCTTTAATCCCAGCACTCGGGAGGCAGAGGCAGGCAGATCTCTGAGTTTGAGGCCAGCCTGGTCTACAGAGTGAGTTCCAAAACAGCCAGAACTACAAACTACACAGCAAACCCTGTCTCAAAAAAACTAAATAAAACAAAAAACAAACCAAAAAGTGCAGGTTTTTTGTCTGGCAGCATCCACCAGGCCTTTTCTTCTTTTTGGCTCCCTCTTGCTTGACCCAGTTAGTCTCCTCCAATGTGTAGTCTGGGAAGTTCAGGTAATATCAGCCAAAATCTGGAGAGAACTGACTGACCCGAGGGGTGCCTCCCAGGCAGCCAAGTCTGCTGCCCTTTTATCTTGTGTTTGGGGGAATCTCCGTTTTGTCGTTCCTTGCAATGGACAATGGTACTTTCCTGGGTAGTCAGATGGCTTCTAACAGTGTCAAGCTCTCCTCTTTGTTTCTGATTTTCCCGGTGGAGGTGAGGATCTCTATTTCTTGGTACAGGGCCCCATATATGTGGGCTGTGGTAAAGGCAGACTGGCCATCAAGATATGCAGTGACTGACTTGTCTTTTCCCCAACAGAATGCCCAAGTTAGTGCCTAGCTTGGCTCATTGAGCTGAGGTTAGTTAAGTGATTACAACTCAACAGTCCCATCCTGGGTTTCCTCTGCAGCCCCGGCATACCTGACTCCATTCTGGACAAAACTGCTCTCCTCAGTAACCGTACCTCGTCCACCTTCTGCAACAGGGCTTCGATCAAGTCAGGCCTGACAGGTTTAATCAGGTCCATTACCTCAAGCAGTCATGCAGAGGTTCTGAAGGGCCATCATCTGGTAACAGGCTAGCAGGGTTGTGTGGGAGCCTACAGTGACTCTTTCTATTTCCATCTTGACTTAAGGTCAGCAAATTCAATTTTTTCAGATAACAGAATGTTTGATTAGGGGCACGGTTACTAGATGTTTGGAGTATTAAGGAGGTGATTATGCTTGTTTTTTCTTGTATCCTGGGAAGTCAATCTTTTGCCCTCTGCTTTTTGCTTTGGGTATAAAAGGGTGAGAATAAACTCGAGGCTGCTACAGTATTCACTAGGAGCCCTCCTCACTCTGTCCTCTGCCTTTTGTCTCTTTCCATTCTCAGTCCTCATTCCCCTTTTCAGGCACGCTCAACAGGTTGTCTGGTTGGTTCTGACAAATGGCGCTTGTACACAGGACCTGAAAACAGGGACTAAGTGAAGAACCCCACAGGTGAAGAGGCCGCTCGGATGATAGACGAGAGGAAGTGTGGTGAGTAACTTGGAAGGAAAATTGTGAATATGGGGCAGGGAAGTAGTAGCCGGATGTTTGTGCATTTGCTTAAAGGTGTTTTAAAAGCTAAAGGAGCCGAAGTAGAGCAGCAGCGAATACAGGAGTTTTTAGAGTTTTGTCGTGCGGGTGTGCCCTTGCTTTCCCGAGCACGGGACGTTGGATGCGGACACATGGGGGAGAATTGGAGTGAAAATCCAGCAGCATTATGATGAGTATCGGCCCGTAGGGGTCCCAGTGGATGCGCTTAGTCTGTGGGTGTTTATATGGGACAGTTTGGATTTGTGCCCGAATGGCAGGAGGTATTTCCGCGTAAAACGGTTGAAAGTGAAGACCCTCTGCACTGCTGGGGGAGCCACTAGATGTGGACACTTGTACACGATTGTTTGATGATGTCAGCTCGATCCCGGTGAGCTTGAGGAAGAAGCAGCTAAGTACCCTAACAAGGAGTTTTCAGCGCTCTTGCTTCTGGCTGTGAGCGCTGAGAGGCAGAAACTGATGGTGAGATTGAGCATGTGAGAGATTTAGTACCATCCCTTTCAGAGAGAGAGAGAGAGAGAGACTCTGCAAGTCTCCTCTTTTTGGAAGGGCACTCCTCTTCCTACTGCAGTAGCTGGTCTGCCTGGGGCCTCCGTCTGTAATGCAAGGGCCTACCCGAGCATGGCGAATGCTCACCGTTTTTTGTGTCTCCTCTAAGAGCTAGTATTAGAGGGTCAGTTAGCAGAGGGGAGAATGAGCAAGGGTTTCAGATGTTTCCAGTGATAGGACAAAGGGACACTCAGGGAAATTTAGTCAGGGCGCATGTGCAGATTCCATTTAAACAGCTCAAGGAATTAAAACCAGTACATTCTCAATATAAGCCCGCCACTCCCTATACAAGCTCTATTAGAAAACATGGCTATAGAGGCTTTGCCTCCCAGGCATTGGAAACAAATGGCCAAAGCTTGCCTGTCAGGAGGGGGCTACCTGTTGTGGAAATCTGAATTTGCGGGACAGTGTCAAGCCACAGCCGAAATAAATCGGGCCAAACACATTCCCATTACTTTTGATACACTTGCCAGAGAAGGCATTTATCGGGAGACATATCAGCAGTTAAATTTTGATGTGACAGAGTATGCCCAGGTTAGTGCAACTGCTGAGAAGTTTGCAATAAGCTTCTGTCTTCTGGAAGGCAGATCGAGGGCTTGTCAAAAGTAAGACAAGGGCCAGATGATTTGTTTCAGGACTTTGTCCCTAGGCTAATGCAGACTGCAGCAGGTTAACTGGGGTACAGAATCTGGACTTTTGCTTGTTAAACAGCTAGCCTATGACAATGCCAATATTGCCTGTCGGGCTGCTTTGAGACCTTTTAGAAAGAAAGGCAACATCTCAGATTACATATGACTTTGTTCGGATATTGGGCCATCATATGCTCAGGGCTTGGCTATGGCTGCTGCATTACAGGAAATGTTCTCTCCCAGTAAAGAAATGAAGGCGCAGGGTGAGGACTGCTGGACCTCCTGGAAGTTGTTCTGGGTGTGGTCAGGCGGGGCACCAGGTCAAGCAGTACCTGATAAGGAAATTAAGTCTAGGGGCAAAAAAGGAACCTGGATTGTGCCAGAGATGCAAGAGAGGGAAGCATTGGGTTGGTGTATGTAAATCAAAGAAGGGTGCCTGCAGGGACACAAAGGGGACCACCTGGGCCCCAAGACAATGTTGTGGGGTGATTCAGCAGCCTGACCCTCTGCAAGGGAATCCGTTCAGGACCTCTCCAGAGCAACCCCAGGCAGTGAAAGATTGGATCTCAGCTCCACCATTTATGCGGTTTTAACTCTCAAAATGGGGGTGCAAGCTCTATCTACTGATGTCTATGAACTTTTGCCAAAAGGCACAATAGGGTTATTGCTGGAGAGGAGTTAAAAGTTTCTGCACCCCAATAAACCTCTCCGCTGACGCAATAATCCAAATCAGACCAAATCAGACTGAATTAGAAAAAGCCCAGATTTAATGGATACAAACACTCCCAGATGGCTTTCCAGCCCACCATAGAGACAGGAAAGAAAGACCAGAAAACAATGTGTCTGTTCTCTGAGGGGCAGTTTAAAAACCCTGTGGGAGTGGTCTTGAGCATCTCTGGGGAGGGGTCATCATTTGGCAGGCTTTCTCAGGGGTGGAATCTGGACGCAGCAACTCCCAGGAGGGAGGGCTAGGGGTGGAACCTCCATCCGAACAAGAAGTAGTGCCACCATGTAGGGGATTTTTGTTGCTCCCAGAGTGACTGATTCTGATTATGAAGGAGAAATCAAGGTTATGACTCACTCACTCACTCACCTAATGGAATTTCTGGGGTAAAGACAGGCCAGAGGCTTGCACAATTAAATTTACTTCCCCAAGTACAACTAGAAGTCAAGTTAAAGGAGGTAAGAGAGAAGAGGCTGGGTTTGGTTCATCTGATGCCCATTGGCTACAACCCATAAGTGCACAGGACCCAGGACTCGCTTTGTTTATAAGTGGAAGGAGCTTTTCTGGTCTCTTGGATACTGGTGCAGATGTGTCTGTTATCACTGCCAGTCAATGGACTTCAACATGGCCAAAAATGGAAACTGTTACACAGCTCCAAGGATTGGTCAAACTCAGAGTCCTGAACGAAGCAGCAGTGAGCGCTCCTGGAGAGATGAAGAGGGTCATGAAGGAACTTTTCCACCATACATTTTCCTCACTTGCCTGTAAATTTGTTTAGCTCCAATGCAGTTATTGCTAATCAAGTGTTCCAATGAGGATTGTTACCTAATAAAGGGCTAGGCAGGGAGAGTGAAGGAAGAATGGATCCTATCATGCCTAGCAAGAGACCTCCCAAGACAGGATTAGGATATTTTAGGAGAGGTCCCTGAGGAACGTGTACTCCATGTAGACCCTATAATTTGGACAAGTGAGGCGTCTGTATGGATGGATCAGTGGCCTCTATCAGAAGAGAAGATACAAGCCAGCCAGCAGTTAGTGCAGGAACACCTAGGTAGTGTCCATATTGTACCCTGGAATTCTCCTATTTTCCTGATTATAAAGAAATCTGGGAAATGGAGATTGATACAAGATTTAAGAAGAATTAATGGAACCATACAGCTAATAGAGCTTTGTAACCTGGATTCCCTTCTCCTACAGCCATACCAAAGGATACATATAAAATTATTTTAGATTTAAAGGATTGGGTTTTTTGTTATTGTTGTTTTGTTTTGTTTTGAGACAGGGTTTCTCAGTAGCTATGGAGCCAGTCCTAGACCTCACACTGTAGACCAGGCTGGCCTCGAGCTCAATGGGTCTGCCTGCCTCTGCCTCCCAAGTGCTGGGATTAAAGGTATGCGCCACCACCACCCAGCTAGGATTTTTTGTTTGTTTGTTTGAGACAGGGTTTCTCTGTGTAGCTTTGGAGCCTGTCCTGGAACTCATTCTGTAGACCAGGCTGGCCTCAAACTCACAGAAATCTGCCTGCCTCTGCCTATTGAGTGCTGGGATTAAAGGTGTGCACCACCACCACCTGGCTTTATTTTTTGTTCATTGGTATGAAAGTGTCAGATCCCCTAGAACTGGAGTTACATATAGTTATGAGTTGTTGTGTGGGTATTGGGAATTGAACCCAGGTCCTTTGGAAGAACAGCCAGTCATCTTAAACCGTAAACCATCTCTCCAGTCCCTGGATTGTTTTTTGTTTGTTTGTTTGTTTTTGTTTTAATTTATTACATACATAGTGGTCTGCCTGCGTGTGTCCTTGCAGACCAGAAAATGGCACCAGATCTCATTACAGGTGATTGTGAGCTACCATGTGGGTGCTAGGAATTGAACTTGGGATCTCTGGAAGAGCAGTCAGTGCTCTTAACTGCTGAGCCTTGTCTCTAGTCCTAAAGGTTTGTTTTTATACCATTTTTTTGGCTCCCCAAGATTGTCAAAGGTTTGCATTTAGTGTTGCATCAGTTAGTTTGGAAGGGCAGTCAGTGCTCTTCACCTCTGAGCCATCTCTCCAGCCCCAATAATCATTTTCTGCCTGATCGATTGTTGCAAATTTGCCCAAACATATTCCTTTATATTTCCTAAAGTTGTAATGAAAGATCCCATAAAAGGTGCTGGTTTTTACTGATGGCTCCTCCAGTGGAAGAGCTGCCTCTGTTATTAACAGTAAAGGTTATGTAGTACAAACAGCTCCAGATTCAGCTCAGAAAGTAGAATTACAAGCCGTAGCTATGGATTTTCAGCTTTTTGCAAATAGTTCATTTAATTTACATACTGATAGTCATATATTTTTAGAGCCCTTCAGGTTATAGAGACTGTTCCCTGCATTGGTTAGGATGCTGTTTCAACAAATTCAAGATGCCATTCATCAAGAAAGCTGCCATGCTCTGTGGGTCACACTGGACCTCTTTCCAGTCTTCTTGGTCCTCTAGCTGATGGCAATGCATCAGCTGCTAAATTAACCCAGATGGTTGCCTTGTTCCAGATAGAATCAACAGCCACATGCTCTTTATCAGAATAGCAGAAGTTTAAGAAAACAATTTAGCCTTACCAGGGAAGTTGCTTATCAGATTGTTAAGCAATGTGGCATATATCCACAGTATTTGCCTATGCCTCCCTTAGGAGTAAATCCTCAAGGCCTTCTTCCTAATTCTTTATGGCAAATGGATGTTACTCATGTTGTGGAATTTGACAAATTAAAATATGTGCATATGACAGTTGATACCTACTCAGGGTTCTTGATGGCCACTGCATAAATTGGGGAAGCCACCAAGCATGTGATAGCTCACTGCTTAAAATGATTTTCATATTTGGGAATTCTTAAAATTATAAAAATGGATAATGGATCCAGATATATTAGTAAAATGTTTCAGCAATTTTGTTCCCAGTAGAAAATTGAGCATAAAACGGGTATTCTTTATAATCCTCAAGGACAAGGTATTGTTAAATGAGGCCATGGCAGTCTCAAGATGCAGCTTAAAAAAATAAAAAAAGGGGGGGGGCTGGAGAGATGGCTCAGAGGTTAAGAGCACTGGCTGCTCTTCCAGAGGTCCTGAGTTCAATTCCCAGCAACCACATGGTGGTTCACAACCATCTGTACTGAGATCTGGCGCCCTCCTCTGGCATGCGGGCATACATCAAGGCAAAATGTATACATAGTAAATAAATCTTAAAAAATAAATAAATAAAAAAGAGGGAGTTGTACCCTCAGTCACCACATAAGGCATAGTGTGGATAAACAGTCAAACACATGGTCACAGATTCATTTTTTGAAAAACAGGCGTTCCTTGGCTGGATCCAGAATAAACTCACAGAGGCCTGGGAAGTTGGTGCAGCAGGTCTAAGAAGCTGGGAGAAGTTTCTGACGCAGAGAGCTCTTAGGGAATGAAAACACAACAGACAACTAACCACAGCTGATCTGTGAGCACCGCGGTAACACGGGAGTGCTCACAGGAGCCGCCCAGGCGGAACCCAGGGCTTGTGCTATTCAAGCTCAGCAAGTTGTGCATCAGCGAGACAAAGATGGCCCCCAGACAAGTTCTCATTTTCCTCCTCTCAGGAAATCAGCATGGCCCAATGCAGAAGAGCCCCAGGACAGGAGCCGAATCCCACCTGAGGAGCTGCTGCTTCCTGCAGGCATGCAGGCCTCTAAGCTAGGCTGCTCCCTTTTGAAAGCCCTAGGGGTGATTCTCAATGTGGACAGCCAGGTCACTCGTCACTAGTTTTGACAAAGATGGCTCAGTGGTTAAGAGCATCGCCTGCTCTTCCAAAGGTCCTGAGTTCAATTCCCAGCAACCACATGGTGGCTCACAACCGTCTGGTGCCCTCTTCTGGCCTGCAGGCATACACACAGACAGAATATTGTATACATAATAAATAAATAAATATTTAAAAAAAAAAAGAATCACTAAATTCAAAGAGTTGCTAAACTCAGCATCAGAAACCAGCGTGGGATCGCAGAGTGTGCAGGACAGGCTAAGCCAAAGACTGCAGCCATGGTGGTATCAGCAGGTCGAACGACCGGTAAGGAAAATGGAGGACTCAGAACCTTGGAGTCAGGCACATTGGACTCCAAGTGCTATGAGGTCACGTTCTGATATTCTGAAGGAACCTCCTTGCCATCAACCACCCTCTCCTGTGTGTAACAGCAAACTCACATTTTCAGAGCTCACTAGCCACACATGACATCCAAATGAAACAGTTGCCCAACAAAGGCAAACGCTGGAGCTTGTTTTATTGCATGACGTTTGCATAAGAAAAAGTAGTCTTGGAAACGGTAAGGCATCATGCAATCGCTGATAAGCAGATTTTAACTGTGCACAAGGTAGGCGGACAATCTAAAATGGAAAAACTATTTCCAAAAAGTACATAAAAGTTTCACATGATAAGCTTTTAAATATGGTTTATATTGTAGTTTCACATTGTTAAAAAGTGCTTCAAATGTACCGCTGGGAAGCTGATCTTTATAAACGGTGATGGGGTTGATGTGGGGCTGTAAACTGTAAAAACTATCTGTATGGAATTAGAAAGCTAACATTGTGATATTCAAACTTGAATCAGTTTTCAATTCCCACTCAGGTAGATATATTAATAATCTAAAAAACACCTATTCTGAAATAACCAAAGTCTATTGAATTCAAGTTATGCATGTCGGGGGGTGGGTCTTGGAGGTCTGGATGTGAGTGGCAGGACCCCGGCTGCTAATCGATGTACTGCGCCATCCAGCGAAAGCCTTCTCCATAGCCTTGCCTTTTCAGCACACTGCACATGAACACTTCCAGAGGCCTGGCGTTCAGCTCCTTCAGCGACACACTGCCCTGGAAGAGAGGAGAGCTGTTCGTCCAGGTTCCATGGAATGAAAGTTCTATTCCCAGCATATTATAGATTCTCCTTCAGAACACATGAAGCTTTTTCTTACTCTACTGTGACGATGTAGCCAATGAGTGGGAAAGATGTGAGCTTGGGACATGCAAAGGAATACAGCGATCACCCAAGTGCTGACACACGCCTGTGTTTCTAGTACCCAGGAGCCCTAGGATAGAGGATCTCATGCTCTAGGACAGTCTAGGTTGGAAAGTAAGACCCTGTCTCAAAATTCAAAGAAAGAAAAGAAATCCAAATTCTCGTTCCTGATATTTAGGACAACATTCTGCAAGGTGGTGGCATTCAAGAGGATCAGAGTTCAAGGCCAGCACTGGCTACAGCGAGATCAGTGCCTAAGACTGGAGTGGAGCAGTTACAAAGGATGCCCACAGCAGTAGCGCTCCAAGTCCCTTCCTCTGCTGCAGAATTTCTTTGTCCTCAAAGAGCCTTGTGAACTAACGAGGTTCTGTTTATAAACTAGGAAGTTCATTCCATTTCTTTTCTTTTTTCTCTTTGGTTTTGTTGAGACAGTCTCACTATGTAGCACCCAGGGTAGCCTTAAACTTATGATCTTCTTGCCTCAGCTTCCCAAGTATTGAGATTTCAGACCATGTCCTGGTTTCTGGAACTTTTCAGTATTTACGTGCCCCACCCCAGGCCTCAACAAATCCACTATAAATAAAAATAGGAGTTTCAGGGGCTGGAGAGATGGCTGAGCAGTCAAGAGCACTGACTGCTCTTCCACAGGACCTGGATTCAATTTCCAGCACCCATATGGCAGCTCACAACTGTCTATAACACCAGTTCCAAGGGACCTGACACCCTCATACAGACATGTATGCAGGCAAAACACCAATGCACATAAAATAAAAATAAATACATAAAAAAAATAGAAGCTCTAGTTAGGCAGTGGTGGTGCACACTTTAATCCCAGCACTCAGAAGGCAGAGGCAGGAGGATCTCTCTGAGTTTGAGGACAGCCTTCTTTACAGAGTGAGTTCTAGGACAGCCAGGGTTACACAGAGAAACCCTGTCTTAAAACAAAAAAAGAAAAAAAAAAGAGCTCTGGTGTGATTGGTTAATGTGGTTGTCTAGAGAGACAGCCCAGTGCTGAAGAGCAATTGCTACTGCTCTTCTAGAGGACCTCATTGCAGCTCACAGCAGTCTGCAACTCCAGTTCTAGGGAATGCCCTCCTGTGGCCTCCTTGTGCACCAGGCACATATGTAGTATACAGACAGGCATGTAGGCAGAACAGCCATGAACATAAAGTTAAAATTTAAAAAAGAAGAAGGGGTATTGGAGGATGCACAGTGATTAAGAGCATGTGTTCTTGCAAAGGAGCTGGGCTCAATTCCCAGCACCCATATGGTGGCTCACAACTGCCTGTAACACCACACCAAGCAATAGTATATTTTAAGGTTATATTTTTTCTATTATCTATTTTAAAGGCAGTGGTGGTATACGCCTTTAATCCCAGCATTCAGGAGGCAGAAGCAGATGGATCTGAGTTTGAGGACAGCCTAGTCTACAAATTGAGTTCCAGGACAGCTAGGACTATTACATAGAGAAACTTTGTCTTGAAAAGCCAAAACAAACAAACAAAAGTTTATTATAAAGTATAGATTCAGGGCTAGAGAGATGGCTCAGAGGTTAAGAGCACTGGCTGTTCTTCCAGAGGACCTGAGTTCAATTCCCAGCAACCACATGGTGGCTCACAACCCTCTACAATGAGATATGATGCCCTCTTCTGACCTGTGGGGATATACTGCAGGTAGAATACTATATACATAACAAATAAATAAATCTTTAAAAAAAGTGTAGGTTCAAAGCAGAAAATATAGGCTAAGAATCTGGCTTAATGGTAGATTATATGTAGGATTCTAGGTTAATTCCTGGTAACACACACACTAAAAGTACTTAAAGAATAAACAACAAAAACATCAATTCAGGAGTAGTAGTGTACAGCTGTTAATCTCAGCATACAGGAAGCAGGGCAGCAGCCTGGTCTATAAAAGTGAGTTCCTGGCCAGTCAGGGCTTCAAAAACTCAAAATACAAACTTAAAATGGGATTTGAGGGTTCATGTATGTATGTATGTATGTAACACATGTATGTATGTATATGTATAGTGTATATATATGTAGATTTATGTGTATATATAGTGGCTCACAGCCATCTGTAATGAGATCTGGTGTCCTCTTGAGGAAGAGACCTGGTCAGTCGTCCTCATCAACTTAGACCATGAAACCCAATATGGACAAGTTCAATAGAACCGCCATATATGGGCTGCCCGTGTATGCTTCAGCATTGCCAGGGCATACATTTCAAAATTTCAAGTTAATATAAAGTATGCCCCCATGGTAAATGTGTTTATGAATATATATTCATATTATATATGCATTTATGAATATATATTCATATTACATATGAATAAATATATATTTGTGTGTATATTATATATTTATATATGTGTATATATGAAGTATGCCCCCAGGCCTGGCAGTGGCTATTTGGCTATTTGTTTTGGTTTTGGGTGGTGCTGATGACAGAACCCAGACCTGACCTATATTTTTAGCCATTGTAGCTAATGCCAAAAGTTTGTGATAATTAAAACTTTGAAATCTTGACTTAGTTTTCCGTAAGCACAGCGCATATGAATAATGGCCTTGAAATGGTTATCGTGAGAAAGGCTTTCTTGCACTAGCAGACAGTAACGGGGATATTAAAAAGACTCTCAAATGTACAATTAGGGTTTCTCTTCTTTTTTTTTTTTTTTTTTTTTTTTGGAGACAGGATTTCTCTGTTTAACATCTTGGCTGTCCTAGAACTCTCTTTGTAGACCATGCCAGTCTTGAACTCACGGAGATCCGCCTGCCTCTGCCTCCCAAGTACTGGGATTAAAGGCGTGCGCCACCACACCTAGTGAATTAGGTTTTCTTGTAGGGAAAGAATGAGCTTGTGCATCTGTACACAGTCACTGAAGATGTTCCTACTGCAGAACTAAATATTCATACTGGTCACAAGTGGGCACACCCGGGCATGCCTCTGATCTCATTCCCGGGAGGTAAAGGCAGGAGAAACAAGCTCTCTTAGCATTAAACTCTCACGCTAGCTAGGACTACATCATGAGCCCCAGTTTAAAACCAAAAAAACTAAACAAATCACTTTTTAAAGTTTTTTACTTTCTTAGCTGGGTGTGGTGGCAGAGGCAGGAAGATCTCTTTGAGTTTGAGGTTGGTTTGGTCTACATAGTGAGTTCCAGGACAGCTAGGGCTACATGGAAAGACCCTATCTCAAAAACAAATAAATAAATAAGTAAGAAAAGAAAAGAAAAATAAAAGGATTTTACCTTTCCTGTTGTCTGCCCGTATAAGCCAAACATCTCCCGTAACCTATCTTCACTGATGGCTTCAGGTCTGTCAATCTTATTTCCAAGAATTAGTATAGGCACATTGGCAATGGTTTCATCTGTCATTAGCGACTGAAAGAAAGCAAATAACAGGAAAGACAAGTTGGCTTAAAGCTATCTGAAAAGCTTATTTTGAGAAGACACCAAATAGCTAAGGGCTCCTTCTTCACTGTATCATGACACCCTGATCTGTTTAGTCACACTTTCCTCACGGGAGCATTAAGAAACTGGAGGCTGGATCCTACCACCTCCCTGCAGCTGAGACGCTCACTATGCAAATCACTAAGGGAACGTGGACACCCTGGAGGTGGGGCAACCTGGTTTCATTTCTGTGACTAGGTTCCATCTTGGGCAGTTAGCCCACGGAAGCTCGGGAAGGATCAGCAGTGACTACTAGGGTTGATCTGAGTGCTGAGTGAAGCAGTTTAGTGTTTGTAGAGGACCAAACACGAGGAAGAGTCAGCAACTACCTGACCCTGTGCCAGGACCGCAGAACTTTTCTAAATAAAGGAATGATCGGGTTAACCTTCAGTCAGATCATGGACCTCCTTACTCTGTGGTCTCAGATTTAGGTCTGCCTTGTTGGAAACTGCTGAGCCTCTTCACAAAGTATCTGACCTAGAGAGGGTGCAGAGGGTGTGAACATGCACCTGCTTCCTTCTGGAAGTGGTCACAAAGATGGCTGGATGATTGGCGAAGGCATGGGACCCTGAGGTGACACTGAGTCAGCTGGCACTGGGAATGAGCAGCACACACATGCGGGGCACAATCTGGAGAGGATAAGCCTCAGTCTGCAGAAGGCCGTTTGCTAGCACTTCCTCACTGGTTAGGGCTACTGCACCTTATTCCTCTCCATTCTAGAGTCATCGCCAGTGAAAACCATCACTGAGCCCAAGGGACTGTTGGGAGTTTGCTGCTCAATCTGCACCTATTCCTTCAGGCTGCCCAGAGGGAGTTCACTGTGATTAGCTTTAATTATTCAACTTACATCGAGTTCTTCTTTTGATTCTAACAGCCTTTCATGGTCTGCACAATCCACAAGAAATACAATGCCATTGATAGCAGGAAGGTAGTTTTTCCATACTCTTCGGGCTAACAAAAACAATCAGGAGTTAGGATTTATGTGTTGGTCAAGTCTATCAGATGGTTCACAGGGAATCCAATAAGGTTTCAAAAGTACTGAGGCAGCCCTCTGGCTGCTGCTAGACAACCAACCGCCTGTATTGTCAAAGATTTTGGTATAAGCGTTTTCCCAGAATACCAAAACAAATTCCAGACTTACCTTGATTGTGGACAATTCAACTCCTTAACTCTCCTTCCATTAAAAAAACTGAATTAGGAACAGGTGAAATGGCTGAGTGCTTAAGAGTGCTTCCTATTCTCCCAGAGAACCCCAGTTTGGCTCACAACCACCAGCAACTCTAGTTACAGGGAATCCAGCATCCTCTTCTGCTTCCATAGGCCCCTGCACACATATGGTGCGCTCACATCCTGCACACACATGGTGTATACTGACAGACACAGTAACTATCACTAGAGAACCACTATGACTATCATCAACCAAATTTAAGGAGTAAAAACCATATATAGAATGTGTGTGCTGTATTAACTTTTTGACATTCTACTTTCTCAGGTTTTCACTAGTGATAAATAGGAAGCCAATGACAGAACAATGTTAGTGCCAGGCACAGGTGTGGCTGAGTTACAAACTGTTGTATTCAAAACAGAAAAAATTAAAAATGAAAATATACCTAAATAGTAAAATCATCTAGGGACTGAATGTTCAACACATACCTTGTAAGGACATTTCATATGCAACTATAAGAACATTTTCATGGGGGCTAGAGAGATTGCTCAGTGGTCAAGAGGGATGCTCTTCTGGAGGACCAGGGTTCAGTTCCTGGCACCCACAAGGTGGCTCACAACCATCTGTAACTCTAGTTCCAGGGAATCTGATGCCCCCTTTTGACCCCTAAGGGTGCACAAACATGCATGCAAAATACTCAAAATAAGTAAACCTAAACAAAAGGTTTTCAGTATTTGAAAAATACTTCTCCACTGTCTTCATTTTTACCTTGTTTCTGATAATAAATGTGCTATCTTTTTACATTTATTATTTATTTTCTGTGTGAGAATATGTGTGTGGGAGCAGTCATGCCACAGTAAATGCGTGAAGATCAGAAAACAATTTTTTTTAACTTTTTTATTTTTCGAGACAGGGTTTCTCTGTGGTTTTGGAGCCTGTCCTGGAACTAGCTCTTGTAGACCAGGCTGGTCTCGAACTCACAGAGATCCGCCTGCCTCTGCCTCCCAAGTGCTGGGATTAAAGGCGTGCGCCACCACCGCCCGGCCTTTTTAAAGTTTTATGTGTAGTGTTTTGCCAGGATGTGTGTCTGACCACCCACATGCATGCATTGCCCACAAAGGCCAGAAGAGGTCATCAGATCCCCTGAGACTGGAGTTATAGACAGTTGTTAGGCATCTTGAAGGTGCTGGGAATTGAACCCAGGTCCTTGGGAGGAGCAGTCAGCACTCATAACTTCTGAGTCACCTCTCCAGCCCATACCTCAGCTTCTTAAGCTGTGAGTCAAGAAAAAATGGACAGCAATAAGAGGTTTCTGAATGCCCAACAACCACAAATTGTTGAAATAAGAGCGGCGGGGCTGCGTCCCCAGCACCCGGCCGCCCACATGGCTAGCTTATGCCCCCAAATAATTACACGGAAACTGTATTCTTTTAAACACTGTTTGGCCCATTAGTTCCAACCTCTTATTGGCTAGCTCTTACATATTGATCTAACCCATTTCTAATATTCTGTGTAGCCCATGAGCTGGCTTACCAGGGAAGATCTTAACCTGCGTCTGTCTGGAGAGGGAGAATCATGGCGACTCCCTACTCGGCTTCTTTCTCCCAGCATTCTGTTCTGTTTACTCCGCCTATCTAATTTTCTGTCCTATCAGGGCCAAGCAGTTTTTTTTATTAATTAAAAGTAATTCCTCCATCAACAAATGAACTAAAAAACCAGGGAGTCTTGATTCTGAGATGTTTCTGGCAGTGCTGGCCCATGTGCAAGGTCGCAGCTGGCTTCACTGCTGCCTTGGTTCTTACCACATGCACATGCACTGGGCATGCATGTATCACACCACACAGCTCCAACCAATACTGCCTCAAACACCTCGGGCCAGAGTTCAGACTTCTGTATGTTAGGAATTGCAGTGCTTTAGCTATACAGAAAGTTTTCTACTGTTATAGAAAAATAATGGTTTAATTACAGAAAATACTTTCAATATTTTCCTACTATCACTTCCCACTACGTAAGTATCAAATTAATATAACTTTGAATTGTATTGCTTTTGAATGATTCATTATAAAAACTGCTGTTTAAGTTGCTGACCTTAGTACTATAAAAGGAGGGGGAAAATCATTAAATAAATCTAGATTGGAATTAGGCTAGAATTTCCAACAGTTTCTAAAATGGCCCTGCACATACTTTTGCCATTTTGCACTATGCCTTTATGCAAAGCAGCATTCTCGGTACTGGACTATATAATCAAAACATCAGGGCTGGAAAGATGGCTCAGTGGTTAAGAGCATTTATTGTTCTTGCAGAGGACCTGAGGTTTATTCCCAGTATCTACACAGTGATTCCTAACCGTCTATAACTCCAGTTCCAGGGGAATCTGACCTAAACAGGCACCAGGCACACATGTGGTGCACAGTCATATATACTGTCTCATACACATGGTTCCTGTGGAGGCCAGGAAAGGGCACGAGATCCCTGGATTGGAGTTAAGGACAGTTGTCAGCAGCCATGTGGGTGCTGGGAACCAAACCTTGAGAAAGCAGCTTTTAGAGTACCCTGTGGGAAACTCTCTCCTCTAACTCAAGCTTTATAGTCCATCTGGAAAACACTGTAGAAATAAAATTTCAGGCACACTCTATTAGATTAAGTTTTATTTTATTTATGATGTATCTGTGAGTACAAGTGTGTGTGTGTGTGTGAGAGAGAGAGAGCAGGCTTGTGTAGTTTACAGAATAACCTTTGGAGTCTGTTCTCTCCTCTACCCTGGGTTCTGTTTTTTTTTTTTTTTTTTTTTTTTTGGTTTTTCGAGACAGGGTTTCTCTGTGGTTTTGGAGCCTGTCCTGGAACTAGCTCTTGTAGACCAGGCTGGTCTCGAACTCACAGAGATTCACCTGCCTCTGCCTCCCGAGTGCTGGGATTAAAGGCGTGCGCCACCACCGCCCGGCTTACCCTGGGTTCTGGAAACTGAACACAGGTGTTCAAGTTTGCGAGGGAAGCACTCCTGCCCACTGAGCCATCTCCCCAATTCTAGATTCCAATTCTCTAATCTTCATACCCCAGAGATGAACAGGAATATGTCTCAAATGTGCTTTTACTAGCCACAGCCACTGAAAATCTTTTTCAAATATATGTTGCATCATTTAAAAACACATTTTACTATTATTATCTTTATGGTGCTGGAAATGAAGGGCATGTGAGGTGGTAAGCTCTACCACAGAACATCAGCACTAGCTGGCACCCCATCCTACCACCAGGCTGCCAGAAGCCCACCAGCTCTAACCATTCCTTCACAGCAGGCTTCAGGAGGCTTCCAGGTCTGTTCACTAGGTGTGCTGTACCATGTACCTCATATGCTAAGAGCTATTGGGATATAAAAATGGACAGGATGCTGTCACAGAAATCCAGCTCAGGGTTCAGATCCTGCAGAGATGTACACAGAAGCACTAAGTCCCACATGTACAGCTGGAGCACTCCCAGCTAGGGTGCTTCTCCAGGGAGGCAGCCACATCTCACAGATGGGGATTTGTGAGCAAAAGCAGAGGTGGAGAACTGGAGGTCAGCTCTAGTGGGAGAAAGAGAAATGTGAAGAGCGAAAGGACCACAGAGAATGCTGGGACAATGACAAGTCTGTGTGTTATAAGAAATGGTTCGTCACTGGGAGCTTGGGTGGGAGGCTGTATCATGGGTTCATAATATGGTTTTGACAACAGGTGAGAGGAGCCTGATGCAAAGAGAATGGGAGCTGGATTTTCTTCCTCCCTCCCCACCACAAGCAGTTCTGACTTCAGTGAATCAGAAGTATCATAAAAGCCCTCTTGGCTTCCAAGGCGTGCACATCTGCTGACGGTCCCCGACCTGACTCTGCCTTACTTGAAGAGAATGCAGTTCCAAGCTCTGGACCATAGCAGCCACGTATACTAAGTTAAGATAAAACAGAGACTAAGGGAAATAGAATCTTACCTTGGATGTGCCCACCCAGATCAAAAGTTGTAAAAGTCATGCCAGCAATAGTGAGTTCTTCTGAAGCTAAATAAAAACAAGATATTTTAACAACATAATCAGAAATCTGCCAGGCACAGGGACTCATGACTATAATCCCAGCACTTGGGAGGTAGAGACAGGAAGAATAGAAGTTTAAGGCTATCCTTGGCTACAGAGCAAGTTCAAAGCTAGCCTAGACTATAAAGACATGTTTATAATCTTCCATTTATCTCCTCATTGAGTACATATTTTCCTTTAAATTCTTGGTCATTTCCAGACTCTTATTTTCCACACAGCCTAAAGAGAAGTTTCCCATAATCACAATGAAAATTTCCACGTAACTACATGACGCCAGAGCATTTATTCCGTAGGCATTTATTGTAACCTGGCTCAGGTAGAACACGCCCAGAGCACACATCTCCAGCACTGGGGAGCTAGGAAAGTTGAGGGATGGTGAGTTTGAAGTTAGCCTGGGCTACAAAGCAAGAGCCTATCTCAAAAACTAAAGAGAGGGAATTATACAGTGTTTAAGTACATTAAATATTTAACGGGGTCTGTATTTAAAGTCACTCCCACAAGGAAAGGGCAATACTTGAATATGGCTGGCTACCCATTCATATGGTTAAACCCCTGAACTCACTCTACTCTAGTAAAGAAATACCTACTTAATAATAAAGGTACAGGAAGGAGACTGTCAACATCTCAGAATGCCCCACCTCCCTTCCCGGTCAGCCCCCCACCGAGACCTCACCCCTATCCCCACGAATTATTCTTGCTAATCTGACATTTCATGTGATGGTGTAACACAGCAGGGAACATCTTGTGACCAGCTTCTCTCACGGACTGTGTCAAGACTGAGGTCTATTTTATTTTTTGTTTTTGAGACGGAGTCTCATTTATCCTGGCAGGTCTGGAACTCTATGTAGACCAGGAGGCTCCAGTGTTGACTTCCAGCCTCTACCTCCCACATGCCAGCATTTACTCCTCTTTCTTGGAGAATATTTCCTGCTGCTTTCCTTCTCTTTTCCATACAAGTCTTTTGGCAAATACATATTCTCACTTTTCCAGATAAACACCTAGTAGTAGAATTGCCGGATCAGAGGACACAGGGCTGTTACTTTAAATGAAAAAACACAAGTTGGAATCAATGTGAGCTGCAAGGGGGCTGAGACAGCACCTGCTCTGTGCTCTGCAGGGTCCTGTGTCTAGACCAGGTGTGGTAGACAGTAGGTGCTCAAGAAACACTCCTGGGGCAAATGAAGGGAGCAGCACCAGCAGGCAAAAGAGAAGTAAAAGTACTCGGCTGACTCTAATTCTGCACACAGACACGCCTTGTCTTAACAAATCAAGCTCTTTTAAAACGTTATTTTTATTTTATGTAGATATGAGTGCAGGTGAGTGCGTGCCACAGGCACAGGTATAGGCCAGAAGGCGACTCTTTTCATTTTTATTTTCTGTGGTAAGGTCTCACTGTGGAGCCCTAGTTGACCTAGAATTTACTACGATGTCTAGGATCTCACAGATCCACCTGCTTCTTCCAAGTGCTGGGGTTAGAGGTGTGTGCCGTCACACATCCTCCAATTAACTTGTTTTTAAACTCCATCTGCCTGGTTTAGCATGTTTTCACTGTGACAGTTACAGATATAAATTAGCCCTGTTTCTGCTGCTGGCTCTGTAGGTTCTTACTCTGTAACCTAGGCTGGGCTCCTGGCTGTACAGGGATGAAAACGTCTGAGCGTTACTTCTAGATCTTAATCTCTGCTCTGGGAACCAGGTCAATTACTATTTACCCAAATGTTTCAGGAACAGGTTGAAAAATCTCATACTTTATCCACCAAAAATCCCAAATAAAAAACTTTTGGGCAGGGCCTATGACTCAGCATGACTCGTATGGAGGAAAATACTTACTGGGATGTAGTGTCGGGACGTGCTGGCCAAGCCTGTCATCTTTCAGCATGTGTAGCAACGTTGTTTTCCCCGCATTATCCAATCCAAGGAATACCAGTTTGCCAGTTTTTTTATACAATCCTGCAGAATAAGAGCTATGATCAGTAAGAGTGACATCAAACATGGATCATGAAAATGACTTTGTACTGGACATGACGTGAAAGTTACTGTTACTGCTGTCCTCGGTTATTGGTAAGACACCTGAAGTGTCACTCTTGAGAAGTCTAGAACTCCTGGGTGTGTGATGTCCTTCTCCTAAGTGCCCCTCTCTAATGCCTGTGCTTACACTGACATTAAAACCCTAATAAGCCCAACTTTACCATACCTGCAATCACAAGAGTTGGAAGATTAAGGCAGGAGAATCTGATGTTTTAAGGCAATTCTTAGCTATATAGCAAGTGTGAGGTCAGCCTGGGCTACATGAGACCCTGTCTCAAAAAACAAAACCCAGACCAAGTATGGTAGCACATGCCTGCCTTTAATCCCAGCACTCAGGAGGCAGAGGGAGGTGTATCATGCCTGGCCTACAGTTCCAGGCAGCCAGGGCTATGCAGACAGACTGCTTTAAAAAACAGACAGCCAGGCGGTGGTGACACACACCTTTAGTTCCAGCACTTGAGAGGCAGAGGCAGGCGGATTTCTGTGAATTTGAGACCAGTCTAGTCTACAGAGTAAGTTTCAGGACAGCCAATGCTACACAGAGAGACCCTATCTAGAAAAAAACCAACCAACCAAACAAACAAACCAAATAAACAATAATCAATTCTAACTCTGCCTCAACCTAAGTAATTAAGCATAAACAAGTTTGGCTTCTTAGCTTATTTTCAGGCTTTCTGTACTTGTTTTTGTGTGGCAGTGCTACCCTAGTCAGGCCAGGCAAGTGTTTCCTATCACTGCGCTGTACCTCTGTCCTCTTTTTACTGTTTAGTGTGAGATAGGATCTCACCAAATTGCCCAACTTGGCTTTGAATTCATTCTGTTGCTAACTTTTAATTTGTGATCCTCCTGCCTCAGTCAGGAGGGGTTAGTAGCTGAGTTGCTGGGGTTATATGTCTATACCACCAAGTAAGGCCTAGCTCTCACTTTCAGGTTTTATTTTATGCCTGTAGTGCAGTGTCTGAAGCCACCAGAGGGGTTCCTTGAGCCTGGGTTATAGATGGTTACATGAGCTGCTATGTGGGTGCTGGGAATTGAGCCCAGGGCCTCTGGAATTGCAGGCAGTCAGTACACTTAAGTGCTGAGCCATCTCCTCAGTCCCCCCCCTTTCAACTTTAAAACAGCAATTTTAAATCTACACATTATCCAACTATGGTAAAATGTATCTGTAATTCTAACATGTACTGGTGAGGTGGAGGCAGGGGGATCATGCTAATTCCAGGCTAACTAGGCTACATAGCCATCCTTGTAATCTTTTTCCTTTTATTTCTTTTTTTTTTTTTTTTTTTGATTTTCGAGACAGGGTTTCTCTGTAGCTTCTGGTTCCTGTCCTGGAACTAGCTCTTCTAGACCAGACTGGCCTCGAACTCACCGAGATCCGCCTGCCTCTGCTCCCGAGTGCTGGGATTAAAGGCATGCACCACCACCGCCCGGCTATTTCTTTTTATTTTGGAGAGGGGGACAGGGTTTCTCTGTGTAACAGTCCTGGCTGTCCTGGAACTCACTTTATAGAGCAGGCTGGCCTTGAACTCACAGAGATCCACCCGCCTCTGCCTCCAGAGTGCTGGGATTAAAGGCAAGCAACACCGCGGCCCCATTCATCCCTGTAATCTTATGTATTTAGGAGATGGAGGCAGAAAGAACATGAGTTCCAAGCCAGCCTGAGCAATTAACTGAGACCCTGTCTCAAAACAAAAGTTTAAAAATAGGGCTGTGGAAGCAGTTCAGTGGCGAACCATTCACCTACATATTCTAGGCCTAGGCTGCATCCCCAGGACAACAGTCAGACAGATGAGTGCATCAATTTATCTGTGATTTGGGACCTCGAATAATTAAAAAACTAAGTTTGGTTCTGGTCAACAGAAGCTTGTTGCTCACATGTCTACAGACGAAGAGGTTGAGCACCTCAACTAAAGGTAATGCTGTGCACTGCGCTAGAGAAGCGCCATGCAACACCTAACGTCATGTCTGCATGGAGACAGACAAATGAAAAGTGAAAGAAGGAATTTTTCATGGATGGAAATAAATTAATCATTCAAGAAATAAGTATTACCCAGTAGTTAGCTGCTTGCCTAGCATACATGAAGCCAAGGTTTAATCCCCAGCACCAAAAAAAAAAAAAAAAAAAAAGAATGAAAAAAGAATGAACTAATGAGTGAATGCATGAATAAATAAATAAGTTTGAACAAGGCATGCTGGCTCACACCTATAATCCCAGCCCCAGGGAAGCTGAGCCAGGAGGCTAACCTGTGTTTCAGGCTGATGGGGGAGAGCCTTCTGTTTTGTATTAATTTCATTGGTTAAATAAAGAGACTGCCTTGGCCCCTTTAAGAGGACAGAAAATTAGGTAGGCAGAGTAGATAGAACAGAATGCTGGGAGAAAGAAGCCAAGTCAGTGAGTCGCCATGATTCTCCCACTCCAGAGAGACGCAGGTTAAGATCTTTCCTGGTAAGCCAGCTCGTGGTGCTACACAGAATATTAGAAATGGGTTAGATCAATATGTAAGAGCTAGCCAGTAAGAGGCTAGAGCTAATGGGCCAAGCAGTGTTTAAAAGAATACAATTTCCAGCCGGGCGGTGGTGGCGCACGCCTTTAATCCCAGCACTTGGGAGGCAGAGGCAGGCGGATCTCTGTGAGTTCGAGACCAGCCTGGTCTACAAGAGCTAGTTCCAGGACAGGCTCCAAAACCACAGAGAAACCCTGTCTCGAAAAACCAAAAAAAAAAAAAAAAAAAAAAAACAAAAACAAGAATACAATTTCCATGTAATTATTTCAGGGCATAAGCTAGCTGGCGGCCAGGAGCCGGACGGCAGGAACGCGTCCTGCAGCTCCTACTACAACATCAGGCCAAGAGTCCGATCTTAAAGACAGAGAAAGAGAAGAAAGAATCGGGAAGAATGGTAGCACTGGCCTATCTATATTGGACTGTCATTTTCGTGCTACATTTACACAAAAAGAATATGGAGAGGCCCTGTGTCAGAAGAAGGCTTTGGTGCTGGGGATGGAACCCAGGCCCTCACACTGCTCAGTGCCCATCACTACAGGCAGCTCCGAGCTTTTCTTTTGATGTGTCTAGTTGTTTGACTTCACCAAACGTTAGCAGAAAAGAACAGGAAGCTTTTCATAAACCATAGCAGCAGCTCAAGAAATATCTTCTTGGGGCTGGTGAGCTGGCTGGGGGGGAGGGTGTACACATTGCAGCCAAGCCTAATGACCCGAGTTTGATTCCCAGAACCCATAGGGTGGAAGGAAAGATCAATTCCTGTCATCTTCTGATCTCTGCATGTGTGTCACAGCATGTTTATAAACTTAATTATACTGACGCCTTAGGTCACTAAGGAACTCATTCTAGGCCATCCATTCTCTGATAAATTCTTTCCAGAACAATACCTATTTTTATTGGCACTTTAGCTAAGAATAGTATAGTGTCTGCAGTCCTAATCTGTGGTCAGCTATCAATGCCTCTCTGATCTTCTCTTTCTTCCCTCTTTGCTTACTTTTTTTTTTTTTCTTCTTCGAGACAGGGTTTCTCTGTAGCTTTGGAGTTTGTCCTGGAACTAGCTCTTGTAGACCAGGCTGGTCTCGAACGAACTCACAGAGATCTGCCTGCCTCTGCCTCCCGAGTGCTGGGATTAAAGGCGTGCGCCACCACCGCCCGGCTGGAACTAGCTCTTGTAGACCAGGCTGGCCTCGAACTCACAGAGATCCGCCTGCCTCTGCCTTCCGAGTGCTGGGATTAAAGGTGTGCACCACCGCCCGGCACTTTTTTTTTTTTAAATTTCCTTTTATTTCTGAAAATAACTCTCCCAGGAAGGCATGGTGGCTCACACTTTTAATTCCAGAACTCAGGGGACAGAAGCAGGTGGATCTTGTGATCCACTCACTTTGTAGACCAGTTGACCAGTCTCTACAAGGTGAGTTCCAGGACAGCCAGAGCTACATAGTGAGAACTTGTCTTAAACAGACAATAGAAAGAAAGAAAGAAAGAAAGAAAGAAAGAAAGAAAGAAAGAAAGAAAGAAAGAAAGAAAGAAAGAAAGAAAGAAAGAGTAAGAAAGAAAAGGAGAAAATAGAATCTCTCAGTGCAGCCAAGGCTGGCCTTTATCCAGTCCTCAGATACATACCATCATATTTGGTTAGTAGCCAAATTTTTCTTTTTGGTTTGTTTTTGTTTTCAGTGGCCTAAATATTAAATGTAAAGTACCTCAATCTGATTCTGAAAAGGGACACCCAGAACACAGAATGCTTGAACCTGACTCTTCAAAGACTGTGTGGGGCAGTGGCTATGGCTCGGTCGTAGATGGTTTATTTAGCACACGTAAGGGCCTGGATCCAATCCTAAACACTTTACCACCCCCCCAACAAACAACCCACAAATGTGTCCTGAACTAAATTCTGCAGGCCCTTCTTTTGTTTGTTTGTTTTGTTTTTGCTTTTTTTTTTTTTTTTTTTTTTTTTTTGAGACATGGTTTATCTGTGTAGCCCTGTCTAGGAACTTACCTTGAAGACCAGGCTGGCCTTGAACTCAGAAATTGGCCTGCCTCACCCCCCCCCCCCACTGGGATTAAAGGCGTGTGCCACCACCACCTGCCTGGTAATAAATTTTAAACTTTTAATTTTTTTTCTTTCTGTATTCCATGGGCTCTGGGAGATCATCAGATTTGACAGCCAGCACCTTAGCCCACTGAGTTATATAGGTGTCTTGCCGGCATGTATGTCTATGTACCGTGTGTACACCTGGTGCTCAAGGAGGAACTGGTTACAGATGGTTGTTAGCTACCAAGTGGGTGCTAGGAATTGACTTGAGCCCTCTGAAAGAGCAATCAGTTTTTTCTTTGTTTGTTCAAGACAAGGTCCACATGTAGCTCTTCTGGAACTCACGGACATTCGCCAGCCTCTGCCTCTTGAATTCTTAAACTAAAGGTGTGTACCATCACACTCAGCCTCTTTTTATTTTTGTGGGTGCTGGGATGGAGCTCAGGTCCTCATGCTTGAACAAGGTCTTTACTGACATCTCCCCAACCCCAGACATAGATGTTTATAATGAGCCTAAGACTTGACAGGGCTAGGGATGGAGCTCAACTGATACAGCAATAGCCTAATGTGCAAGAGGCCTCGGGTCAGAGTCTCTGTGCCAAAAGAAACCAAGAGTAAAAGTAACACACTGGATTCTACGCTAGATTCCATGAGATAAAATGTTAAAAAATGCAGACAAACTAGTCAAGAAGCAATACATATTTCTGTTAGGAATATTACTGAAAACAATTATAAGAGATAGAAGCAGGCATGGTGACACACACCTTTAATCTCAGCACTAAGAGCTGGGGGCAGAGGCTGGCAAATCTCTGTGAGTTCCAGGCCAGCCAACGGTCTCTAGATAAATAAATCATAAGAGTAGATTCATTAGAGCCAAGGCTGGGGATACAGCTCAGTGCTAGAGCACCTGCCCAACATGCATGAGGTCCTAAGTTCCAGCTCCAGCACGTTAAAAAAAATGGCCATTTTGTAGATAAGTAAACTTGAGGTAAAGTAAAAAAGGAAATTATTCAAGATTATATAATTTTTTAGAAATTTGAGCTCATTTTGAAGAGCAGGCTTGGCTGGAATCTGCTGGAACCCTCCAGTCTTAGACTCCTGAGTGCTGGGACACAGGTGTGCTCTCCCACACCTGACCTAAGATTGCGTGATTCCAAGGGAGTGAGTCACTGGATGTATTTCATAATTCCAAAGCTCGCTGTCTTAACCACAGGCTTACATAAAGGAGCTCTCTACAAACAAGTGCATTTACATAAACAGGGTCAACGGGATAGCTACAAAGAGCAAAGCTGAGGTTACCTAGAAACTGCAGCACACTGCTGAAACCACTGTAAATCCAGTCAAATATGAAGGACATGTCCAGATCTTACAGGTCTGAAAAACAAGGTGTAGATTTAGCAGTCAGCATCGCTAACATACACAAAATCCTGACAGATGTTAAACAAGCCTGAATAACCCTCCAACATTACACAAGTGTTAGGAACTAAATAGAGCTGGGGAAGAGGGCTCAGTACAGAAAGGCACTGCTGCCAGGCCTGGTACCCTCAGGCCAGTTCCTGGGACCCTCATGGGGTAGGGAGAGAATCAACCCACAAGTTGCCCTCTGAGCTCTACACATACATGTGGTGCACAAGAACTTGTGCATGTGTGCACATAAACACCAACAGACTGTTATCCAGGCTGACAGAACCTCATCTGTGCTGATGCATAAATCTCAAAATGCCACTAAACTATCAGGAAGAGACCATTCTCTGTGCATAGAAGGAACAAAATTAATTACAACAACCAGGACTAGAAGAAATTAAGAGCCAAGTACAGTGGCCAATAACTGTAATCCTAGCACTCAGGACAGAGGCAGGAGGATCACTGCAAGTTTGCGGCTGGACTGGTCTATATAGCAGTTCTAGGCCAGTCACAGCTACCTTGCCTCTTTTTTAAAAGAGGAAATAAATTAGGTAGCAGGATAAACTGGTATAAAACCTTTTCAAAACTAAGTTAGAGCCAACCATGGTGGCATAGACTTGTAATCCTAGCCACTGGGAAGCTGAGGCAGGAAGATTGTTAATTCAAGACCAGCTTAGACTACAGAGTAAGCTGTAAGACTCCATCTCAAAATAAGAAAAACTGGAGGACCAGGGAGATGGCTTAGAGGTTAAGAGTATTTCCTGCTCTTTCAGAGACCCTGAGTTCAATTCCCAGCACTCATGTCTGGTAGCCAACAACTGCCTATGAGTCTAGCCAACTCCAGGGCTTCCAAAGCTCTCTTCTCTTCTCTTCTGCCTCTGAGGGCACTGGCACTTGTTACACAGACAGACTGACAGACACACACACACACTAAAATGCTTAAAAAATTTAAAAGACAAATTTTAGAAACAATCTGTGTTCCTCATATGCAGATGTGAGCTATTTATCAAATCTCTGTTGTAAGAGTTGGGGGCTGGGGAGAAAAAAACAGAGAGAGGAGGTCAGAAGCAGGAGGGTCAAGCTTAGGGCATCCTTGGCTGCATAGCTACTTCAAGGCCAGCTTGGGCTACCGTCGACTGTTTCAACAACAAATGCTAATAATTAGTAAAGCCAAATGTGGCAAAAGTCTTTAGTTCCAGCATTCTATGAAAACAGTGGCAGGCAGATCTCTGGGTTTGAGGCCAGCCTGGTCTATTTTCTGAGTTTTATAATAGTAAGTGTTTCCAAGCTGGACTTGGTGGTACAAGTCTTATATTCCAGTTACTCAGGAGGTTGAGACAGGATGATCACCATGTTCAAGTTTTGCCTGGGCTACACCACAGGCTCAGGATCAAGAGCCTGGCACATGTAGTGAGATGGTATTTCAAAAATAACTAAATAAAAAGCCCGGAATCAGATGTGATGGGGCTTCGACTGTTGGAGGCAGGAGGAACAGTTCAAGGCCAGGCTCAACTAGACAGCCTGGGCTTCCTGAGCCCATCTCAAAGAAACAAAAACAAAAATAAACAAGCCCACCCCATTCTCTCATCCACCCCCTGCCCCTGCAAAAAATAAAAATAAAAAAGCTCGGTGTATGGGTTGGTGAGATGGCTCGATGGACAAAGACACTTTGCTGCCCAGCCTGATGACATGAGTTCAGTTCCTGGAACCACCCTGCAAACTGTCTTCTGACCTCCCCAAGGACACATTGCCATGTGTGTGCTCCTCCCCAATAAATAAAATGTAAGTTTTAAAAAAAAGTTTAGTGTGGAGAGCCTGTCTAACGTGTGAGGCCCTAGGTTCAATCCCCCTTTGGCTGCCATGTAGCCAAGGGGGCCTGAATTTCCAGTCATTCAGTCTCCATTTCCCGAGCACTAAGAACACTGTGCGGACCTCGATAGCAGCTCCTCGCGGCAACTGGCTTCAGGTGGTAAGTTTGGGGTGTGTTATCTTTCTGAATTTTTCAACATTTAATTATTACCACATATTAAACAAATCTTTTAAGTCACAGTAGAAAACAGTACAAATCAGCATTTACTCAACCATAGCCTGGCAAACTAATGGGGTAACAGGAAAAACAAGTCAGGAAAGATCATAGACATAGAAACGTACTTTCACAGGTCAACAAAGTTCACTTTCTAGATGTGAACAAATAGCTCTGGTCTGGAGTTTGGGCCCAGTGCAAACA
Organism: Chionomys nivalis; assembly: GCF_950005125.1. Classification (NCBI taxonomy): domain Eukaryota; kingdom Metazoa; phylum Chordata; class Mammalia; order Rodentia; family Cricetidae; genus Chionomys; species Chionomys nivalis. The sequence goes on along the minus strand of NC_080092.1, from coordinate 33,792,376 downwards.
CTGGGAAGACTGTGCTAGCTGTCATCCTTTAGACATTTCTGCTTGCTTTAGTCATCTCTGTGGTCAGCTGTCCAACTTGACATGAAGGGCTACTGAGAGCAAGCAGCCACGTGACCCTACACCCACACCACCTCAGAATGACAAGTGGGCAAACCCACCTGCAGCTTTAAGCTTGAAATGGATGTGGTAGTACACTTCTATAATCCCAGCACTGTGGAGTCTAAGGCAGAAGACCCCAGGCCAGCCTGAGCTAGATTGCAGAAGCCTAAATATATAAATAAATTTGAAATAGAATGAAAAAAAAAACCAAGATTTTCTTCTCCAGGAAGGGTGAGGTATGGGTATGATAACAGAAAGAAAAAAACTTCTGGAAGACCTGGGCATGGTGGTGCATGCTTTTAGTCCCGGCACTCGGGAGGCAGAGGCAGGGAGAGCTCTGTGTGTTCATGGCCAGCCTGGTCTACAGAGCAAGTTCAGGACAGAGAGCTCATAATAAACAAAAAGAAGCAAGAAATTAAACAAGAGAAGGAGTAAAGGCTGACAGGGAGCTTAAACTGAGAGAACCTTTCCTCTGCGAGGAGAAGGGAGGCCCAGGAAGATCTGCAGAGTGGGCAGGAATCTGACTCCAGAGATGAAGAGGGGTGGTAGAGCTGGTGGTGCACGCTGTAATCCCAGAATTTAGCTGAGTCAGAAGAATGATTTAAGGCTAGCTTGGGTTGTATGTCTAGGGAAACACTGTCTCAGAGCAGTGGCAGAGGAGAGCTGAGGCAGTTCTGAGACACACAACAGGCACTGTGGCAGTGGATCAAGTCAGACAATCGTTCAAAGGCTGGGGATGCGGCTCAGGGGGGCATATTTGCTAAGACATGAAAGGACCAGGATTTGTGCCCTAGCACTGAGTTTATTTGTTTGTTTATTTATTTATTTATTTATTTATTTAGTTAGTTAGTTTTTTGAGACGGCTTTCTCTGTGTAGCCCTGGTTGTCTTGGAACTTGCTCTGTAGACCAGGCTGACCTTGAACTCAGAATCCACTTGCTTCTGCCTCTAGAGAGCTGGGATTAAAGGCCTGTGCCACCATACCCAGCCAGCACTGAGTTTAAGAAAAAAAATTGTTGGGGCCGGGCGGTGGTCCCAGCACTCGGGAGGCAGAGGCAGGCGGATCTCTGTGAGTTCGAGACCAGCCTGGTCTACAAGAGCTAGTTCCAGGACAGGCTCCAAAGCCACAGAGAAACCCTGTCTCGAAAAACCAAAAAAAAAAAAAAAAGAAAAAAAAAGAAAAAAAATTGTTGGAGAACTAACAGACATTCATAGCACTGCCTATCAGCACTGATTTTTTTTTTTTTGCCCTCAACACCCCTACCTTACACCCCACCCTCAGTGATGTTAAGCTTTAGAAAATTCCGACTTCCAAGACAGAGATGAACAAGGGGATGGAGAAGGCCCTGGGTCTAATGCTGGGGAGGGGAGGAGAAGAACATGAGGGACAGCACTTGTGGACACCCTGAGAAGCACTGCTGTGAGCTGCCCTCAGCCCAGGCTGTGCAGACAACAGGACAAGGGTGAGAAGAAGCGAGGTGCATGGTGAACAAGGCTGAGGTGAGAACTGGGGTGAGAACTGTGGGAAGCCTGCCTTCCAAAGAACAGAACCAACAGAGTAGTGGGAAGGTCTGAACCAGAAGATAAGTGTGTCTACAAGAAAGGGGAAGGGGTGAAGTAGATCAGGGTGCATGGTAATGGGGAAGAGCAAGGGTCAGAGAAGTTCAGGTCTGTGTGGTGGCAGCTCCAAGGTCTGACATCAGCACGGAAAGATAAAGAGGCACTGGGGTAAGAGGTCCAGGAAGCCAGGAAGGTGCAGTGTCCACAGTGACAGGATGCAGACTCATCTGAAAGACTAGAGGGCATTGCTATGCATGGCAGCCAATCAAGAGGCAAAGTCTTCACTGGGACGAGGAGGGTGGAACAGGGTTAGCCTTGAAGGGAAGGACTAGTCTGCATGAGGGTGGTGCCCATCTGCTGTTGTAAAATTTATCCTCAAAGACATTATCTAATTACACAGAGAAACCCCACTTGAGAAAATAGATACTATATTCCTATAAAACTACAACTTATAGCCGGGCGGTGGTGGCACACGCCTTTAATCCCAGCACTTGGGAGGCAGAGGCAGGCGGATCTCTGTGAGTTCAAGACCAGCCTGGTCTACAAGAGCTAGTTCCGGGATGGGCACCAAAGCTACAGAGAAACCCTGTCTCGAAAAAGAAAAAAAAAAAAACTACAACTTATAAAACCCTCAAAACAAGCCAGGAATTACTAAAACAGAATTAGCTATTTGTTTTTTTTTTTCAAATAGAAGTAAAAATAATAACACCCAACTAAGACTAAAGCCACTTAGCTACAAACAGACACCTGAGCCCTGAGACCGCATTGCACAACCCGGGAACACATCATAGAGACATGTGAAGAGCAAAGGTCGCTGACAAGGAAACACTGCACGTCAGCAGATTTATTTATTACACGAACACCAAACAGGAAGAAGCTCCGCAGATTAAAAAGCAATCTACTCAGGTAACATGAAAATCAGCGCAGTGAACAGAACTCAGGTTACAAATCACTTCTTACAGCTCTGCCCACTGAATGTCCACGGATAACTCTCTTCGAGAAATGTCCACTAAGGCAGATCTAGAGAGCAAGCAGGTTAGAGCAGTCAGGAGGGGGAGGGGAGTAAGGACGGCTGCTAATGGGGGCTGGGTTTCTTTCAGAGGTGAGGAAAATGTTCTGGAATTGGTGGTGAAGGTTGTGTAAGACTGACTATACTGAGAACACTGCACATTGCTAGAGGTAAACACTACTGTATGTCTAGTCTGGCTCAACAAAGCTATCACTCAAAATAAAAGCACATTTTAAAGCTTTAAACAGACACCTCATGTTTACAACTCATTTATGAGGAAACAGGATCTTTATGCTTGAGGTTTTGGGGTTTCTCCCCTTAGGACAAGTTATCACGTAGCTCAGGCTGGCTCCTCCCTCTCCCCAGTGCTGGGGTTATAATATCAATAACTCTTAATATAAAGGATTGATAGCATTCTAATTTTAAAACCTACTGATTTATTTGTGTGTGTGTGTGTATACATGTATGTGGGGAGGGGAAGGGGTTCATGCGCCATCTTTTAAGCATCCTTCATCATCATGCCATGGTACCTGTGTAGAGGTCAGAGACAACTTTATGGGTTCTGGGACTTGAACTCAGATTGGCATACTTGTACAGCGAGCACCTTTACCTGGGGAGCCACCTTGTCAGCCCCATTTTCACATTACATATGAATACATTATCACTGACTGCCATTAGAAAAAGGACTAGGATTGTGTCCTGCAACACAGGTACAGAAATTTCCTACAAAGCAACCAGTGTGGCACACACCTGCTCACAACTCTAGGCTAAGGCAGAAGAAGAATTCCTGGTTTGAAACTAGCACTGACTTCATCAGGATTCTTTTTTTTTTTTTTTTTTTTTTTGGTTTTTCGAGACAGGGTTTCTCTGTGGTTTTGGAGCCTGTCCTGGAACTAGCTCTGTAGACCAGGCTGGTCTCGAACTCACAGAGATCCGCCTGCCTCTGCCTCCCAAGTGCTGGGATTAAAGCCGTGCGCCACCACCGCCCGGCCCAGGATTCTTTATATATTCTTATTGTGACAGCGTCTTACTGAGTAGCCCCTGTTGGCCTGGAACTCGCTCTGTAGATTAGGCTGGCTTTGAACTCACAGAGATCTGTCTGCCTCTGCCTCCTCCCCAGTGCATGTGGAGGGGAGATTTGAGTATAGCGTGCTTGCCTGTAACTTGTAACTCCAGCATTTGTGACTCAACAGGAGGCTCATATGAGCGAAAGCCAGTGTGAACTAATGAGACTCTGTCTCCAACAGACAACAATGGTGACCAAACAGCACAGCAAACATGAGCAAGGTATGATGACGTACAAGAATGAAAATGTCAAAACAGGGGCTCAGTGGTGACGGCCTCTTGCTCTTGCTGACCCAGGCTCAGCTCCCAGCATCTACATGGTGGCTCACGACATCTATAACTCCAATTTCCAATGCCCTCTTATGGTCCACAGGTATCAGGCATGCACCAGTACATGTCCACACATGCAGGCAAAACACCCATACACATAAAATAAGGCTTAGAAAGGTCACAATAAAACACATTATTTTGTATGGTAGCTTTAAAAAAAATTAATTAAAAAAAAAACAGAAAAGAAGGGCCAGCAAGATGCAAGATGGCTCAGTGGTGGGAAGGACAACGGCTGACGGGCACACAGACCAGAGCTGGATCCCTAGGACCCACTCAGTCAAAGGAGAGAACTAAGCTCCACAGGGTCTACTCTGATGTCTACTTGCGCAATATGGCGTATACAACCCTGCCCCACACAGATGGATGGAATGCTGTCTGTTCTAACTTTCCACTAGAAATCCAAGACCAGGCTGGAGATGTAGCTCAGTTAGTAGAGCACTTGCCTCACTCGCAGGGTTTGATCCCTGACAGCACACAGACCAGACACAGGACAGCCCTTGGGAAGTAGACAGGAGATTCAGAACTCAAGGTCATCCCTTGCTACATATCAAGTTCAAGGCCACCCTGTGCGACCAGGTAAAACCAAGTTTGACCCCAGTTTTTGTTGTTTTGTTTGTTTTGAGACAGGGTCTCACTATGTAGCTGGCCTAAAACTTTCTATGTAGCCCAGGTTGGCCTGCAACTCAGAGATCAGCCAGTTTCTGCCTGAGTACTGGGATTAAAGGAGTGCTTGACCACACCTAGCTTGACTATGTTTTGTATATTAAATATTTCGAGAGAGTTCTATTAAACCTTTTAATTTATATAGCTTTTTAAAAGTCCATCCTTATTTCCTCTGGAAAGAAAGTGGCACCCAATTGAAAGAAGGTTAAAACATCAGGAAATAATGGCATTAAGAGTGAAAAATGAAACTGGGCGATGGTGGTGCACACCTTTAATCCCAGCACTTGGGAGGCAGAGGCAGGCGGATCTCTGTGAGTTCGAGACCAGCCTGGTCTACAAGAGCTAGTTCCAGGACAGGCTCCAAAACCACAGAGAAGGGGCTGGAGAGATGGCTCAGAGGTTAAGAGCATTGCCTGCTCTTCCAAAGGTCCTGAGTTCAATTCCCAGCAACCACATGGTGGCTCACAACCATCTGTAATGAGGTCTGGTGCCCTCTTCTGGCCTGCAGGCATACACACAGACAGAATATTGTATACATAATAAATAAATAAATTTAAAAAAAAAAAAAACCACAGAGAAACCCTGTCTCGAAAAAAACCAAAAAAAAAAAAAAAAAAAAAGAGTGAAAAATGAAGGGACTGGAGAGAGGCTGCTCTTCTAGAAGACCCGGGTTCAATTCCCAGCACTTACATGGCAGCTCACAACTGTCTGTAACTCCACTACCAGGAGATCTGACACCTTCACACCAATGCATATAAAATAAATTTACATAAATTATTTTTTCAAAAAAAAGAGTGAAAAAAGGAGAAAGTAAAAAAAAAAACAAAAACCTCCTCTGTCAAAAGGCTGGTAGAAAAAGGAAAGAAGGAACGGGAGGAGAGAGAGAGAGAAGAAAGAGAAACTTGGGAAGCTGATGGGGGGAGGATCTCAAAGAGGCCAGCCTGTGAGACAGCAAAAAGAATGTTTCAGCCTGAGTACTGAACTTGAACTTGCCACTAGTGAACTAAGAAAATTCAAACCGGTATATGTGATAACAAACTGTGTCCTCAAAACACCAACAGAGGGCTAGCAAGGTGACTCAGTAGGTAAAAGAGCTTGTCACTCAGCCTGAGGACCTGCGTTTGATTTCAGAAACCCACACCGTGGAAAGCAAGAGCCAGCTCCCACAAATTGTTCTCTGGGCTCTACCCGTACTTCCTGGTGTGACCTTTAACACAGACACACTCATAATCATATGCATATATAATAATAAAATATTTTAAAACAATAATCATGGGTTGGGAATTTAGCTCAGTGGTAGAGTGCTTGCCTAGCAAGTGCAAGGTCCTGGGTTCGGTCCTCAGCTTGGGGGATGGGGGGACAAAATAACAAAAAACAATAATCAAAGTTGTTCTACAAACTACATACAATGGAGAAACTTTTTGAATTTCTTCTCGCCTTTATAGAAAACCTTTCCACAATAAGGGCCATTCCTCTGCTCCCAGAACAAAGTCCTGCTCAGAGGTCCAGGTGACTATAGGTCTTGAGGTGTGACGCAGAGCATCCACGCGAGGCCCATCCCGCATTGAAAGGCTCTCAAAGTCCTTTGTGTATATAATGCTCCTCTGCCTGGAGCATCTGTGGCTTACTCAAGTTTTAATACCTTCTGGCAGCTAACCTTTCTGACCATAGCTGATTTAAATATTATTTGCTTCATCATATTTTGGGGAAAAAAAAAGTAATTTCAATGAGTTTCGGCCAACTCTGCATGTAAGACAGGGAGTGGAGAGGCGGTGAATCACTGCCCAGGCACCCTGGATTGTGAGCTTGAATGAGGTGGCAGTGATCTCCATTTCTGATAGACTACACTTTCGTGTCAAGTCTGGCTTGCATTTCTCCTCCAGCACCAGGCCAAGGAAGATAAAACGCACTTCTTTAAACTCAATCACAATACCTTTCTAACATTTAGACAATGCAGCCACTTTCCTTTCCTGTAAACTCACAAAGTATCTTAACACTTGGGTGAAAAATTTTTTTTTTCCTTGAGATAGGATCTTGGGTATGTTGCCCAAGCAGTCTTGGCTCAAATGATGCTCCTGCCCTCTTGAGTAGGTGGAATTATAGGGTCAGGGTGCCTGCCTAAGTTCATAAAAATTTTAAAGGTCAAAATACTTTGGGCTCAAACACAAATCTACTGAAAGGTACAGTGGTAGCCGCTGGCTGCTCCGTTTTACCGCCACCACTCATCACTGGCAAACTGTAGCCTCCCTCCCTCCTTGGTCATCTGTAAAACAGGCGATGGGACTGTCTTCCTTAGCGGACTGCAGCGTTGTACGGGGGCCACCTTCCTTCTTTCATTTCAGGGCAACCATTCTAACCAATATTTTAGCAAGAGACACAGATCTTTAGGGTAAGACACCCGCACACGTACAACCAAATTCACAACAATAGGTTCGATTTTCTTCACCCCAATACCTTAAACTCCAGACGACTTTGATTCTTTCAGTTAAGGCCAGATTTGGATGCTTCAAAATAAGTTTTAATCCTGTCGGATACCCCCCCACACACACTAGTATCTTTTCCCTCCACTCAACTAGGCTTGAGCAATGGCAAAACGATAACTACTGAAAACGAGGAGCTCAGTTGGTTCCCACACTAACTGGGACAACACAGAGCGTCCCCTCCCACCCCCAGCTGTCAATGACCCCTGCTTCCTTCTTCACCTTACCAAGTGAGGGAACCGAGGCCCAGGCACTCTTTCCTGAAATAATTGCGTGTGACAACCACTGTCCTACTCCGAGGGCCACCAGAGCGGTCCCCGTGGGCACGGACCGGACTTGTAGTCCCTCGCACCGCCAAACAAACAAACAAAAATACCAGGTTCCCCATTGGCGAAGGCTCAGGGACCAGGGCTCCGGGCGATCGAGTGTACAGCCTAAACAATGTGCCTTCCGGAGGGCCCCGGCTGTCGCCCGAACTCCACCCCGACGAGGGCACTGCCACTCACCTGCGACTCCAGAGAACGCGACTCCGTGCTCCGCGACCGCCCTCCACGCTCCGAGCCGGCTCTGCAAAGCGGTATGGCTGCTGGCCCCAGCTCTCTTCAGCTCCTTCCGGGTCGGCGGGCGCTTGCTAGTGACAGTCCGTGGGACTCTAGCGCCGCTCGCCCTCGGTTCCGCCTCCTTGCGGTCCCACCACCAATCCCTGTGGGCCAGCTCCGGGCCACTTCACACCAACCCCAAGAGGCAAGTGAGAAAATTGTCTTTGGCATCTATCTCCCCCCCCCCCTTTTCCTGTCAGTACTAGGGGCTGCCGTCGACCACCGAGCTGCATCCACCACGCTTTTATTATGTATATTTTGAGACAGGATCTCACAAAGTTGCTCAGGCAGGCTGTGAATTTATCGTCCATCTGCCCCAGCTTCCTAAGAAACTGGAAGTAAAATTCTGCAGCACCAGGACCAACCTAGCATCTGTTACCTAAAAATACATTTTTGAGCTACCCCTTGGGTTTCCACTAGGGTATGTTTTACCTCCTGCAATTCTTTGAGAATCTCACACCCTTGCTCTTGGATGTGTCTCATTTTCCCTCTGAATACCCATCTTTCTCTTACCCTTTATGCTTAAGCCTATATTAAAATGTCTTTATTAACCTCCACCCAAATACATCTTTTAGGAGGTTGAGTAGAAATACAGCTCAATGGTAGCGAGCCTGCCTGGCCTACAAAATGCAGAGCTCAGTCACAAGCATCATATATTTTTAAAAAAAATGGGTCCTGTTTTGTTTGAGATAGGGTCTCTCTGTATAGTTTGTCTATCTTGGAACTCACTATGTAGCCCAGACTCAAACTCACAGAGAACCACCTGCCTCTACCTCCGGAGTGCGGGATTAAAGTCTTACCCCCGCCATGCCTGTGTCCTGTCTGTCTTCATGTGTGTATGGGTGCACACATGTGGCGGCTCCAAATGGACTGTCAGGAATTATCCTGGCTTACTCTTTTACCTTACTCTTTGAAGCAGGTGCTCTCAACCTACAGCCTGTTGATATAGCTAGTTTCTCTGGGAAGTCCCTGTCTCTACCTTCTAGGACTTCACAACCACACACGTTTATTAGTTCTAGTGATCCAAATTCGGGTTCTCTCTCTCTCTTTTTTTTTTTTTTTTTGGTTTTTTCAGAGCCTGTCCTGGAACTAGCTCTTGTAGACCAGGCTGGTCTCGAACTCACAGAGATCCTCCTGCCTCTGCCTCCCAAGTGCTGGGATTAAAGGCCTGCGCCACCACCGCCCAGCCTCGGGTTCTCTTTATAAGAGCAGTAAACACACACAACACGCACACTGTATGTCTGAGTGTGTCTATGTGCACTGTTTGCATGTAGGAGCCTGAGGAGGTCTGAAGAGGCGTTGGATCCCCTAGAACTGGAGTTACAGAAGGTTGTTTGCCACCATGTGGGTGCTGGGGACTGAACCTAATCCTCTGGAAAAGCAATAAGAGCTCTTGACCTATGAGCCATTGCCTCTGGCCCCCAGATTCTGGTCCTCCTGCCGGAGCAGCAAGCACTTTAACTGTTGCTCCATCTCCCCAGCCACCCCCACACACACACACCTTACTGTTTGAGACAGTCTCTCTCACTGTCTCAGTTACCGTTTCTACTGCTGTGATAAACCCTATGACCAAAATCAACATGGGGAGGAAAGAGTTTCTCTTAGCTTCTATGTCCAGGTCAACTCATCGGGGAGAGCGTGGGGGCGCTGCGCACCGTGCCGTAGCGGCAAACAGCTCGGAAGGCTGAGCAACAGACTGAAGAGCAGATTGCAGAATTCAAAGAAGCCTTTCCACTATTTGACAAGGACGGTGCTGGGACCATAACAACAAAGGAGCTGGGGACTGTGATGAGGTCTCTTGGGTAGACCCCCACTGAAGCAGAGCTACAGGACATGATTAATGAAGTAGATGCAGACGGTAATGGCACAACTGAGTTCCCTGAACTTTTGACAATGATGGCCAGAAAAATGAAAGATGCAGACAGTGAAGAGGAAATCAGAGAAGCATGCCGCGTGTTTGATAAGGACGGCAATGGCTACGTTAGCGCCGCAGAGCTTCGCCACGGGGTGACAAACCTTGGAGAGAAGCTGACAGATGCAGAGGTTGACGACATGATCGGGGAAGCAGATATTGATGGTGACGGGGCGGGCAAACTATGAAGAGTTTGTACAAATGATGCCAGCAAAGTGAAGACATTCTACAGAATGTGTTAAATTTCTTGTGCAAAATTGTTTATTTGCCTTTTGTTTGTAACTTATCTATAAAAAGCTTCCCCCTACTGTAAAAAAAAATGTGTGTATAGTAATTAGGATTTCATCCCTCCTTGTTTTCTTCCCTTGTCTTCTGTCATTGTTCTTAAACCTTATTTTAGAAAATTGATCAAGTAACATGTAGCATGTGGCTTACTCTGGATATATCCAAGCCCTTCTGCGCATCCAAACTTAGATGGAGTTGGTCAAATGAGGGAACATCTGGGTTATGCCTTTTTAAGTAGTTTTTAGGAACTGTCAGCATGTTATTGTTGATGTGTGGAGTTGTAACTCTGCGTGAACTGTGGACCGTCAACAATATGTACCTCAAAATTGCACTATTGCAAAACGGGTGTCTTATCCAGCTACTCGTACACTATTTTTTTGTACTGCTGGTATTATACCAGAAACATTTTCTTTTATTGTTACTTGCTTTTAAAGCTTTTTTAGCCACTTAAAATTTGCTTATGGCACAATTTGCCTCAAATCCATTCCAAGTTGTATATTTGTTTTCCAATTTAAAAAAAAATTACAATTTACTTAAAAAAAAGGGGGGGGGGAGTCTGGGCAGGAAATTGGTGGCAGGAGTTGGTACAGATGCCATAGGGAGGACATGGAGGAGTCCTGCTTACTGGCTTCCTCAACCAGATTTTTTTCTATACCTCAGGTCCACCTGCCCAGGAATGGTACGATCCACAATGGGCTGGCCTTCCCACACCATCAATCAAGAAAACGCACAACTGATCTGTCTGGTGGGGTGCCTTTCCTCAACTGAGGTTTTCTTTTCTTTCATCCTCTTGGTTTTTCAAGACAGGGATTCTCTGTGTCACCCTGGAACTCACAATATAGACCAGGCTGGCCTCGAACTCAGAGATCTGCCTGTGAGGTTCCCCTTTCTGAGTCACACTGACATAAAATTAGCCGGCACAGTCACTGACCCTGGAGTTCACGGATTGCCTGACTCCCTGGCCGGCCAGCTCTAGGCTCTGGGGACCCTGCTGTGTCCCCTTCTCCAGCCAACAGTGCAATATCAGGCATGAGCTGCTGTGCTATGATTTCTTTACATGACTTTGGGGGATCAATCTCAGGTCCTCATCTTTCAGAGCGAGCACTTTACTAATAGAGCCATGTCTCTCACCCTAACTCTCCCAATCCTTTTGATGTCCAAGTTTGAAAGAAGGCCAGGGAGATGGCTTGGCAGGTAAACGCATTAAGGCTACAGTTTAATCCCTGGAACCCCGAGATCGAATAAAGAAATTTGTCATCTGACCTCCGCAAGGGCATCATGGCTTGCTTGCCATTTTTCCACACAGAAAGAAGGAGGGAATTTTTTTATTATTTGAAGTTTGGAAGAACAGGAAAAAATAGAAATAAAGATCATTCGCAACCCTCAACATTACCAGTTTTTACATCGTTGGTCTGTCCACACATGAGTTCCGAGGTTACCAGTCACTTTAGCTTTCTTTTTAGTTCCTGTTTCTGTAAAATTAGGACTAATATCCAGAAATGAACAGTTTTATGAAGAAACAGTAACCATCGCCAAGCATGGTGGAGCACCCTTGTAATCCCAACTGGGAGGCAGAGACAAGGAGGGTCAGGAGTTCAAAGATGGCCTCACTTGAATACATAGCCACTTCTGAGACCAGTCAGGACCACATGAGACCCTGTCTAAAAGCAGACAGAAAAACGCACAGAAAGCAGTGGCTTCGGGAACAGCATTAGCAAGCACTACTGTTTAACTAGGTGAAACTAGCCTGAGGCACAGAGGACTAACTTGCAAACTCTTGGAGGTTTTAGCCGGGCTTTGTGTAGCACACACCTTTAGAGTCCCAGAATTCGGGAGGCAGAGGGGATCTCTGTGAGTTGGAGGCCAGCCTGGTCTATGGAGCAAGTTCCAAAACAGCCAGGACTACATAGAGAAACCCTGTCTCAAAAATCCAAAAACCTCTGAGAGGTTGTGATCAAAACAGGAAAGGCATAGTTGGAAACTGTGTTTGGGGAGGTTTCATGTGGTAAGAGTACACAGGTTACAGTGAACAAGTCAACTGAAAGCTGAGGTCAGACTGGCAATGAGGCAGCTGCAGTCAGGCAGGTGAGAGGTGGCCAGGGCCTGGAGTTGGGGAAAAAATATACGTTGCAAGGTTTCATGTGGTTAGCAGGGATAAAGAGAGCAAAGTCCAAAGTTTTAACAGGGATTAACAAATACACGTTCATTTCTGTTCTACACAGTGTACTGTAAGCCAGTGTCATCAGTGGTTTCCAATTAAAACAACTCTCCATTCCTTCCCATCAATTACTCTCACAGCAGCTGGATTTTCCTCAATGTTTCACTTAAGTGGTTCTTTTTTTTTATTTACAGTAACAAAATTACAGTTATGAAGTAGCAGTGAAAATAACCTTGTGATTAGGGTCACCACAACATGAGGAACTGCATTAAAAGGTCACAGTGTTAAGAAAGTTGAGAACTGCTGGGCGGTGGTGGTGCACGGCTTTAATCCCAGCACTTGGGAGGCAGAGGCAGGCGGATCTCTGTGAGTTCGAGACCAGCCTGGTCTACAAGAGCTAGTTCCAGGACAGGCTCCAAAACCACAGAGAAACCCTGTCTCGAAAAACAAAAAAACAAAAAAAAAAAAAAAAAAGAAAAGAAAGTTGAGAACCACTGTCTTAGCTGGATGTGAGGGCAGAGAGCTTGCAAAGCTGCTCCTGAGGGGCTCAAAAGGCTGTGGGTGGGACTTCCAGGTTTATTCCGCAGGAGATAAGAGAAACCTTTGAGAGGAATTTATAAACTGACTGAGCAAGCAGGAGCAACAGTAACACATTTTGGAGAGCCCTAAGGTAAAACAGCATCTATATCTAGAGCTTGTAGTATGGACCAGGGAGAAAGGCTCCAGAAGAAACATTCTGTAGTTCAAGTCCAGGGGCTGCAAACTCCACATGGTGGGCAATGAGACTGCCATGTCATAAGGGAGGCTTCCTAGGGCTGGAAGCTCCTTGGCTTGCTGTGAGATGACTGTACTCGGGGCGCGCTTCTCAGCAGTTGATGTCACATACCAACAGGTGTTCTGGTACACACAGGCAAATGAGGACAAAGGGACTGTTTCTAAATGTTTCTAAACTGGAGTGGCAAGTGAGTTTCATACAAACATCTACAACTGAAATTGTTCTGTCTGAACCAGAAACAGAATGACTTTTTTTTTTTTTTTTTTTTTGAGACAAGGTTTCGCTACATAACTCTGGCTGTCCTGGAACTATGTATACTGACTGGCCTCAAACTCACAGAGATCTGCCTCAGCCTCCCGAGTACTGGGATTAAAGGCCAACATGTCTGGTAACTTGACCTTTTAAAAAGTATATCCCCGCCGGGCGGTGGTGGCGCACGCCTTTAATCCCAGCACTTTAATCCCGCAGAGGCAGGCGGATCTCTGTGAGTTCGAGACCAGCCTGGTCTACAAGAGCTAGTTCCAGGACAGGCTCCAAAACCACAGAGAAACCCTGTCTCGAAAAACCAAAAAAAAAAAAAAAAGTATATCCCCTCCATCAATGCCTGAGGCAGGTGAGCAGGAGAGCTGCCCCTGTCTCCCACCAGCTGCAATACCCCAGGCAGGTGGGAGAGCACCTCACCTGGGCAGCACTATAGAGCCAATCCTGTTGGTGGGGGTGGAGGTGAGCCAGTCCTGAAGTTGTTAGCATGGAAGAGCTGTCCCCGTTACTCATCTGTCATGTGGTGGCATGGGCTGGGAGAGATTCAACCCCCATCAAAGCCTGAGGCAGGTGAGAGCGCTGGTCCTGAGGCCCTAAGAGTGGGAGAGTTGTCTCTGCCCCTCCTCAACTGCAGCACTTGGGAGAGTGAGCCACACCTGGACAACACAGTAGAGCTGGCCCTGGAGGTGTGGATGTAGGAGAACCGACCCTGAGGACTGAGGACATCAGAAGGATAACCAAGAGGAATCTCAGTGAGAGCCCAGAATCAATAGCAGCAGAAACCAGAGGCCTTGAACCAAACCAATAACTCTTCGCAATGGACACTTGCAAGTAAAGATGTATGGACAGAGGGGGTTTACTGTGTGACCCACTGTGTCACACTGCAGCTTCCATGACGAGATTGATTTTTCTTTTATCTTTCTCCTAAATTTTATTTTATTTTATTTTATTTTGGGGGGAGGTTACAAGGGCAGAGGGTGGTTACGAAGAGACAGAGAAAAGAATGGGATAGAGGGGCTGGAGAGATGGCTCAGAGGTTAAGAGCATTGCCTGCTCTTCCAAAGGTCCTGAGTTCAATTCCCAGCAACCACATGGTGGCTCACAACCATCTGTAATGGGGTCTGGTGCCTTCTTCTGGCCTGCAGGCATACATGCAGACAGAATATTGTATACATAATAAATAAATATTTAAAAAAAAAGAATGGGATAGAGATGCATGATGTGAAAGACACAAAGGCTAAACTAAAAAGAATGTTAAATATATGTATTTTCTCACGTGTGTGTGCACATGTGTATCTGTGGGTTCTTGGAGGTCAGAGGACAGCTATCAGGGAGTTGTTTCTGTCTGCCATGAGAGTTCCTGGGATCAAACTTATGTCATGAGGCTTGGCAGTGAGCACCTTTTCCTACAAAGTCTTCTCTCCACTATCCCTTCCAGAAAGTTTGATTTCATCAGCTGATAACCTAACAGCCCTGAGTGCATGGGCAAAGGAGCCTGTTGTGAGCCTCAGTCTACTTATGTGTATCAGTAAATTTCTTTTTTTGTGTGTTTGTTTTTTCAAGACAGGGTTTCTCTGTGTGGCCCTGGCTATCCTGGAACTTACTATGTAAATCAGGCTGGCCTCAAACTCAAAGAGATTGATCCACCTGGCTCTGCCTCCCAAATGCTGGGATTACAGGCATATGCCACCATGCCTGACCTCTCCTTAGTATCTTTCCTTGTTTATTTGATTTTGTTTTTCCAGACGCGGTTTCCTTGTGTAGCCCTGACTGTCCTGGAACTAGCTCTATAAACCAGGCTGGCCTTGAACACACAGAGATCCACCTGCCTCTGCCTCCCAAATGCTGGGATTAAAGGCATGCACTACCACTGCCTGGCTTCTCCTCAGTATCTTAAAGTTGACTAACTGAAAATGCAAAAAACAGGGCTGGAGAGATGGCTCAGAGGTTGAGAGAACTGACTGCTGTTCCGGAGGTCCTGAATTCAATTCCCCACAACCACATGATGGCTCACACCCATCTATAATGGGATCTAGTGCCCCAAATGCTATATACATAATAAATAAATTAAAAAAAATGTAGAAAACATTCAGAGATTTAACCACAATTTGGGGTTAATAATAGCAACAGAGAAATTTAAATATGAATTGTTTACTCATTAGCAAACTATTTATAGATATTTAACTGATTTAACCAATGAGGTTATGTACTTTAAAAGATTTGAACACACAGATATTGCTTAAACAGGACAAAGTTCAAAGAAAGACTGATGTAACCAAATCAAACCACTGTGCCAAGGTCAACAAACCAAGATTATTCCAAAGGAGTTGAATAAAAAGAGACGACAAAGCCAACAGAAGTTAGAAATCATGGCATTTACCTCTTTGAAGAGTGATCTTTTCTTTTTCTAACCTTTCAAAGCTTTGTTTTCTCTCTGAGTTCTATTTTCTCTTTAAAGGAAGATGTTTTTATTTTGTTTTTTTTTTTGTTTTTTTGTTTTACTGTTCTTAGATATGTAATTTAGGATGTTGTAAGAGATGCTTTTAGGTGAAAATTTGAGTCTAAGTATATTCATTCTAAAGAAACCTACCTAGACTTTGTAATAAGGGGTGGGGGGAAGAGACAGCTCAGCAGAGAAGAACACTGCTGTGGACTATTATTTTAGGATGTGCTACATTTGTTTGTGCTGTGGAACATTTGTTTAATGATGCAAAGATGTGTTGTATTCTTTTATATTGCATTTGTTTAACTCTATGAAGCTGTGTGACTTTGCTTGTTTGAAACGCCTGACTGGTATAATAAAGAGCTGCATGGTGGATAGCAAGGCAGGAGAGAGGATAGGTGGGGCTGGCAGACAGAATAAATAGAAGGAGAAAAAGAGAAGAAAGATCAAGGAACAAGAGAAGGAGGAGCACTCAAGGGGCCAGCAACCCAGCTACAGAACCAGCAACGGAGGGAGGGAGAGAGGAAGGAAGCAAGGAAGCAAGGAAGCAAGGAAGGCAGAAAAGAAAGAGAAAGAAGGAAAAAAAGAAATGCATATAAAATAGAGAAAAATAAAATTCCAGAGGCAAAATATAAAGAGGGTAATTTAAGAAAAGCTGGCTAGAAGCAAGCCAAGCTAAGGCCGGGCATTGACAAGTAAGAATAAGCCTCCGTGAATTTATTTGGGAGCTGGGTGGTGGGCTGCCAAAAAGAGCAAAGAGTCAAAAGAGTTTAAAAACAAAACAAATCAAAAAAGCCAACAACAGAGCACTGACTGTTCTTACACAGAGGACTAAGGTTCCTTTCCCATCACCCACATCAGGGACTTCACAATTGCTTGTCAACTCCAGCATCAGGGGATGCAACGCCCTCTTCCTGCCCCTGTGGGCACTGTGTCCACATGGTGTAAAATACTTTCAGGTAGGTACTCATACATACAGAAAATAAACTTTAAAACCAGCTTTTAAGCCGGGCGATGGTGGCGCACACCTTTAATCCCAGCACTCAGGAGGCAGAGGCAGGCGGATCTCTGTGAGTTCGAGACCAGCCTGGTCTACAGAGCTAGTTCTAGGACAGGCTCCAAAGCCACAGAGAAACGCTGTCTCGAAAAAACAAAACAAACAAACAAACAAAAAAAAAAAAACAGCTTTTATACCCCACTCAGAGAACATAGGTTCTAGTGTGGTTTTGAGGTAAATGATAACAAATCAAGGTTAGGAAACATTTTTTAAAATTTTGTTTTTTTTTTTGAGACAGGGTTTCTCTGTTCAGTCTTGGCTGTCCTGGAAACCTGTCTGTTTCCAGAGTGCTGGGATTAAAGGCATTCCTGGCTGGAGGCTAAATTTTTATATATTTATATATTTATTTAAAATTTATTTATTTACTTAGCAAGACAGGGTTTCTCTGTATAACAGTCCTGGATGTCCTGGAACTCACTTTGTAAAACCAGGCTGGCCTTAAACACATAGAGATCCACCTGCCTCTGCCTCCCAAATGCTGGGCTTACCCAAATTTAAGGATATCCACCTTTAAGGATAAATTTTTATATGTCATTACTGCTTGCTTCTTGGGTCTGACGTAGTTTCAGACTGTGCTCTTTTTCTGCGTGCTACTTCACGGCAGGCATGAGACGGTTGATGAATTAGGTAAGCTGTACTTTCCCCTGACGTTGTGAAACTCACGGCATAACCTGACATTTTAATCAGCAGTGCACATCTGTGAAGGACTTTGTCATCAGCGTGGAGCAGGGAAAACCAACGGAGAAGGAAGGTAGCTAAGATTACTATTGATATCACTAGTTACGTTGTGTAACCAACCAGTTTCTACTTCAGTTGTGCCTTAAAAGTCAAAAAATCTATGTAGGGTTAATAAAGTAAATAAAAATAAAAGAAGCCAGCCGGGCGGTGGTGGAGCACGCCTTTAATCCCAGCACTCGGGAGGCAGAGGCAGGCGGATCTCTGTGAGTTTGAGGCCAGCCTGGTCTACAAGAGCTAGTTTCAGGACAGGCACCAAAGCTACAGAGAAATCCTGTCTCGAAAAAAAAAAAAACAAAAAACAAAAAAACAAAACAAAACAAAAATAAAAGAAGCCCACAAATTACTCGCCTAGAAAGGAACTGTGAATTATTCACCTTAACGTAAACTCCTAAAAGAGGAATTAAAACTGCCTTTAAATTTTGAACTCAGGTTTTCTTCCTAACAAGGTTAAGCAAACTCTCTACCAGTAACCTACATCCCTAACCCTTTTTTGAGAAAGAGTCCTGCTAAATTACCCAGGTTGGTCATGGATTCAACATCACCTCATTTTCCAGTACCCAGAACTCCAGGAGTACAGCACCACCTCTGGATTAAAACTACTATTTAATGTGTTAAGTCCGGACCCTTAGCATTAACTAAATACTTGCTGTTAGAAGTTGTGTGCTGAGTGGTAAAGTAACTTCCCTAAGACCTTAGATTCCAAGGTCAACATTGGGAGAGGAAGAGTGGGGAGTGCCAATCTGCTGTGAGCGTACTTCGGAGTGACTATGTTATGAATAAGCTAACATCAAAATTAAAATGACCTCTCAGTCTTACAGTTGAAAAGAAAAGGCTTCCTCCTTAACGTCATCACACATTTTTTTTTTCTTTTCACCTTGACCTCTCCAACCCTGCCAGACCTGATTAGACCGCTTTCGAACTTAGAGCAATACTCCTGCCTCGGCCTCTCAGCTGCTACCAGGTTCGGCCCGTGACACTGACATACACATGTATTTTAACATCTCTTTTTTTTTTTTTTTTTTTGGTTTTTTGAGACAGGGTTTCTCTGTGGTTTTGGAGCCTGTCCTGGAACTAGCTCTTGTAGACCAGGCTGGTCTCGAACTCACAGAGATCCGCCTGCCTCTGCCTCCCAAGTGCTGGGATTAAAGGCGTGCGCCACCACCGCCCGGCTAACATCTCTTTTTTAAAAGTCTCTTGCCCTCTACAGCCGGCATAGCACGGACTGAGTCAGTAGCGGTGGCTGGGTCTCGACAGCAGACGATGACGTCTCTTCCAGGTAATCCTCGGAGAATCCCAGAAGAGGAGCTGGTCCGTCCTAGCCCACTCTTAAAAGTCCACACCGCCCTCGGATGCCCGATCTGTCAGGGAGGTGACGTTCTCCA